>NC_136656.1:3610230-3782402 GCF_949748355.1 Melanostigma gelatinosum
AAACCAGATCTCTGCAGAGTAGAGGTGCCACGATTTGATTTTACTCGCACCGACATGTAAATCTGCAATGTGCAAGTATTCTTCATACTGTACTATGTGGTGACAGAATAACGCATACCTGAGTCATCGTCGGTTTTGCGTTTGGCAGATGTTGGGGTTTGCTCAGCTTGCTCTTCGTCCGGCTTCTCCTCCTCATCATCGCCAGCTTCATCCAAAGTCACCAAAGTCTAAAAGCAGACACGAGACATCCTTACCACCTGTGTTTGTTGAGCGTCTGTAATTTCCCCATGAAAGGAAATCAAACTACTACGTGTTACAATCTTGACTTTTTACCTCTGGGTTTAAGAAGTCCACCGATTGGTCCTCCTGGCTGGGTGGGTGGGTCTCCGGCGGGCTTTGCTCGGCCTTCCCGTCGTCCTCTTCTTCTATGAACTCATCCAGAGTGACGAGTGCCTGCAGCTCCCCCTCCGTGATCTCCTCATCCCACTCCTTGCTCTCTGGCGCTCTCTCCTCTCCAGCATCATCTGCTCCCACCTCATCCAGAGTCACCAGCTCCTGGGGGTCTACCGCCACCGTCTCCTCCTTTTCCCTCGCCCTCTTCTCCTTTTCCCTTCTCGCTCCTCCCCCACTGCCTCCTCCTCCTCCTCCTCTACTGCTGCTGCCGCTCCGGCTCCTTCGCTCCCTCTGCTCTGTGTCCCTGGTCCTCCTTTCCTCCCTCTCCTTGCTCCTCCTCGCTCCTCTCTCCTTGGCGGACTGCTTCTCTTTTGCGGCAGCTTGACGCTTCCTCAGTTTTTCCTCCTCGACCGCGTCGTCTGGGTAATCCTCCTCCTCCTCGCTCACTTCGTCCAGGTTCACCAGAGTGCTCGCTGTGTCGTCTTTCTCAGGCGACTTTTCTTTGTTCTCCATCTCAGGAATGGCAGCATCACTCTGGGATTCAGTCGCTACTTTGTCCTCTTTCTGAATGTCTGCTCTGGGTGTACTCTCCTTATTTCCTGTACCAGACCCTTCTGCAACAGATGCATCATCATTTGACTCCACTAAATCATTCAACTATCTCAAACAGAGTCTCCTCTTCGTTTTCGGTCTCTTCCACAACTGTGCAACACATGTCGGCGTGTCTTCTTTTTCCACTGACAACTCTTCTTTTGAAGAAGTTTCATCTTTTGTCTTGTCCTCTACGGTCACCAGCTGTTCTTGAACTTGATCGTCATCCAGAGAATCTATGATGTGATACATCGGCTCATCTTCCTCCTCATTTTCGGGTGATCCCGTCAGAGATTCGCTTTCCTTTGTTTGCTGGTCAATGTTTTTCCAAACGGTCTCTTCCGACGGTCCCGAGTGGGGCTGATCGTCAGCCGTCTCGCCCTCCACAGAGTCAAGGATCTGATAGGTCGCCTCTTCTTCGTCGGTCACATTTTTGGATGCGTCTTTGTCACCCTTCTTCAATGTTAAACTGGAATCTTTTTTAGTCGTTTTGACGTCTTTCTTTGGTCTTCCCCTTGTTCCTTTTCTTCTTGTAGCGGGCCGATCATCCTGAACAACCTCGTCCTCAATAGAGCCGAATACCTCATAGGTTGCATCCTCCTCACTTACAACAGTATCGCTCTTCTTTGATGGGGTGCTCTCTTTCGGAGGGGCTCTCTCTTCTTTCTTTGGTGTTTTTTCCCTGTTTCGTTCCTGAGACTCTCTGGCAGGAGTTTGCCTCCGTCTTGTTGGCGTGTCCTCGGTTTTTGTCTTCTCATTTGAGGCCTCTTTCTTAGCTGGTCTTCCCCTTTTTCTTCTGGTAGGTCTCGTCGTTGGTTCATCATTGGCAGTTTCTTCGTCCACAGAGTCTAAAATCTTGTATGTAGCCTCCTCTGGTTTTTCAGACGCTTCTGTGTGATACAATGTGATTTTGTCCTCTTTCTTTCCTCTTGCGCTCCTTCTTCTACCAGACATTTCTGGGGTGGCAGCATCTTGGACCGGTTCGTCGCCAACAGAATCTACTATCTTATACACCACGTCCTCAGAGACTTCTTTGTCTTTCCTAGAAACTCTTGCAGTGAGGTCCATCTTCGTCCGTGTCTCGTATTTTTTAACCGTCCTGTCCGGTTTCTTTGGCGATTTGTCCTTTTCACTTCTGGGTGCTGTGGTTGTGGGGCCACTCCTCTTTGATGGTCTATCATCTTTTCTAGCCGTCGCCTTCCCTCGCATGTTCCTTTTTCCTTTGTTGCCAGTCTCTGACTCTGTAGCCATTGGCTGATCGTCCACAGAATCAATTACCTGATATGTGTCTCCCTCTTCCTCCATGGGCCGAATGTCTTCTTGAGAAGAGATGTGTTCACTGGGAGTTTCAAGGTTCTGGTAGTCATCTTCTGCTGAAGTAAGATCATCAATTGAATCCAATATCTCAAAGGTTTCTTGTTCAGTAGCATCCCTGTCTGGGTCTTTTAAAGTTTCTTTGTTGTCGGGGTCTTGAAGAGGCTGGTCTTCATTTGGAATTTGGCTATCACGATTATCCACATCTTGGACGGCATTGCAGGACTCTGCAGAAAGTATTTTGACTTCCTCCTCTTTTCTCTTCTTCCCAGCTCCCATATCCGTTGGAGTGTGTTTACTACTGGTATCTAACACCTGGAAAGTATCTGCATTACTTGTCTTGTGATCCTCAGGCAGTTGCTTTTCTGTGAGACCGTCATCTTGAACCAGGGGACTGTCCTCTTGACCTGTAGCTGCTTCGCCTACACTGTCCAACACTTGGAGAGAACCGTCGGTTTCCGTTTCCTTACACTCCGGTGGGCAGGCTTTGACTTCATCGTCAACACTGTCCGAGACCTGAAAGCTTTCGTCGTGCAACGTCTGGCCTCCTTTAGGTCCACTTAGCTGGGCTTCAGAGCTGCTGGCTTGGTCCCCATCATCCATCGGTTCATCTGTTTGATCCTCAAGTGAATCAAGGATTTGGTAAGTTTCATCCTCGTCCACCGCTGTATGTTTGTCAACATCCTCTTCTTTCCTTTCTTCTTCGCTTCTCTTCTGCGCTTCAGGTGCGTTGACATTAATAACAATCTCCGGACTCTGGGCGTGGCTCAACTCTAACCCATGTTCCGGTTCAGGTGGATGCATCTCTGATGATGTTTCCATTTTTGTCCCGGACGTAACAGGTTTTGCAGCGATGCTTTCTGCTGACACTTTGTGTTCAGACATGGCGACAGTGCACTCCGTGTCTTTTTCTTCTGTGAGCAGCTCAGAACGACCTCCTATGGAGACCGTTGCTGCTGATGTTATCCTTTTTGTTTCACGCGCAGCGGCGGATGAGCGGGTGCTTAAACCAGAGGATGCAGTGGTGGATGCTTTGGCTGGAGATTGTGTGTTGCTCTGTTGTGTTTTCTGACCAGGGGCAGAAGGGGTTTCAGTAGACAGTGGAGAAGAAGAGGAGGAGGCCTTACTGGCACTGGCAGAAGATGAGCGTTTGACAGGGGATTTGGTTGGCTCAAATGAGTACTTGGACTTTTTTGGTGACGCAGAGCCCAACGAGCTTAAGTCTTTAATCGACTTGGATGAGTAGGATGAGGTAGAGGCTGCGCTCTTAGAGTCTTTCGAAGACCTCGCTGAGGTCCGTCTACCAGCAGACACGCCTGAGCTTTGCCTCTCTCTTCTTGCTCTGGAGCCTTGCTTGGATGAGGAGGAGCTATGAGGCTTGGGGCTCGTGTCACCCACGTCATCGCCGACTTCGTCGACGGTGACAAAGTCATCCATGTTGAAATTTAGCTCGTCAAAACGACAGGCATCTGACGAATCGATGTCCTCTGTCGAATCATCCTGACCCTGAATAGAGAACAAAGAAGCAATCAAACATTGAAGCAATTAATTATTTAGCTTTTTAATCAAGATGAACAAAATGCAATTAAAGAAATGGGCAGAAAGAAGACAAGAAGGTTTTTGGGAATGAAAAAGGATGTTAACCTTTCTTTGTGGTGCGTCTTCAGCCGTTGCAGGTCGAGAGCTTGTGTTGCTTTTGCTGGGAGTCTGAAGAAAGTTTTCCCAGATTAGTGTCATGTGAAATAAATTGGAAGACATATATTATGCAGGGTGAAGAAGGAACAGCACGGATGTGCTGAAAAAGATTAAAAGCCAGATCTCACCTCCTCACTCTTGGAACTGCTCTCTCGGGTGAGCCTGTGGTTGCGAACTGCCGCCGCGATGGCCTGGAAAACATCTGCATTAATCTGAGGAAGTACTGCAACGGTTTTTTCAGGCGTGAGCGCTGTGGCTGATGGGGCAGGACTGGAAGCAGCTGTGTTTCCACTGCTGACTGCAGTTGTAGACCCATCAGTAGTAACATCAGTAACATCAGTAACATCAGCAGTAAAGCTTGAAGTTGTTTGTGGGTCCTCTTCCCCCTTTTCTTCTGCTTTCTCGACCCCTTCATTTGCCTCAGGACCAGAAGCGGAGTCCGTGGCAAACTCCGATCCTGGTTTCTCGTGGTCCTTCGTTATCGCTACGTCACTTGCAGCACTAGCACTTGGTCCGGCTGTGGTGGGCTCAGAAATGGTGGATCCACCAGAGCCACTGGTTTGCTGAGCAGGTTGTGACCCATTATCAGACAAAGAGGGCTGGGTTTGACATTGCACAGCTGGGGGCTGGGCTTCGATGGGGTTCGCGTCCACGTTATCGCCAGCATCTCGTAGACGCTGTTCAAGGCTCTTCAAACTAAAATCACAAACAAAAGGGATTGTCTGTGATAAATGACACCGTGGTTGTTTTCACAACATGGCTTAATACACTGCTTTGTTAAAGAAATAAGAAGTGAGATTTGATTTTACAGGGCACATGTGCATGCACATTGTAGTGGGGCTGAAGCACCATATGCCCGTTAGTGCTGCTTATTCGACAGCAAGAAGAAGAGGACATGTGTGCAGGCAGTTTGAAGTGCATCCACAGATATGCCAGCCTTAAGTTGAACAATGTCGGCATACAGACGGACATAAATTGTTGTCCATTGAGCTTGATTTATCCAATGAAATGTGCCACCAGCTAACATCATATAAACTCATAACAGTCATCAAATTGATCTCCTAACCTGGCAAGAATGAATTTCAAAGTGATGTACTCACGTCTCAACATGTTGAACTTTACTCCTGGAGAGAGACAAAGAAGGAGTTGGTCAGTTCAGGTGTGCGGATAGGGGATTCAAATGTTTAAAATATAGTAACACGTACATAGGCAACCTTGAGACTGTGTGGGGAAACACAGGTGGGAGTTATTATACAGCTAATTCAACTCCATTTCATAATCCTTATTTTTTTAAAGAAACGCTTACCAAGCATCGTAGCTGTCACAGGAGTCTGGTACGTAAGACTTGAATTTCTCCACCATTTTTGTTACACCGCTGGAGTCGGCCATCTCAATGCATATCTGAGGTAGAACGACAGTCATGGACAAAAAGAGAAAAAACACGAGAGGAGGGAGAGATGAGGAAATTGACAAGAGAAAGAGAACAGAAACAGAATAATTGCATGTGAAGTTACAGTACGTTGTTCTGAATGGTCAAACAAACTAACTAATTTGTTTCAATGCGACAGAAAATCCATGCACAGTTTATCAGTCTATTAACTTCCAAGCCACAGTAGCTGACTGCCCAATTCTTTAGTGTCATGGTGCAGACTGAAATTTCATAAAAACCTCCCACTTTTAGTTTATAGGTATAGAAATAAATACATCTCCCATCAGGCCGCAAAAACATATTTGAGATCTTTGTAAATGAAATGTAAGAGGTTTTAATGCTGTTTCATGGCTTTATTCTGGAGGAAAATTGAATTCAATACTTTTAAAGGCTTTTTGAGGTCTGCAGATACCCTGACAATGGGGATCCTCTCAACAGTCTCATGTGGAAAGTGATTTGTATTCTCGTACCCTGTTGGAGAGTGGCAGAAAGCCGACAAAGGGCGCAGTAGACGCCACCACTCCCATGACCACCCCGATGAGGTCCACAGACATCTCGGAGGTCTCCACACACAGCAACCGCTCCTCCAGAAGCTTTGGCTCTGGAGTTCCCTGAAGAGCAAGAAACAGTTGGTGTCAAAGACCAGCGATCCAAAGATGAAGCGCTGCTTCCACTTGACAAAAGGTTACTGACTTACAGCGTTGCCCAACATCATCACAGTTCTGTACAGTTCCTCCTGCAAAAAGATGACAAATGTTGTCAAAACACATTTACAATAATATCTGCATTTCACATGTCAATAGTGTTGCACGGTACACCAATACAAGAAAGGTATTTTTCAGTATTAGTATGACAATATTTAGTATTGTGAGAACACATTTCCATTAAATAGTACATGTTTGTATTTCTGTGCTTGTATGTGGCGAGTTGCTCTAACATTACCATATCTGACATTTTCGCAAGAAAGGAATTATTTTCAGTACAAGTTGTTAATAAATTATGATAAAAAATCCTATTGGTTTGTTACACAGTCATCGGAGAAGCGGTCATAGGAAACAGTTTGGAATGGGTACTACTTGAAGTCTGTGACGATACATATGTATGCAGCTGCAGCGCAAGTTAAATTATTGCTGGTGTCCATACCTCACTGGATACGGGAAATATGTGCCCCGTGACGAAGTGAACAGTGAGCGGGATATATTTCAAACAAACTGGATTTCTGACGTGCTCGAGGACGAAATCGCTGCATGAAGTCCAATCAGTGAAAAACACGAAGGCCTGGAGATGAAGAGAGGAAATAAGGGAAAGGAAAAACAATTAAACTCTATCTACTTAATAAACGTGCAATTACAAAAATACTACTGCTTACCCTCCTCTGCAGAGGTAAGACCATCACGTTGTAGTACATGGAGCGAAGGTTCCATTTGGGGAAATGCCGCCAGACCAGACTGGCCACGTCCATGTGGTTGTAGTTTCCATGTGGCAAACCGGTCAGCATGATCGTTGGGAACCTGGAAGCATGTCTGGCCCTCTAGGAAACACAAAGTTTGATTCATGTGATGCTGCCGATTTAACTTTGTGGTGGATTTTGATGGTGGATCACATTAAGATGAGCAAAAACAAAGACCAAATCACCGAATGTCTTGTATGAATAAATGTGAACAAGAAGTGGGCGATTTTCTTTTTCTTTAGGATGTGTCAATATTAACAGAAGCATTGCTGTGTTTCACCAAATGCAGTCATCTCATTCAGTTTGCCTGACGCACAGCACACCGACGTTTGTCCAACCAGCTTCTTCTTATTATTTTCCTGTCACATATTTTGTTCCGCTACCATTCTTGCCAACATATGTGCAAAGAAATACGTCAAAACATGCGGAATGATCGGCAATAATGAGCCGTGACTTTTCTCAGAGATTCACCCAAACTTCAACTTCTTCGCAGTCCACTTCAGCTTATTTAAGTCCTTGCTCGAAAACTGAAATTTTAACTTCTTTCATTGCTTACTCGTATATATATGTTGCATCCTTCATCCCTTTCCCAACTATTCATACTGCTACAGCTGCTTTTCCATCCAAACAACCAGCATTCACACCGCAATTTCTTCAGATGTGGTCTTTTCAAGTTATAATTAGGGACGTCGCACTTTAGTTTTTTTGGCCACGATTCCAATCTGGCTCCCTTAAGATGGACATCCACCAATATACAGTGCAAATACTTTTAATTACCAAAATGTTGATTGATGTGTAGTAACACACTTCTAAATTTGGCACACCTCATTTTTCACAAGCTACTTGATCCAAAAACTGAAGTTCATAGTTCAAAACTATAAAGTTGATAAGCTTAAATTATTGATGCGATACATAAAATAGGAAAGTTTGACTGAAATGGGCTTACCTCAATATCAGGCAAGTACACCGGTACTTTGGGTGTCACGTAATCTTGGAGTTAAAAGTAAACATAAGCAAATACAATTGCTTGAATACGTTGTAACATGGTACTTTTGGCAGTATGACTTATTTCATTTCGATCCCAAAAGTCAATGTGTTGGAAGAATTGCTTCCGTACCTGGGATGATGAACCAAGGAAACTTGGTAGGGAACACAAAGGGATGAGATCTCAGCGTGACCCAAAATGGTCCAATAGTGTTCTTCGGAATGCCACATTTGGCAAACGGGATCCTTGCCCCTTGAATAAGATCCTTGTAGGGAGGCAGAGCATTCCAAGGAGATTTCGGCACTGCAAAAGCAAAAACAGGCCAAGTGTCAAGATTGAATATATTTGACGAGTGACACAACAGACACCAGACAGCATCCAGGTGCCACTGGCTTAAGACGAGTAAGCAATGGAGCATCTCGGCAGGCAGAGGAGACGGAGGGCAGATCTAAGAGGTAGGTAGACCTTCGGGCGAGAGGGGGCGTGGTTCCACTGTTGAGGTGTCATGGGCCAATCAACAAAACAGTGGTAAGGAGGGCGCCAACATGAAAACCCTTTCACGTCGCAAAGGTCTGAGCCACAAGGCTCTGCCCCAGAATGATGGACTGGCAACAGAAGACAGCAACTTCATTCCAATGCGCATGTCAGAGGGGACACCAATTAAGCTTGTGCATCAAGTTATTTTTCCAAAGTGAACTAGAATTTCGGCCTTCCAGATGCATGCCTTTGCTAATCAGTCAAATTGCAGTTTACATTCATTCAAATTGCATCACTTCATCATTTATCCTGTTAGACTTTTATGTGAAATTGTCATAATTAGCTTTTGTGAATTCTTGACTTGTCCCAGTGACCTCGACAACCAAAAATCGTATCCGTTTATTCTTGACTCCAAGTGGATGATCGCGCCAAATTTGAAGAAAATCAAAAACAAACTTACAGCGTAAAACACGAAGCCCAACGGATGGTATGGCCAGCCTGTAGAGTTTATGATCAGGGTTTTGTTTCAGGAAACTGTACCAAACTCCGAGCCGATCGGCATGGACAGGGGCATCAAACTCAACAAATGCCTGGAACACATGTGAGAAGTAAGAATAACTGGAAGTCTTTTTTTAAAGTCACTTAAAACAGACACCCGTATGCGTTTGTTTATACCTTGTTTAGGAGAGGAAAGAAGTTCCTGACATATTTCATTTTTTTCAAGGATTGTCTGAGCTTCTTTGTCTCAGTCCATGAAATGTTCTTGATGTAGACAATTTTTGATGCATCATCAACCCCCCGCTGCATCAAGAACAGGAAGTGAACAGTCAAAAGTTACAAAGCACAGAGAGACACGCAGTTTTTCAAAGTAAAAGACAACATCTTCATTAGGTTTCCTGTATTCCCTTCAACTGTTGACAGTTTCCAGTAGTTCTTTTTAAATGAGAGAGACAAACGCAGGATTTAAGATAAATTCAAAGGCATCTGAACACACAAAAGTTACGTTAAGAACCTAATTTAAAGTCCAAGTGTAGCTATGAAAAATGAGATGGAATTAAGTGCGTGTGTGCATGGTACTTACAAAACCCAGCAGCTTCATCAGTGTTTTATAAAAGCAGAACTAAAACAGAAATCAGAGAAGGCATTTTTAGAAGACAAAGAACAACCCACCACACTCATCTAATGTCGATACACTACAGACCCAGAGCGCATACATTACATTTGTTGAAGGATAAGGTTTAGGCAACTCAGCATTGGCTTCACTTTTGGGACCCAGAGGTTGCCCCTTGGTTTTAACCAACGTGCTTGTTTTTATAAATATGCATGTTTTTTTCTGTTATTTCTCCAGTATTAAATTGACTTCTTCTATAAAAACAGTCAATAAAAGCAGAATAGTGTACGTGCTTACCGGTGCCATTTCCAAGCTGCAAGAGACAACATGGAAAGCAAGTTTCGACCCTTTCAAAAGAATGCCCTTGTGTAGTTTCAATGTCGTAATCACATTCTTGAATTCCGGCATTAAGACGAAGGCCTAAGGAAAACCAGAGACAAAGATGTATTACTACTTCTATTTACTTGCTCACGGTACTTTTTCATTACTATTTCACATATTTCAATGTGTTTAAAATCAGTCTGATGTAGGCACCAACAGTGTATATGTAATAAGTATGCAACAAATCTCAAGCTAAATGAGTTCACAAATTAACATTAAAAAATTGAAAGGTTGCCCAACTCTTTAAAAAAATGAAAGAAAAAAGGCTTTACAATCGTGCAACACAAAAAACACGAAAGCAAACCATTTGATCAAAAGGCAACAACAGCGGAAACATGGGATTGATAAACCGAAAAGATGCAGATTCACAGCCTGGTGCCTACCATGCACGTCTGAGGAATAACATAGATGGTGTCGTCTGCATATTGAAAACCAAGTGGCATGAGCAGTTTGGCGAGGTCTTCCTCCGTGTAGTCGGGACACTCCGGCAGGTTGGTGATGAGCAACAGCTTTTTATCAGGTGACGTAAACTGGGAAAACGAAGGAAAATAAAGTAGGAGGAAGAGGTAATTAATGAAAAGGCATAAATGGTTTATGTTTGTTAGTAAATAAAGATTCATCATTGCATACGGAAGATAACCCGCCACCCTTTCATTGTACAACATTACGTTCCACAAGCATTCATTCAGGAAATTTGTGTTCATTTCAATGCTTATTTGTGCATCATCTGAGGGCAAAACCGAACCAAGACGTACTTTTTTCAAAGCCACTTTTATAGAAAAGACCTGCATCCTCACAGCTTTATAAAACGACATGTGTAGATACAGTGCAGTGCTTCATACAAGTCATTTGAGGAAACTTACCTTTTGCGAGAGGCAGGTTTTCCACTTGAAGCACGCTGTGAAGGAGAGAAAGAAAATGAGAAACAAATTAGAGAAAGGCCGTAAAATTACGATCACATGCAGACATTTTCTCGGACTTCTTACGTATTTTTTCTCGATGCAGGTGCTTTTCTATCATCTCCCCAAATGTCAGACCAGCAACAGGCGGCTTCTTGCTTTTGGAAGCCTTCGTGGCTGGTTCTGCATCTGCTTGTGTCTCCACTGCCATCTCAGGATCTACAGAAGACCACATTCAATGAAGATGAATGTCAGCATTTTGAAAGATCGTCATCATCTGCCCTTCTTCCTTCAGGTACATCTGCTGGATGCAGATTCATACCAAAAAGCAACCACGACCCAAAGCCGAACTTTCTACCGATTTCAAACGATCTCTTGAACAATTTCGGAGATATCTTCCAACTAAAAATAATTGGCGAGGTTAGATGGATGAGCTAAAGATAACCCTATGTAAACATTATATCTTACAAATTCATTGCTTAAGCTAAAGAAAATGTTTTTCTAACATACCTGTTTCCATTGTTTCTGTCTCCGCCCCTCCACCCGGCAGCTCTTCCTCCACAGTGGCTTCAGTAGAGCTTCCTGCAGCCTGCTGTGTCATGTGCGAAGCCTCCGTCTTGGTCTCCGGTCCTTGTGCAGTGGACTCTGGTTCTGACAAGGTGCTCTGCTGGAGGTGCGGTACAGCTGCGACAGAGGTTTCTGTTGGCTCTGTATCATCTGTACTCTTAGATGGTTGACTCTCACTGGATGCGTCTGCTGAACTTTCTGGTGCCGCCTCCGCAGATTTTTCTTGACAGTCAAATTCTGTGGGATTGAACGAGTTGTTCGTAATAATGATAATCTTGCAGGTTCGACGGACGAGCAAAAGATAACCCTATGCAAACAAAATGTTATACTTATTCACTTCTAATCAGTTCAAAGTGTGGCTGTCCAAAGAACAACATATATTTGACTCTGTCAGATCATTTGAATGATGAAGTGTCCTCATAGTTTGAGAATATTCTACTGTATAAGCCATTTTTAAAAAGCATTGGAAGAGCTAAAAGAAAATGCATAGCCGCAAAGCTGACCATGAGGTTGTTTTACTTTGTTCATTAAAGTCGACTCTTTGGAGGTATCAGGTTTTCACAAGCCACACTTCAACATTCTTCGCCATCCATCCGTTCAAAAAGGTCTCTAACATACCTTTTTCCATTGTTTCTGTCGCCGCCCCTCCACCCGGCAGCTCTTCCTCCACAGTGGCTTCAGTAGAGCTTCCTGCAGCCTGCTGTGTCATGTGCGAAGCCTCCGTCTTGGTCTCCGGTCCTTGTGCAGTGGACTCTGGTTCTGACAAGGTGCTCTGCTGGAGGTGCGGTACAGCTGCGACAGAGGTTTCTGTTGGCCCTGTATCAACTGTACTCTTAGATGGTTGACTCTCACTGGATGCGTCTGCTGAACTTTCTGGTGCCGCCTCCGCAGTTGTCGGTTTTTCTTCTTCCTTAGCACAACTTCCAACTTCCATTGGCTCCACCACTTCAACTCCCATTGCACCAATCTCCATTGGTTCAGCAACTTTGGCGTCATTTGCTTCATCAAGTTCTTTTTCAAGTACCTTTTCTACAACCTTGGCTGGGTCTTTTGCCACAGTTTCTTGAACCTTGGTTTCAGATTCCTTTGGTTTGGATTTCTCTACATCAGGCTGATTTTCTGGAGTTGTGGACTTGGATCCTGGTGATGGCTTTTGCTTTACCACGGCCTTTCTCACAGGCCTTCTCCCACATCCCTTCACAGGCAACTTTCCTGTTTTTATCATTTTATTTGTCGGCTTGCCTGGGACGTTTTTCGTTTTTGCTTGAGTCGCTGAGCCTTTCGCTGCACTTTTCTGGAGTTTGCCTGTTGTAGCTCCAGAAGGTGAAGATGGAGGCTTTTTAGACGTAGAGAGAACAGCAGGGGAAGTGATTTGACGTGTGGCGTTGCTGAACCTGGAAGGTTTTCCGTGAACAAAAGACAGTTACATGGGTCATGTAGGAGGAAATGGAGAAATTCAAGGTTCAAGGCACAAAGTCAATGTCACGGTTTCAAGTGGTCTTCACTGTAAAACAGTACGATACTTCACAGGTTGAGATCCTGGAATGACTTTTACTCAACTCCCACAAAAACGGATGCTGATTATTTGACAATAGGTAAATTTCCCTGAAATTGACATTTCCCCCCCACCGAGGACACAAATTTCGGCAGCCACTGAATATTTATAGCAACATACTGACAAAAACAAGTTCATCGCTGTTAAAAATAGGTCCATGTGAAACATATCTTACTTCCAGGGAGGCCTCTCCTGGAAACGACAAAGAGAGAAGTTATTTCAGATGAATCTGTGAATTGACTTTTTTTTAAAATAAGGAACGAAATTCAAATGGTAATATAGATATTATTATGTAGATTTCTTAGACACAGAAAGAAAGACAAAGTGTAAGAATACCTTTCCTCGAACAACAGTGATTTGATATCCTTTGACATGTAAGCTCTTTATGCTCTTCAATTTCTTTGCGTCTTCCTCGTTGTGAAATCTCACGACTGCCTGCAAATGCACACACACAAACATACATATCCATGTGTTACTACAACCATCAGGACTATATACACTCACACCTAACGTTGACAGCTCACCACCACCAACTGCTTCCGCTTGGAATCGGCTAGTCCGCCCGGGACAACGTACGTGGCGGTCACATCAGTGTCGGGTATTTTTAAATGGCATTTTCACTTTTAAAATTGACTCTTTTACATCGCTGATGTCAAGAAATTGTTCCTGTGCAGATTTGCATGACCCATCCTGCTCTCAGGGAACATAAGCATTTTGAATAGGATGAAAAGGCAAAGCATCAGCAGATACAAGCCTCTCTCTATACATACCGTCTCTGTGGCCGGGAACATTACAATTGACCTGATTCTTCCAAATTTATTCACAGTAGCAAACAATAGATGGCGAGGGATAAGAACCCCCTCCAGTTCCACCTCGTTTGGCAGCACAGATTTATTAGACTGAGCAAAGAGAGAGAAAAACAAATGTTTAGACTGAATATAATGCATCTGTTAGTTTTTTTAGTTCAGTGTATTTACATCAGGGAACATGTACAAAAATACATTCATCTCAGAAAAGAGAAGCGATGTTTGTGGAAGAACTTGCCTCGCTCTTTTGCAGACTGGGAATTGCTACAGAAGGCCTTTTGGTGGAGGAAGAGGCAGAAGACGAGGAGGGCTTTCTTCCAATGGAAGCGGAGGAGGATGACGATGTGGACTTCATCTTGGCTAGCTCGGCCATTAAGGCGGGAGCCAGAGTTTTAACTACAGTCTCCAGGTCAGACTGTTTTGACAGAGACTGGACAGCTAGAGGGACAAAGAGGAAAAAGAGTGTCGGACAACATTGCAGCATTTTGGTGGTTGCGAAGTCTCAGACTGCGTCTCTATTGTAAGATGAAAACATTTAAAGTTAAAGAGCATAAAATCGTGAAGAAACCACAAAAACAACAGGTTGTATTGGTGGCATTCACCTGTACATTAAGCGTCAACGGACGCAGGTACGTTACGACACAAAACAAGTCTTTAAACACGGTGTTAAGTCATTAAAACGTTTGTCATTTCTCAAACCTGATGTTTCCAGTAGTTTCTTAACCAAGTTGTCTGTATTGCTCGACTTTCGTTTGGGGAATCGTCTCTCGGCGCTCCTCCCTGATTGCAACCGTCTCTTGTCTCTCCTCCTTGTTGGCGACGGCCTCTCGTCGCTCTTCCTCGACGGCGATCGTCTCTCGTCACTCCTCCTCGAAGATGATCGTCTCTCACGGCTCCTCCTCTGAGACGACAGTCTGTCGTCACTTCTCCGTGGTGAAGATTGTCTCTCAGGACTTCTTGAACGCGATCGATAGCGGAAGGAAGTAGGGCGGTCGTACCGCGGGGAAGAAGAACGAGACCGGGACCTGGTAAAAGTTCAGATCACATCTAATGACAATCTTAAAAATATAAAGTTTAGATTTCTCAAGGGGGGACTCAATCTAAAGAGGTTAAAATGCTGATGCAGATATTCTAAAAGGTTCTGCAGGAACATATTTGGTCATTTCACTTATTGCTCGCATTAGAATTTATCCATCACAGACCTGCGAGTGTATCTGGACCTCTGTGGCGATCGTGATTGGCGACTGCATCTCTTCTGTTTGCCCTCTGAGCGGTGGGGCCGACGGGGACTGGGCGAGAGGGAGTGGCTTCCATGTTTGGCTTTCTGACGATGCTGATAAGTCTGTGAAGAGGCTGAGGGCGAGGCATCTTTACCTGGAGCACTGAAGAGAGCAAGGGATGGGAAAAGCATGAGGAACGATAGGAAAGCAAAGTTTTCCAAAATCAACAGGGTACTGGTTCACTAACTGATCGTGGTTGCAACATGTTTGATGGATTTCAGCCCTGAATTGGTCGAATAGGGCAACATTTGAGGGGGGGGTCATGACGCCTGACCAATCACCCGAATGACCAGTTTCCAGTCTGATTTCCAACATTGCTTCTGTCAAGCGTAACAAATTTACCTGAGTGCAATCTCACCATCCCACTCCGGGTATCTGTTTAAAGAAACACAAATGAAACACACCTATTAAAAAGAGGACAGATGTTTACAACAGCCAAAGGTTTCTGCGGTGAGGTAGGCAGCCATGAAGCAGTCGTACTCAAGTAATGCTGCTAATGTCGGAATATCACGGAATAGTACGGGTTCTGCAGAATACAACTATAGAACAACCAGAGGAGGTACCTTAAACAACCAAATATGAACCCTGACAGAAGTTGAACTAGCTTGGCAAAAGGCAATGGTTATCAAAAAGTAACGAGATCTTCACAGGGAAAAGTTAAAAGAAGAAAGACTGACCGTCTTCGGAGGACTCTGCAGCTCTCAAGGTGACAGTTGGTGTTCTGGTGGGAGATCCAATCCTAGTAGTCGGAACAACAAACGGCATTAGATAGACCTCACTATTGTCAAAACTGCTATCAGCTGTCAATATTCACTCACTTATGTGATTGTCTGACAACATATCTTTTATTCAACATTACAGCAGCCATAAAGAAACAGCTCCTCTTTGTTGGTCTGTTGAGTCTCTCAAGTCCAAGTGTCCAATTCAATTTCTCTGCTATTGTGTACAGTTTGTGTTGTGTGTGTTGATGTTAAAGGAGTCTTTACAGCAGTCATCTGAAGAACACGAACAAGTGAAGAGCTGCGACACTCTCCAGCAGTAAATAGTGTTTGAATCAAGTAGTGAGAAACACACGTGTAGTACATGGATTAAATCCTTCAGAAATGTTGGCCGCTCTTTTCTTTATAGTCACAGCAGACTTTTGTCAGCTTTGAGTGCAAGAGCAACAATTCATTATCATGACATAACAAACACAGGAGTGCCAGTAACACGCAACCAAAACTAAGCTTTCTTCTGAAGTTCTTGGCAATGCGATGTCTGGTTCTTCAGTCTTGTGCTCTGGACTCGGCAGGACGATGTGGAAACTGGGACATTTTTGACAAAATGTGAAATGTCCCAAAAGGTCGAACAAAATCTTGCTGACTGTGTGGTTTGTGGAGTATGATGCTGATGAGTTCAGGTTCATGGTTGGAAATGTTTTGTACAAAAAAGGGAGCTTGGCTTCATAATATTACATATTTACCAATATTACAAAAATGTATATCTACTGTCCGATATGAAATGAATTGATGTAACAAAGTGCATTACTGATCGCTCCAATGGTAAGAATAAAAGATACAAATTACACAACGAGGGATGCACTGACCTAACTTTTTCAGACCTAATACCGATACCGTGGCTTTGGATATGGGCCGATACAGAGTACTAATCCGATACCAATGTCTTATTAATAAGTTGTTTGGCCCATTGTGTGGACATGATTGGGATCATTATTTTAAGTGTAAGGCAACATCAGGCGTGACCTTAACATTGCGCCCCTAACTTTGTTAAATTTTGTTTTTCAAATACAGATATAAACGTACTAAAATGTTTTAAAAAAAAAGAAAATGGTATCCAATATCAGTATAGGCATCAGTGCATCTCTTTAACAACTAACAACTGTTTCGTAGTATTCCAATCCGGGGGAAAAAGCCCCAAAAACAGAGAAAGAAGGAAAACAGTCCTCTTCCATCGTCATTTGATGCTCTAGTTCTTCAGATGTGCAGATTCTTGCTGGTCAGGTCTTCTCAGCCCGTGGTTCCATTTTCAACAACCGTCCCAGGAGTTGGTCGCGTATTGTTGAATCAAATTATGCTTCAGTCATTCGTCATAATGGTGACAGTCGTATACCAAAGACCTTGATCTTCATCCGTCTAAACACGACAATGATGTATATTTTACAGTTTTAAGTCAGTCAAATCACATGTAAATCACAGTGGAAACTTCAATTACAGATGAACAAAAAACAGTGTGCGGTGACTGGCATCCTTGGAGCTTTTTGGTAAAAAAAAGATTTAGTTTCAAGTACATTCAAATTAGTTACCGTAAAAAAAGAAAATAAATCACTCCCAAAGTTTGAAATCCAACCTTGTTTCAATATTTTACAAAAACATTTCACATAGTCTTGAAAGTATCGGCCTTAACCCCCATTAGTTTGCCCAAAAAGTAAAAAAATGTAACTCTATAAAATAGAATTTCAGAATGAACAAAACAACAAACATTTTAGATGTTGAAATAAATAGCCCACAATTTTCGTAAGGGAGTTAGAACAGAGTGCAGACTTCCACTCACCTTCATGCGAGGACATTCTCTGTTACACAGACAACAGGTATGTGGAAAGAGTCTCGGTGTGGCCGCTGCATAATCATGCATCATGGCCACTGTTGGCAGACCCTTGGAGACTGAAGGCTTTACCGGAGGCCGCCTGTTGGAAGGTGGCATCGTCCCATGAATGAAGCCCATCAGATCCGGGATTGGCTGAGGCAGAGCTGGAGGACTGACGATGGGGGGAGG
Source organism: Melanostigma gelatinosum (assembly GCF_949748355.1). Classification (NCBI taxonomy): domain Eukaryota; kingdom Metazoa; phylum Chordata; class Actinopteri; order Perciformes; family Zoarcidae; genus Melanostigma; species Melanostigma gelatinosum. Next base: position 3,627,936 of record NC_136656.1, read on the forward strand.
ACCAACAGGAATGAACACCGGACGCTGCATGGCATCAGTGATGCTGGGCATGTGAGATGCAGGGGGAACTGACTTTGCAGCAGGAAAAAATGGAGGCCACATGGCTTGTGATACCGGCTGCTTCATTTGCTGCTGCTGCGTCTGCTGCTCCGGCTGCTTCTGCATCTGCTGCGTCTGCTGCACCGGCTGATTCTGCATCTGCTGCTTTTTCCTCTGCTCAGCAATGGTTGACCCCTGTCCTGGGGTTTTACTCTGGTTCTTAATAACTCTGGTGTCATTACTGTCAACGAGCACAAGGCCGGGTCTACTAGGATCCACACCACGTAACAAAGTGCATGGTGGTTGGGTTTTCATTGTTGACTGGCGATCTGCCTCTGGTTCTTTCAACGGAACGGGTTTGGGGGCTTCAGACTTGACAACTCTGACGTCCGCGTCTTTCCGATAGAAAGGGGCGATTGTTTGGGTTTGCAGTCGGTTAGTCTGATCATTGCTTGGAGGAGAAACAAAGCTCGGTGTTGAACTGTGCAAAGAGCTGAAACTGGAAACAGAACTCTCCTGGTCACGAGAAAAACCCAAGGCACTGCTTTTCAACTCTGTTTTTTGCAGTGGTTCTCGACCGTGTCTGCTACTATTGTAAGTGTCCATCGGCAACATACTTCCACTCCCACCGCTGGTATCTCTGCTGACGCTGGTCCTTCCAATCTCTTCAACAGCCCCTCCAGTATATTTGCCTGTATGTCCATAGTCGATCACATTACTCGGCTGGCGAACAGCCGGCGATATTTCCTCCTGGCGCATCCCTGCCCCTCCAGAATGACTCATTCTGGTGGGTTGGGGTTCGGGACGGGGTTTTGACTGAGCATCAGTCGTAGCTCTCTTGGTCTTCTCAAGGCGGATTTGCCGCAAAATGAACGGCAGGTTAGCAGGGGTGATCTGGTTTTCGGGATACGAGATGAGATGTTCCAAGTCCTCTTTTTCAAGTCCAAAATGCACAAGGATGTTGGAAGCTGACTCAGAGGTGTACTTTTGTCGATTGGGCTCTGTAGGGGCCGCAGGATTGTCCGGCAAGGGTTTGTCAAAATCACCTAACCCTGGAATGGAAGGCATATCACGTTCTCTGTCACTGGAAGCATTAAACCTACCATCAACACCGCTTGCATAGTTAGACGAAGCAGACGATGAATAAAATGTTGAGGGTTCATCTGTAGTGGGCCTTTCGTAGTTCGATGACCAGTCCGAGGAGCTACTGCCACTTTCAACTCCCGGGTATCTACGTCCTAGAGAGGCAGAGGTTGAGGACGTTGAGTAGGAGACCATCCCTGAGCCTGAGGAGAGAAGCTCCCTTTGCGTGCCAATAAAGCGAGAGTCTATGGGCTGTTGCATTGGTTTGCAAAGAAGCCTCACCTCCTCTCTGGCTCTACTAATATGCATGTCTATAGACCTCTCCATGTTCTTGTCTATAATGGCCCTACTCGGTTCAGGCCTGTAGCTCATCAATTGAGGCAGCAGTGGTGGAATTATTCCCCCAGAGTTGGCAGAAGTCACAGAAGAAGTTCCAGGAGAGCTGAAGCTGGACCCAGGTCCAAGGCGAGGAGCTGCCGTCCGAGGGTCCCTCTCTGCCGGTCCACCGGAGAGTCCATACTGCCCTTGGGTGGCTCTTTGGTTCACAGAGGCATAGGGGTTGTACAGGGGATGGGACATGGTGTTTGCGATCTTCAGAAGGTGAAGGAGATTGATGGCCGCAACAGTTGGGGAGGGGGGCGTTGTGGGTATGTAGGTCGCGGCTCGGCTGCCAACAACGAGAGCGTTGTTTATCTGCGTCACTGCTAGCTGGGCTTTCAGTTGAGCCAGCCGCAAGGAGGCAGCCTGCTGGCCGAGCAGGAGCGAGCTCCTGTGGAGCCCTCCAAGCAAGGGGCTTGTTAGGGGCCGTGGAGCGGGAGAAGGGGCACAACGCTCCGATAGCAATGCAAAGCTGAAAAGTAAAAAAAACAACAAAAAAACAAACAAAGGATGGGGTTATTGAATGGGATTGGACTTCAGCTTCTTGGATGGGTTAATTCCAACATCTGGATGGTCTTGTCTTGAAGTCGTCCACTCTGGCGCTGTAGGACACGCATTAATTCAGTCTATTTCACTTCTGAGTCTTCACTAGCAAGAAAGAACAGAGAAGGCAAAGGCAACAAAACAGATAAAAAAAATAGAAAACAAGGTCACTGGACACATCCGGAACAGACACAAACTCATTTATTTTTTCCATGTTTATCTCTGGTGGATTGAGACTGGCACCAGCAGACAATGCACATTGCAGAAATGTAACAGACCAGAACCGCAATTTCCATTTCAGGAGGTGACATTAGATCATACCGAAAGATTCAGACAATCCTGAAAACACTGCACTTAACCTTGCTGGTAGGTTACGGCTCACAATATGGAACACTATATAGTAAGTAGTAAGTCATTTCGGACACACCGTAGAAACAAACAAACAGAAACAAGTGTTGCGGCATAGATTAAGGCTACATCCACACTTTTTCAACTAAAAACAATCTATGTCCACATCTGCATTGTTTTAGAAATGATTTCCGTCCATGCTAACTAGGGGTGCATCGGATCACAAACCCTACGGTTCGGTTCGGATCACGGCTCTTGAGTCACGGTTCGGATCATTTTTCGGATCAACAAAGAAAATTGGAGGAGTCATTATAACTTTGCTTTCCATTTATTAATTAAAGAACTTCAAGAAAAGAACTTTGGACTATAATCTTACATAAAAAAAAATATTGAAGATGTCCAATTTGAAACAAAATGAAATAAATAAATAAAAATAAAACATTCAAGAATATTCAATTCTGTTAAGTTTAAGTGCAACATGAGGTATGTTGATATCCTCGTCCTTTGATCAATATTGAAAGAAAGAAACAGCCAGTGAGCTAGCTTCCACTGTTCCAACTGAACTGAACTGCTCGGCAACAACGTGGGTCTATGTTTACTTCCTGTCAGGTTATGTCATTCAAATACACAATAATGTTACATGACTGTGACATTATTTTCAAAAAGATGAGAATATCTCCATTGTCTGGGGAGAGGGTCGACCTTTCTGCAGTGATATTACTATTGGGCCCTGCTAGCTTCCACTCTGATACTTCTGTCAGCACCTGCACCAGGTGTGTGTCTGTGTGACTCTCACAGAGGGGGCGTGTCTACAGCACCGGACTAAGAATCTCCCGTGATGAAGTGAGCGGACAGTCTTTTCCTTCTCATAGAGGCCTGGAACGATCTTCATACTGAAATGGGTGTGCGAGTGGATTTCGTAGCGTGGCTCAAGCACTTTAACCAGATTTTGAAATCCGTTGTTTTCCACACCGGAGTGTCCCCCGTCGCTGATAGACGGGATGGTGTCTCTTCATACGTGTGGACATGCCCGATGTTTTGCAGTTATCGTGCGTCTCTCTTTAAATAACGCCTACATACCGTAGCGGTTTGTCCACCACCCTCATCCCGCCATTATACGTTATAGGGAAGACAAAATGTTCCCAAACTTGCGATTTAAATGACGCGGTGGCTTCTGATGTTCCTCCGCTCGCCATGACTTTCACCGTTAAATGCTTTTAACCTGCTCCGTTCACGTGAACACACTCCTGCTGTTCATTGACACTCTGCATTGATATTCGGGGACTTGTTACTTGAAAAGGAACAGCAGCAGTAGAACTTCATTACACACTATGGGACACTATGATGATTACACTGTAAAAGAAAAAGAAAAAAAAGAAACACTCAATTGATCCGTGATTCACGAGTGATCCGAACCGTGAGGGCTGATCCGAACGGACGACGGATCGATCCGTGACACCACTAGTACTGACACGCCTGAAAACAATTATCACATCACTGTTCACGTAAACCGGGCAGCATTACAGTACTCTTCACGAATGAAAGGTCTGGCTTGATACTTAAGATCTTCCTTTCGATACTCAAACAGACAGACCCAATACCGATACCGTGGCTTTGGATATTGGCCGATACAGAGTACTAATCCGATACCAATGTTTTGAGAATAAGTTTGGCTCACTGCGTGGAAGCGATTGGGATCATTCTTTCAAGTTTTATTTTTCAAACTTTGTTACAAGGCTGCTGCTCTCTCTCTCTCTCACACACACACAAACACATCAAATTTACTTTTTAAACAAAGTTTTATGGCTTCCGGCGGCGTGACGAATCAGGGACGGACACGTAATGTCTGAGTCGTGTGGACGCTAGGCATAAACATAGCAAAAGATATACGCTTCAAACCGGAAACGTAGCTGTGTGGATGTAGCCTAAGGCAACGTTCAGAGTGACTTTAGGTATGCCTTAAAAACTTCAGCCAAAGAAGCAGGAGTGTTAATGCAGAGGGATACAGCAACAACAAAAGGCAGGATTGAGCAGAAAGACAGTTGATTCTGGCTCAATATTTGCCGGAACAAAATGTCATCGAGCAAAGCGCTGCAGTGACCTATCAAATGTATGCAAATGATTTACGACATGAACATCATGCTGTGTTGAAGAAGACTTGAAACTGGAGATTGAGACCAGAAACTCATGTTTACTGAGGTAATAAATCAAGAGAGAAGTTGAGTCATTTTCTCATAGACTTCTATACAACCAGAGGAGTCGCCCCCTGCTGGTCAGTAGAGAGACTGCACGTTTTAAGACACTTCCGCATTGGCTTCACTCGGCAGAACCGGAAGTTGCCGCCTGCTTCCACCCTGGGTCGCTGTCTGAATTTGGGGAATTTCATTACATGTACGTCTTATTTCATGCCTTGGGAATAACTACTATGGGTCTTTCTCATTCCCCGATTTTGTTCCTTAACTCCTCGCGCCTTAGTCCCGCCCATTGGAGATACAAGCGGAGGAGAAACCAGGAGAGTAAACATAAAGGATTATAGCAGTTGAATTGGATATAGCCTACATTCAGTAAAAATAATCGGGTGAATGTCACTGAGAAATGTGGTTAGAACAGAGCCTTATGAGGAGCTACATAGACTGTGAATTGTAGAAAGTCTGAGTTGATCATCTTAAATATATAAAATGTATGAACACAAAAAGGAACTGTTACATTTGTAGAGTCCAGTAGTTTGAGATCGTCACAGCTGTGTGTCACGCCGCTTTTATTCGTTTACGTGTGCCAAAAACACGACTGCGAAGGACACACCCGAGTTGCCTTGCTCATAAGCTCCTCCGCCAAGCCTCCTCGTTCCTCGCCCCTCGAGATGCATTTTAGGAGCTGGGGTGAGATCGATTTCCGGGTCACAAGACTGAGGATCGTGAAGGCAACAAAATTGGGAAATGATAAAGACCCTATGAGTGTAATTAATTCCTAAAAGTATTACACCGGAGTAAGTAATACGGGCTTTGTTTTGCAAATGTATAAATGCAGAACTATCTACAAAACATCCTCAGCCTACTGCTAACCTCACCAGAGCCCTGTGCATAACGTTATACGTACATCAACGCCGTCTTTCAGCACGCCATTACTGCCCAAACAGAGCTAACATGGCTAAACTTGCCTCGCGTGCTACTGCTAGCGTGCACTAGCGGAATACTTCGCGAGGGCCCGGTTACAAACAAACGTTTAACGCGGTTTTCAGAAGCCAAACATCACGTAAAATCGAGTAGTTACGCGGTGCTTCGCTCTCTACTTGTACTTTTGTTGCATACCTTCCGTTATTTGTGAATATTTCACGTATCTTGTGTGTTCAAATTCATCTTCGAGATGTCTGCAGGCAGCTACTCCAGAACGAAAGGGGACACTTCCGCTTTTAGTGCCAAGGCTTCAAAGTAAAAGCGCGAACGTTACAAGTAAAGAAACGTAAAAGGTCCTGCATTCAAAATATTAGTAAAAGTACATAAGTATTAGGCCTATCGTAACACTATAGGCCTCTCTAAGGTACCAGACTGGTCCACGTCAATAATAGTATGCATTAATGTGTAAGCATCACTAATGTTGCAGTTCATATAGATGGAGAGCTTTTATTTTGAAGATACGGACCGGGATGGTTATTTGTTGCTATTTGGTGACGTCGCATCAATATTTTGAAACCAACGCCACAGAAATAAAATAAATTGTAATATTTCTACAAGTTCATACCAATAAACAGACGAATAAATGGCTTATTTCCTTTCCTCGCTAAATGAAGAAGGGTGTGAAAAGCAGAGAGGATACGTGTGTCATTATTCTGCCACACAGCGGTGCTATTCCCACATAATGTCAGTTCATACATTTAATAGAGGCTCGTAATGGTATTTTAAACACTGTATGGGTGGTAATTAAGCGGTTTCTGTGACCATAAATGAATTAAGAATATATCAACACCCCGCTTCCCTCTCAAATATATCAGATACATTCAAAAACAGATGCATTATTAACATCTGTACAAATGAGAACGAAAATAAAAGGTACTAATTGATAAATGCAGCAACATGAATATTAACAACAGTATAATGTGTTTTGAGACACAAATGAAGTGAGAGGAGAAGGAACTTTTGTAAAAAAAAAAAAAAAAAAAAAGCTATTGACTACACAGACTGCTGAGTCAACAGTTTATTCAAATGTGACCATGAACATTTTCCTGAAAGGATCTTTCTCTGGGGGGGATTGCATTAAATTAATACTATATCCCCGTTATCCCCTTTTGTATTTTCATTTTATGCAACGTTATATTTGTACTCCACTACATCTAACAGGTAAATATTATACTTTTTACTTCACTACATCTCAGAGGTAAATATTGTACTTTTTAGTCTCGTATATCTCAGCGGTATATAGCATACTAAATAATATCTCCGCAGCGTCGGTGGCTTAATGTGCTTTTATATTTTTAATGGATGATTTGAAGGAGACGAAGAAAGGGGGCCGAGGATGACAGGTTAAGATTAAAATTCATTGACATTTCAACTTCTGTTTTATGTTTTTCTTTCTTGCATAACATTCACAAATCTTTCATTTTATGAATATTTTGCTATATTATCTAGGCAGAGGTGATATATAAGCTTCTGCCTGCTTGTTATATTCTTTTAATGTCCTTTAATACAACATTTGTGGGGGAAGGCCCAGTCACTGGACCTTTTCAGGGGGCCCAGACAGTTCTGTGAGCCGGCCTGTTCATCTTTCAGTCACTTTGTCAACACACGATCAGCTTCCCTGTGTGTGTGTCCGTGTTGCCTTGTATGTGTGTGTTTTCGTGGGCGTTCGTGAGTGTGTGTGTGGATGGCGTCCTCTGAGGAGCAGTTATCAAGAGGCTCTAATAAGTGCTGATGAAAATGAATCACCGCCGCCCCAAACAGAGATGCAGTCACTCAGCACCACCAGGCCTCGACATCCGCGAGTGTGTGTGTGTGTGTATGACATGATTTTAAATATGTTTCAGTGCTCTTACGGATTAATCTGCTTATGTTTTTCTCCGTCAATTGATTGATTGACTGTTTGCTTTTTGAAAACAGTGAAAGCAGTGAGACTTATTGTCAGAATGAAGCAGAGCCTAAAGTGACACTTTCACAATGTCTGTTCAGTCCAAACCTCAACGTTATTACCAACACATTAACATTATGAACAATATTGAAAAGAAAAGCAGCAAATCTTCACATTTGTGAAACTGGAACCATGAAAGGTTTTACGTGAAAAATGACTGAAACGATCAGAAAAGTTTCCAATTATATTTTCTGTCAATCGAGTGATTGATCACTAAACTAATCTTTTCAGCTGTTGTATAAAACGTTGGAAAGTTTCATTTATAACAAAACATCTTGTTTTATAAGCCCCTCAAATGTTTTGTGTGCAAAAATCTGACTTTGATGAAGTAACCAAAACTCTGAGTTCCCTCTGAGACACAGTGAAGTAGAAGCAGAAAGTGGTATGAAAAGAAAAGACTCAGGTAAAGTTCAAGTCCCTTCCACTCCTTGGTCGGTAGCTTTTCACCGGAGCGTTCTTTTAAATGCCACTCGAGCAAATACAAGACACTACGTGACCACATGCAAATGTAGAATCTCAGAAATATCTTCTCCCTGACTTCACAGGGAGCTCGAATGAGACGGACAGCTGAACGTGACAGTGATACTGCGACATGTAGCGCGGCGTGAATATGTGTGCTTGGCTCCAGTTCGAGTTACATCATCACACCTCGGCTTCATTTACAGCCGAGGAGTGTTTTCATCACCATTGAGTCGTGTGTCGTTCCGTCTCAGACTCCACAATCTGTACGCGACACCGGATACGCTGAGCTGGCTTCAGGAGTTCCACTATTTTAGGAGACTGAAATAATGCAGACGTTTGTAACCTCCTGCGCACCAAAGCTCGGTTTTGTCCAGTCAGATGTCTGAGAGGACTACTTTGTGTTGGGGCTTCACCATGTGGGTGGAACAAAGACAGAGGCCTACATGTAAAATGAAAAGCCGAAACTGTGGAACTGATCAGTCTTTAAAATCTCCCCTGTGTGAGAGACCCAGAAACTCTTTTCACAACTGGATGAGCTAATGGGGTCCAACAGAAAGCGACCTGCTGCCAGGAGCTCGCTCACACAATGCTGACGGTTCACAAGTGTGCGGTGTATGAAACAAATCTCAACTGAAGTGACTTTATTTCTGAAACACCATACATGTGACCTGATGCTGTCTCGGCAGGCGTGTGTTCACACTGAAGATAAAGAGAGAAGAAGATATGAGAAGCAATCGTCACACATGGCGGTAAAGCAGCAGCTGCACATTTAACCACACCTGTCACGCTGTAAAAACCGGAACCCTCTCAGAAGTTTACGAGGTGTTCGGTCATGTTGTGAGTGTGCACTGTAGGCTAAATGTGTGTGTGTGTGTGTGTTGTCAAGGTCAGCGTGTTTTTGAACTGACGGTGCCTTTAATTTCCACACTTCTCCTAACACTGGCGTCCACTACTCATCCAGACTGTATTATTTAAAGCTCATAACAACAATGGATCATATTACTGTGTGTAATGTGCAAAATGATCACTTTACGAAGCGTTTTAGCATCTTTCAGCGCGTTGATTCTGTTTTTTTGGCCCACAGATTTACCGTTTTGCTGTATTTTCACTGCTGTCATCAACCCCGGCCTGGTCAAACCAACGTAAACCACCTGCAGACAGACAAATTAGCAGCTCACTGGTGAACATAGTGGCGCATTTGGCAGCTGGAGAGACAGATATTTCAGTCAGCAGTTGCTGGAAGACTCCAAATGAATGCCGAGGCCTTTGCTGGATCTGTTACAGCTGTGTTTATTAACACGTTTGCCACATCTGATAATATGTCGGATGTTCTGTTTCTGCTGGCCAAGTGTCAATATCAAATACCGCAGCTATATTTATTTGGCCGATGCACTTAAATGACGTGGGCTCACTTTTATAGACACTATTTACGTACGTTTTGAAGGGAAATTTATAATTTAGATTGGTTTCATGTTGTTTTGTGATGTTTTTTATTTAAAGCAACGGACTGCAGCACAGTGCTGCAGCACAGTGCCCAAGTCAAATTCCTCCTTTGGGACAATAAAGTTCATCTGTAGATCGAATTTGAAGGACTTGTTGGCTGACAAGCTGTGAGCCCCACGGGACTGAATCTGCTGACAATGACTAAAATGTGTGTGTGTGTGTGTGGCTGCGCATCAGGCTTTGTATGAATTGTGCTACAAGCATCAGATGACAGAGCCGTGACAAAAACCTAAAAATAGAGACAAGGAGCACACGGAGGTAAATCAGATTTACGCGCACGATAAACAGTCCTAAATCCAGCCGCCTGAATCCACATAACACAGAGCAGAGCAGAAGACCGGAGCTATTTCACACCTCTCTCTACCTACCACACACACACACACACACACTTCCTCTTTTCTATCCATCTTTACCTTCTGAATCTCTTCTTTAGCTCACATAACCCTCACACACAGTAGGCGGTGGCGTTTACTTCCATTTATACTGTCATCCCATCAAAACCCAGCCAAGGCCCATAATGGCCTCAAGGTATGGGATGGTACACACACACACACACACACACACACACACACACGCCTCCCTAGCGACCCGGCTGTTCGAGGAAAACTATTAAAAGCTTTTTTTGGAATTAACAGCTCAGGACTTTGTACGACCAACGAAACAATCGTCGTTAGCTTTTTAGTAAGAGTCTAAAAAAACAAGACTCGTTTTCTTAAAAAGTGATGTCTAGAACTTTAATAAACTGTGAATCACCAAATACACAGTGTCTTGTGCCTCAGCGGGGGCGGAGCTTCAGCGCTCTGCAGGCCTGCAGGCTGCCGCTCAATGACTGCAGTTCACTTCGGCTGCTGAGGTTTGAATGGTGCAGCTCCATCTTGGATTAATCAATAAATCAAAGCTAAAAATCCCTTTGAGTAAATATCTTGGCACGTTCTGCCGTCCGACAAGATTCTGCAACATGTACCCGGTACATACCCGGTGGTATTTCGTGCCCTTGGCAGTATGTCTGATATGCATCGTTGAGGAAAACTTGTTAAGCTTTGGATTTAGACACATGAGGCACCCACACATGCGTGCATACATACATAGATAACACTCAAACACAGTTGTCTTCTTGTTTTAGCTGCCGGGTCAGCAGGTCAATACCAGAGGACTGTATCACACTTGCTAATTGCCGCATATGCAAGAATGTGGCCACTGTGGATAGAAGACAACACAGTGTCAACCCCATTGTTCTGGCTAGAAAAATGGCCCAATTAAGTTCATAAGTTAAAGTTGGTGACGTAGTCGTCCTTACCGGCGTCCGGGGTCGAAGGCGTCTCTGCCGTTTGAGATGTGCTCGGTTTTACCAGCGAGCAGGTCACCGGCGCTGCTGTTGGTCTCCGGCGCTTTTGGGTGACCTGCGTCCGGCGAGCTCTGTTGCAGAGAAGCCCGGGCCTTCTGTTCCTCCAGCATGGCCGAAAACACACACAGACATACAAACAACACACTTACTCAATGGCTTTAATCACACACACACACACGTCTACTTTTGAGTCTGATTTCTTTCTTCGTTGAAAGCATGCCACGCCTCCAAATCCAAAGGTACATCCCCAAAAATGGGGATGTACATCTCCGAAAAGAAGTTTCATACAAAAGTAATTCATGGGGAAAGAATTCCCGATGTAACAAAATCCACCCGGAGTTCTGGAAAATGAAGGCAAAGGATCCGCTTTCATGGGGTGCAATGAATCAACTCTTAAAAAAGAACAAATGTAAGATAGTAAGTCTTCTCAGGTCCTCCAGTTTTTCAACGGAATTTCAAGCCAGGTGTTCCGGAACTCGAGCGTTCCTGAGGGCTTAAAGCCATCACTGGGAGCAGCGAGAGAGCGACACGACACACTTCCCCCTGAGCCGGCAGCTGAAGGGAGGGAGGGAGAGGGAGGGAGGGAGGGAGGGAGGGAGGGAGGGAGAGAGAGAGAGAGAGAAGCGAGAGAGAGAGAGAGAAGCGAGAGAGAGAGAGAGAGAGAGAAGCGAGAGAGAGAGAGAGAGAGCGAGAGAGAGAGAGAGAGAGAAGCGAGAGAGAGAGAGAGAAGCGAGAGAGAGAGAGAGAAGCGAGAGAGAGAGTCTTGCGGGCAAGAGAGAGCGAGAGCAAGGACATTAGATGAGGGTGTCTTTAAGCTTCCTGGGATTCCTGATAAACTGAAATTGAGCTGAATTAGAGCCACGCTGACTAAGCACAAACATAAATATGAAATAGTTCCAGTGTGTTTGTGAATCAGTATGAGTAAGAACATGTATAGACAAAAGATTTTAAACTTTAGGAGATAATATAAATTGTTTTGGTTGCTGTTGGTGTCCTCTCCCTCACTGCCTGACTGAACGCTGACCTCTAGTGGTTCTAAGTGGTAAGAACATAGAGAGAAAAGTCTGCTTTACCAACTTATTATACATATTTAACAACAAAGGTAGAACTTATTCTATCTAACTTATTTAAGTTGTAAAGATGGAAAAAAGGCTTAGTGTCGCATATAAATACAAATACTTTTCAACTTTTAAGGTGATTTAAACTTAAAGTTGTGAAGAATTAAATAATAAAGGAAATTCCGTATTTATTGCGATATTGAAATAAAGAAATAATTGTAACCTGCTTGCAGACTACAACAATCAAGATTATTTGCATGTTTTACAGCCTCAAGATATGTCACAGTGAGTCAGCAGGTACCCGAAGAGTTAACTTTATATTGTTAAAACAACACAACACAACTTTTGGTGAGTTCATGCGTGAGACTTTAGCCGTCAGGAGGCACAAACGGGACCAAAAGTAAGAACCTTTACTTTCATTACTGCCGGTTGTTTCTTGGTACTAATTTGATATGCAGATTGTGAATATTAAACACAAAATATTTGACAAAAATGGCAAAAAACCTGTCATACACATAATTAAAAATAAGACATTTGAGTCAGAGGACGTTGTTAAAAGTATTATTATGTCACAATATACAAAAAAGAAAATCCAGCCACCGCAATAACATTGACAATCATACAGTAGTAGTACATCAGTACAACGTAGTGCAACGTGTTTCACAGGTCAGCGAGTACTTACATTAACCAGCCACAAGGGGGGGCAACAGCTCAGATAATTCTATACAGTCCGAAATAAATCCGCAAATATTTACACTTCAACAGAGAACGAGACACCGACTGGTTTTCAATGGTGCGTCGGCGCAAATTCAGTTTGATTCAAGCGAGACAGATGTGACTTAAAAAAAGAGAAGATGCTCAAATAAACCATTCTGTGTGAAGTCTTCAAGTCATTTCTTAAAGTCCCTCAAAACAGGTAAAATGGTATTTTTTTTTAAGTTAAAAGTTTCGCGGAATATGAAGAATTCTTTGATATGAATTATTTTCAAACAAGCACATTAAATCAAAATGCCCCAAAATCCATGTGTGAGACGATCTGAACTCTCAATTAATGCAAATTAATTGATGTACCTCCTCTATCAATTACATTTCCCTCATCATATTATATTATGCCCCAAAAAGCACATTATGATATTTTTACACTTACAGTTTTAGACAAATTAGATGTCACATGTTAAATAGTGTGCCGTTACCTTTTGTTTCCATGTTTTCATGCTAAGCTAAGCTTACCGTACAGATGTGAGGTCATCAACCTTTTCTAATTTGTTGAACTCTCAAACCAATATTTGCCTTTCCCAACATTTAACTACAAAAAATATATAGATTTTATTTTCTAGTGTAGAGAGAATAATCATTGAAAGAACAGAGAAATAATCACGTATTGTTTTTCACAGTGCTCTGTGATTCGGGTTCATTATTGATTTCCCGCCCAATTTGGTTTGATGATACAGCTCAGCGTCGAACGAAAACACCTCCCAGGGCTTCACTGGGTTTTATTTGCTGTTGTTGTATTTCTCTGGAGGAAACTAAGCTTTCATATAATTGTAGTTCACAGAAGTTACAACCTGTTTACATGATATCGTTGTGAATTTAACAGCAGCGCCAGGCTTTGAAACAACATATTCTACCAACATTTGATAAGACTACCAGGTCAAAAACAAATCATTTAAAACACACTTCTTTCTCTAGCTTTGTCCGTCTTTTATCTCAAACTACCATCTTTCTTTTTCTCTTCATTTAACCCCCAAAAAAACAAAAAAACATGTCGTACTTATAATGAAGATTTTCAGGCAATCGACCCTTCGCTAAGTTCCGCCCCTTTAACGCAGACTGGCCAATCATAGCGCAGCATCGGCCAGCTCCGACCAGGGTCCGACAACTACCCGGCTCTGCTTCGTAGACTCTCGTGGTCTTCATCTTCAGGCTGCTTTTCTGGATCTGGAACTAGTCGTGGGTAGATATTGCGTAATAGTGATACTTTTAGTTGGAAGGACACGTTTCTAAAAAGTTACGTTTCTACGTAAACTTTTTTAACTGATCTGTAGCTTCTATCTTTATCTTTTTAAACAGTTTTCAGTGCCGAGTAAGGATACATCCTTCAAACACACTTCCGTCTGCTTTTCTCAGAAAACACTTTTTCGCATTTCTTAAAATTAGGACAGCTTGACGGAGTAGAAGTGGGGGGCGGGGCTTAGCGGAGAGGGTCAATTGGCGCCGTAAATCCAATCTGGCATGAATGTGGAGTTTGACTTTCAACATCTGTTCTTCTCTCTTTGTCTCGTCTGTATCTTAACTCTTTCCCCTCCTTCTCTTCATCCACTTCCCCTCTCACCTACCTCCCTTCTCCCCCCCTCCCCTCCTTCTCTCTCTCTCTCTCTCTCTCTCTCTCTACGTGATGTTGGATATGGGGTCACTGATTTTCAGACACCTCCAGTAGATGGCTCTTGCCATGGTGAACAGAGCGAGCAGGATCAGCAGCACCCACGAGACGTAGATCCCTTTCGAGCTCTGGGCGGGCTTCCACGTACCACCCTGAACACACAGATTATCACTCAATTTACTTTACAGCCCACTCAAAAAACTAGCCAAAAACTTGAAATTATGAAAACCGTAAAAGCAAAATCAAGACTGCAGTTTGTTCCACAAGCATTTTAGGAGTTCTTCTGGATAATTGAAGTTACTCAAATGTCTTCACACGCACCACAACTCCTGCAGTGGAGGCGACGAGGACAACAAACAGCAGGAAGCACAGTAGGCTCCTCCTCCTGGGGTACCGCCGGCCAATAGAAGAGCTGGAAATAAAAAGGCAGAATAACATTTTAACAGTCGAAACAGAGAGGCGGTTGGTGGGACCGTTGTTAAGGGGAATTGTTGAGGCTCTTACACTTTTCGGCAGTGTGGACATCGGGCCAAGGTCCGGTCTGAAAACTCCGTCCACTGGAAGAGGAACAGGAAGTGAAACGTTGAATAATTACATCGAAGAAAAATAAAGAAGTGAAATTTGCACCGTCTGTTATAATCAATGTCATCAGTGTGTGTGTGTGTGTCCTACCAGGAATGTACTGGAGCAGTGTCCACAGATGATCCTGATGCCGACGGGCTGATGCTGCGGTTCAGGACTTTCTCTGCCGATGTGAACTGGTCCCAGGTTTATGACGCGTTTACTGGCAGAAAAAAAAATTAAATAAAAACATTCAAGAAAACGTGAGCATTTTAAACAACTAAGACTTCCACTTCCAACTGTATAAGAAACAAGAGGAGTGTGAGGAAAGCAGGTTGATTTTCATCATTCGTGTTTTCACTGTCTGAACTTTGAAGACTTTTAAACGCACAGTATGTCATTTTCTGCCGCTAGCGGTCTCTCAATCAAAACGACAACAAAAGACGGAGTTTGGCGACGTGGTGAGGCAGCGTGGGATCATGGGAGTTGTAGTCTTTATTGCAGCCAGCTCTCCCCCTTCAGTGTTCATCGTTCAGGAGGTTTTTACCTCCGAGGTTTCCTCTTCTACGACGCTACTCGATGGACACGGGACGTCCCGGAGCTGCTAACGTTTGTTTCTGTGATAACTGAAGACCCAGACGTCCAAAAGCACATTACAATTCTCTGAAACATAACCCCACAGTGTTTGTGCGTCTCACCAGTACGGTCGTGGACAGGCGATCCTCTGCGACGTGACTTTGCAGATCAGGAGACAGTTACACGGACAGCGGACGTACTTCTTCCCAACAGGGGCGTTCTTTATCGGCTACAGAGAGGTGAGGATGAAGAAACGAGAAGGAGAGAAGAATAAGGAAACGTGAAAACCATCACGGAGTTTAAATAGGTTTCAGCAGTTCAGTTTTGAGCTTATCAGCTGAAAGTCTTGAGAAGACTTCCTGAGACAGGAAAAACGAGTCTGGCTGGTGAATCACTGATGTTTTATGTTCCTGACTGCAGTCGTTCTGAACATTCAGACGCTTTCAGCTCTGTGAAAACATGGTGAAGAGCTAACAAAACTCCTCTGTTATTATATTGTTATGTGATTTTACATTCGATAAAAAATGTAAAAACTAAATTTCTGCAGCAGCAAAAACAAAGCGAGAGAGAGAGACACACACAGAGCGACAGAGAGACGGAGAGCGAGAGACAGAAAGAGAGTGAGAGACAGAGGATCAGGACGGCTGTTGTTTTATGGATGAGGGGGAGATTGGAGACGACCCTGACTCCTCCTCCTCCTCCTCCTCCTCCTCCTCCTCCTCCTCCTCCTCCTCCTCCTCCTCCTCCTCCTCCTCACCGTGGCTTCGTTGCAGATGCTGCACTTCACCACGTGCTGGTGCGTCTTGCCCTCCACCGATATGGCGCTCTGGCAGACCCGGCAGCTGATGACCGGAGCGCTGCCGCTGTCCGGGCTGCCCTGCGGCGAGTAAGGAGGCGGAGGCTCACCGGGGGCCACCGAGCTGGGGAACGCCGACAGACCTGGAGGAGACGGTTTAGTTACACGTGAATACCAACACAAAGAGTCCACATGGCTGAAGACTGTTGTAGTCTGAGCAAAAGAATAAGTAAACAAGATAAACAAATCCAGGGTTTCCTGCAGGAACCTCATCACAGCTGATACACTCACAACTTACACCGAGTCATGTATATATACTCCTTTCAAATGTGATTATTATTTGAATGTTTCTGATAAACTGGATGAAGTGTAAGTCTACAGCAGTACAATGCAACCTAAGCAGCAGTAATAACCTAAAACACAATATTAAAACAAACAATTCTGTTGTATTTCTATTTGTTGATTTTACTAATATATATATATATATATATATATCATTTTATTTATTTGTTTATTTTTAGCGTATTTTATTTGATTATATTATTTCTGTTATTGTTGTGATTTCCTTGCTTTTGCAGCTTCTTCCACCACTAAACTTTACTAACAACAGATAAAACGGTGATGTGTCGTGCTAGCTAGCTAGAAACGCAAACAGCTGACATACTCTGTGGCTTTGACGGATATCCATGCGAGCTGCCACCGGGAGAGACGTCGTGCTGCTCGGCCAGCAGTGGAGACCGTTCACCGTCCATCTTCTACCACCACACCACGGCCTCAACCAGAGCCGAAGAAGAAGGTAATCCTGGGATGTTTTGATGGCGTCGCTGCGGAGATTTCAACCACCTAAAAGCCTCAGGTCGGCTTGCTGACATCCACATGACACGGCGGTGAGAACACTGAGGGCGGAAGTGAAATAACGAAAACATCTTGTCACGTGACTGGGGGGGGGGATCTGAGTCACGGCTGTGATGGACAAGTGCGCTCGACCAATGAGCGCTCGGTTCGTCGATGGGCGGGTTCACAGGCACCGTTGGGCCGTTGAGAGGTTAGACCAGGGGTGGGCAAACCTTTAGGCTCGGGGGCACATTGAGTTTTAATATTTGACAGACGGGCCGGGCCAGCAGCAGATGAATGGAGTGTTTGTGTGAACTTATATGAATTACAAGTAAAAGCCATGACCTAAAAAGTAACTTGCATTTAATTTCAGTGGGAACAGTGTTGTTGGTCACCCTTTTTAACCAGTGCGTCAACGTTTTTTGTTCAGAACAGATCTGAGAACAGATTCTCAGAACAGATCTGAGGTGTTCATCAGTGAGCTGGGATCTTACACGGTATTTTTTGTATGTTTTTGTGTAATGTTTACGATTCATTAAATGATGTAACACTGCTGCCCTCTAGTGGTTAAGTCATGTGATGTTTATGATTCATTCAATGATGTAACACTGCTGCCCTCCAACAGTCAGGGTCACGTTCCAATACTAATACAAATCGTCCTCTAGTGGAGGTTTAATACCTTTTCACGGGTATTTTACGGCCTCCATTGTTTCAATCTTAAAACATTTGTGCTCTTATTTTACAGCAGTACATTTAAAGAGCTGTATTTCTTTTTCTGGACATTAATATAGCAGCAAGCAATTTGCTAAATTACGATATTACGTATATATATTTGTGGCTCACACACACACACACACACACACATAATAATCTTCATATATTTTATTGTGTAAAGCACTACAAATATTTGTGTGACATTTAAATAATAAATAATAAACATAAGCAACAATCATAGAGGTCCAATCAGATGAATATTTGATCAAATTACTACATCTTCCCTTCAAAGAGCAGCCTGATTTAAATGATTTCACTGTCATGGCTGATCCCTCTATGCACCAGGATGCAAAGACACAGAAATGTTTTGTCTATCAAGTTTCAAATTTGATTGCAAATGCTGTCTCTGCTTAACTATATTACTATTATAACTTATAAATTCTATGGATTCATCACAGCAAAAATAAACACAATGGATATAATAAACTCTTAATATAAACTAGCATTAATTAGAATATGTAGAGATTAACTGAGAGCAACAGAATGTTTAGGAGAAAACTGCCTTTATATAATATTAAAATAAGAAGTATCTATTGTGCAGATATCAAAGCATTTAAACACAGTTAAAACATAGTTAAAAAATAGTTAAAACATAGTTAAAACACAGTTAAAACATAGTTAAAACATAGTTAAAACACAGTTAAAACACAGTTAAAACATAGTTAAAACACAGTTAAAACATAGTTAAAACACAGTTAAAACACAGTTAAAACATAGTTAAAACACAGTTAAAACACAGTTAAAACACAGTTAAAACATAGTTAAAACACAGTTAAAACATAGTTAAAACACAGTTAAAACACAGTTAAAACATAGTTAAAACATAGTTAAAACACAGTTAAAACATAGTTAAAACATAGTTAAAACATAGTTAAAACACAGTTAAAACACAGTTAAAACACAGTTAAAACATAGTTAAAACATAGTTAAAACATAGTTAAAACATAGTTAAAACATAAACTTTAATAAAAACCAGTGAATGTACAGAAACACAAAAGAAATAACTGACAGTGACTTAGGTCAGAAAGGCTTTCCTGAATAGAAAGGTTTTTAGGCCGGTCTTAAAGAGACCCGTGTCTGTGTTGCCCTGAGGTGGTCAGGGAGACTGTTCCATAGGCGCGGCGCTGCCGAGCCAAAGGCCCGGTCGCCCATGGTGCTGTAATCAGTATTAGCATTTTAACAACGGATATTAAAGATAAGATATTAAAAAAACACCATAAAAATAAGTTCAATGTATCTTTTTTGAATCAAGTCAAGTTATTGAAACATGACGAGTAGGGATGAGATCACATTGTGCACAGACACTCAGTCACAGCAGAGCAGCGTCGATCGTGCACTGCTTATTAAAGTGTCTTACTGAACGTCCTCGTCCTCCCTGCATGGTTTGGCGTATCTCCTCTAAGAATGCAAAGCACATGGAAACATGGCCGGTCGCTCTGAACTGATGCAAAGGTTTTTGCAAAACAGAGAAGGTTTCTGGGTCCAGGGTAGAACTAGTTTCTTTATTTTCCAAACAAATCACCACAGACACACAGATTGAAACGTGCTGGTCGACATTATTCTCACAACATGTTTGATCCTTACGGTTAAAGCTGTAGTCAGAAATGAGACATTGTCTATGTAATGTCATGTTAAATAGCATGCTATGATAATATGTCATACTGGTTTTTGTTGTTGTATTATTATGAATTGTTCAAAGGTCTCAGGGGGCTGAGGGGGTACAAGTTACGGCCCAGTATCAATGTATTGGACGGGACTTTGAGACCTGCTGGTGTATGCTCGGTAGAACCCCAGATACAGAGAAGACGAGACTTATTATCAAACACTGAATCAGTTCTGCAAGTCCAAATCTTCCTTGCAGCTTCAGAACGCGGGCAAACGCTCATCCTCAAGTCAACGTCTCACGATCAGGTTAAAGATGATTAACATCTGAGATAACCAATGCCGCAGTATTTCTCCCTTCATCGAGAACACCCGGGCTGAAGAAGGGGAAGACCCTCCCCGGGAACAAGCACCCGGTGAAGGTGTAGATGTGAGACCTGGCCTCCACGTCAAAGAACGACACGCTCCCCTCCTCGTAATCCGTAAACACTCCGACCACCTGCGGCTTGTCCTTGAGGGAGAGAAGGGCCGAGGGGGAGTCCAAAGCGCGGTACTCTTCCCCGGCCCTCAGCCGCACTGTCCAATAGCCGTTCTCCGGCTTGGAGGTGATCATCCCCTTCCTGTTGACGGACTCCTTGACCACGCCCAGGTCCCAGAAGGTCTTTGTCCCCACCGCGACCTGAACGACACCGCGAGAGCATGTGAACCACTGAACATGGAAACTGCAGTATTTGAGGGTTTTTCCGAAACACTTTCAAGTTGATTCCCATGCACCGTTCTCCAATCAATCCATCATCAATCAAGACCCTGACCTGGAAGTAGAACCTCCCGGACAGGAAGCCTCTCTTGGCCAGGACGCAGATGACGGGGTCGAAGCGTTGGGGGTTGTCGGGCACGATGTGCAGCAGCTCGCCGCGGCCCGCCTGCTTTCCGTCAGCTGACAGGACGATGTTCGGATGGGCAGTGTCCGGGTCTAAAACCACATCAACTGGGGAGATAAAATGTGGTTAAATGTATATAAAACAGGCTGGGCAATATATCGATAATACATCGATATCACGATGCAAGACCAGATATCGTCTTAGACTTTATAACATTGTAATATGGCACAAGTGTCGTCTTTTCCTTGTTTTAAAGGCCGCGTTAAAGTGATGGAAAAGACCACGTCATTCTGTTGAGGGAGGTCTTACCTGCATACTTCTGAATCCTCTTCATCTCTGTCAGGAAAATACAAGTGTTTTTAAAGAAGGCTGAATTAAAAGGCGTCGTAAGTTCGACTGCAATATGTGCCATGCTGTACCGAGACGGGGCTTTTTCATTTCACTTCACCTTCCATCTTCCGGCCCTTCAATTCATTCTTCAGGGTGACGCCCAGCTTGGACAGCGCCCCCCTCACCGCCCCCACACAGAGGTCAGGGTTGACGGTGACCTCCGTCCACTCTCTGGTGGGAGGAGGTGACATGAGAGCGGGAGACTTCTACCAGAGGGAGACACGGTGGAGGAGACATTTCAATATTGCTGTATGAATTTGAGTAGTGCATTGAAAAAAAAGCCATTTTCTTTTCTGAAAACCGCTGTTTTCGCCACAGTTCAAGGGTCGGTTGTAACCTGTAAGACGTTCAGATGGTCCTCGGTGTCTCTTAAGTCCTCCAGCTCAGCGCTTCTCCTCTGCAGCTCAGTGATTTCCCGCTGCAGCTCGTCGACGAGCTCCTCCGCCCTCCTCTCTGCGCCTCTCTGCTTCTCCTTGATCTCCGCGTTGACTTCAGTTCGTCTCTCCTCGACGGAGCGAATGAGAGAGGCAAAGAGACGGTCGCTCTCCTTCGTCTCCTTCTCTGCACTCGTCTGGACGGGGACAAAAACATTTGTTTACCCCCTCAAACTACAGTTCCTTGGTGTCAGTGATCGACATCTGCATTATAGGACTCACGTTGCTGAGCTCCAGACAGCTTTTGATCTCCTCCACTTTCTTCAGTCGTTGCTGAATCATCTGCTGGAAATCCGCCTCGGCCTTCTTTATTTGGACCTAAACCAGCAGAACATACATTGAAACCTTCAGCTGGCAGATTGCAAGTTTGCCACCTGCATTACTAGCAAATGAGCCGATGAGACAAACTATGACTGTGAGTCTGCAAACAGGAGGTTAAGGAGGCTGAAAACAGCCTCCACCCTGGCCTAAACCCTTATAATACAGAGTACGCTCCAGGCCTGCAGACCTTCCTCTCCCGGCTCTCGTCCTCTATCGTAACGGCCTGGTGGTCTTTGTGCTGCGTCTCGGTGCAGAACCGGCACACGCACTTCTGCTCGTCCCTGCAGAACATCTCCAGCAGCCTCTCGTGCTTCTTGCACAGCCTGTCCTGCAGGTCGGTCATCGGCTCGATCAGCTTGTGGATCTTCAAGGTGGCGACTCGCCGGTGGGGCTCCAGGTGGGCCTCGCAGTACGAGGTCAGGCACACCAGGCAGGACTTCAGCGCCCTCACCTGCATGGAGGTCGTAGCGCAGACGTCACACGCCACCTCGCCCGGTTTGGCCGAACACAGCGGTGCAGCCGCCGAACACACCGTAACGTGCCTGAAAGTGTCCGCCAGCTCTTTGAAGGCCGCGTTGATGCTGATTTCAGGCCGGGAGGTGAAAGGCCTGTCGCAGGCCGGGCACTGGCAGACCTCGCTGCTGTCCCACGCGTTCTGGATGCAGGCCTGGCAGAAGTTGTGTCCGCAGGGAGTGGTGACCGGGTCGGTGAACACCTGCTGACAGATGGTGCACTGGAACTGCTTTTCTGGCAGCATGTTACCCAGGGAGGCCATTGTCTGTAAAAAAAAAAAAAAAGGAAGTTCGGTGATGAGTTACTCAGGGAGAGGTTTGATAGAGGAAGTGCATGCAAGGATTTATACAGAACAAAGACAAACGGGAGTACTGAACTTCCACAGGGAAGTAAAAACACAGTTAACTACCTTCTAGGTGTTTCTTTAACAATGTGCGTAACTATGCACGCCTTGAAATTCAGGACTTCTACACCCTGCACTGTTTGAACTGCTTGGTTTATTCGTCATTGTGTTCTCAGATAAATGCACACACCAGACACTCCCGCCGCACTGCCTTCACAGAAAACAGCCACACAATTACACCAGCGCACCAACAGCCTTTTATCACCGGTTACAGTGACATCAAAGTTAGAAATGATGTCGTTATTGTTAAAGGTTGCACGTATGAAACTTAACTCGTGAAAATTGTAAATTGAAATAACAGAATAGTTCTAGAAAATAAGTATTTTAGTCCCATTTAGTAAACACTCGGCAAAGTTTGACCGAATGAAGAGCTGGTGGAACCGTAAAAAGAGGTCAGACTCAGCTACAGGAAATGATTCACTGCCTTGCTCAAGGGTGATTCTCAAACAGGAGAAGGTTGATACCATTCTCAGCCGGTTAGCTTAGCACAAAGTCTGGAAACAGTAGGAAACAACTCTGCCCACGAGAAACAAAATCCCCTCGACATCTCCCTGATTAGCACATTATATCAGTTTTATTAAATAATCAAATCATTGGAAGTATGAAATACAGTAAGTCCCTGAAGTAAATGAACAGAGAGGGTAAGACTTAATCCCACAAGAACCAAGAAACAGTTTACAGTCAAATTACCTGAACTATTGGTTCAAAGCTGCTGTTGCAGGTCATGTCAACATCAAACCAGCTCTCTGAATATTTGACTTACTTCTCTGAGGGGAAGCCGGTCAGTCACGCTTCTGTGCTCGGTGACGGCAGAGCAGGTGACTCTCCCGCTGTTTGAATGGTTATGAATACATCACAGGGCTAACTGTGAAGCAGGAAAACTGTGAGGTCAACACGGTTACTCACCAGCCCGGACCCTCCCGAGCAACGCTTCACTGTAACTGATCTCAACGCAGCAGCACTTGCAGCACACTCCACTATTAGTTGCTGTATCAATAAAGCTCACATGTCGCAGCATGTGACATTTGTGTGCATATGAGGTCATAGCAGCGCTCACACAGGGAAGGAGTGTGTTTGCCTCATGGGTGGGGTGTTTTAAGGCCAATGGTTAATATTTTCCACGACTCACCTGACGCACAGAACAGAAACCTCAGCCTGACTTGGCGGAACGCTGCAGCTCTTGCATGACAAACATGGCTTTGTTTTGGTGCCTGCTTCCTTTAGTGCGCTTGCATAAAGGCCACGAAGAAGGACACATCAGATCACGAGGCCTTGAAGCGAAGAATTGAATGTAATCTTGCTAATAAAGCAGGAGTGTTTGTTTGACACACAGTTTGCCTGGAACCATAAGCCAGCAGTGGCTCAGTTACAGATCAAAGATCATGTGACGGGTCTATAAAGTAGGAACAGGATGTGCCATCACTGACTTTATTGGCAGATGGCATATTTAACTAGAAAGGTGCACCCAGCAGAGTGCAGATCTCCTCCAGGTGTGTGTGCAACGATGAATACATGAATTAATGTCTAAAAATAGTCCCCGAAAACAAGTATTTACTCCTGTTTGATATGCAGTGCCCTAGCTGCCTTTACAAGAAACTCACTTCGACTTTCTTCAAAGTGAAAATATATATTTGTGAGCAGTATTTACGGATGTGTTCAGCAGGACACAACATGAATCTGACTTTCTGCCGTGTGGCCTCCAAGTTGAAAGCTTTTTTCCATAATTACATTTTTATAATTCAGTGGCCCAAAATGACATGTGAAATGTGGATTGATATCATGAATGGCAAGCGCTTATGTAAATAAAGACAATGTTATGAGTTACGCCGATAAGTGAGTTCTGGATCAAGTTCCCCAAATGCATCGACCACCCCTGAATGAGTCAAACACATCTGTAAGTAGTTCCTGCAATGTGCTGACCGCTCCACTTGGTGGCAATAAAATACAAGGCAGACTCATGCGTTCCTCTGATGATGGAGAACACTGCGTGACGTTTATGACTCGATAGATGTTGTTGTGGTCCAACAGCAACAAAATGTTGTTATTCCTGGTCTTGCACTCTGCACACACTCGGCCCCTCTTCTCTAACATGTCACGTGATGACTAAAAAGCTAAATAAGATGTAAATGTGAGGTGTTTGAAAACCTGTTGCAACCCTATTTCAGGGTTTTTTCTTTTCCTTGTTGAACAGGAACAAGGAAAACAGCATTTATGTCGAATTGATTTGATTGAAGATTATCCCCACGTTACCCGATAGGCTCGTGTACTTTCTCATCGGAGTGACTGGAGCGTTTGTCTTTTATATCGACCGTGGCGCGCTGGGTTAAGAGGTCGTCTGGGAACCGGAAGGTCAACGGTTCGATCCCCGACTGGGACGTGTCACGTGTCGAAGTGTACCTGAGCAATAAGTGACGTGTTTTCAGCCACGACGTTGTGTTTCACGAAATGCGTTTGTGAGTTTGACCCTCAGGGCCACCGTACTCCCTGGAATGGTGGCTGTACCGCACTGCACTGAGCATTGTTATGAATTAATATTTCAACTGAAAAGACTCTCAGCAACATTCAAACATTTTATTTCATTTTAAACCTCTGAAAACACATTGATGGAGAACCCTATAGTTTTTCAAGGATGCGCGTGTGAAATGCAATAATTGCAGACACAAATGAAATCAAATAGCAACATAAGAAGAATATAAGGCTAATTAATTTAAAAACAAAGAATTGAAAAAAAATCAAAGCACTGACAGGATCATTAAGATAAGCACTTAGGCCTGGGAATTGTCTCAGAAATATTAATGAGGCTAAAGTTTTGTTGACGTAAATTGCAAATATTTTATTTTTAAATGTATCCTTCATTGAATGAGAAAGGTCCTATTATTATAATGTCCTCAGGGCGTCCTGGTCAAGATTGGCAGCAAGTAAAAAGTTTCATAATTAATATAAACAGACAGATTACATCCCAAGGAACACATCCCAAAACACAACAACAAACTTCAAACATACAGCTATCAGAGACTGACAGAATGAAGGTATTGCTCTGTAAAACAATATTTTGAAATGTCTTTTAACTTGTCAAGAGAGGGAAAAGATTCCAGAATGCCATATAGCTTGTTCCAAGCTTGCGAGGTAGAAAGGAAAACACACAGGTGATATGATAATTGCTTACTTTGTTCATGCACACAGTAGTTATAGTTCATGACAATTAAAAGTGAATTCTGGTAAAGGCTGAGAAGGAGAACAAGCATGACCAGTTTGGGTAAACGTCAGCGTGGCAGGAACTTGTTGTCTTTATTTAGAAGTCTGTTTTACGCACATACAATCGCCGTCAACACACCTGTTAAGGAGTATCTGTCCGCCGACCTGTACAGGTAAGACATTATTTCTATTCAGCAGAAAGTGTATGCGATGAGATATCAGTGCTCTGTGCTTCAAGTTAAACTGCCTTTTGCCATGAATTTGAACATTGTCAGCAATGTTTCTCAAAAGGAAAATGGTTGAGCAGTGAGTGCGGCCAGTCTCTGTCTTTAGAGCAGATGACGACAGACAGACCGGAGATCTACGGGACATCTTTTTTTGTAATTTTCTCAACAACCGTTCATCCGATCAACTAGGCGGAAGTATACCGCTCAGGACCCTCTTGAGAAAGCTTCAAGTGACAATACTGGAGGCCAAGCAATCGAAATTCCATGTAAAATGTATAAAAAACAAACAAACCAGCGTATAAGGACAAATAAATCTGTGCCCAGAAAAACGCCAAAATATTACGACATCATTTAAAATGTATTCTGATGCTTCTATTAGAGTTTGTGTGTTGAAACAACAGAGGGCACTTATATGGGGAACGCAGCACTGCAACATTCCTGATTTAATTGAAGCCTACTTTTAAATCCTTTTGGAGAGTCTGCAGGCTTGAATTTCACTTCCTGTGTTCAAAAGTACCTGATTTGTCAAGATGAATCTTCATCTTGGGGCTTCGAACTTCATAAAATAAAAAAACAATACTGTGTGGTGTTGTTTTTTAGGGAGTTTTTGTTTTGTTGCTTGAGATACCGTGGGAAAACAAAAAAACTTCTTGGTTACATGAAAACTATGTGTAAGTAATACAATGCTATTTTTTCAGAAACATGGCCTTCGCGTTGTCCGAGGAGCAGTTTCGATGCGTCATCTGTCTGGATATCTTCCACAACCCTGTCTCCACCCCATGCGGGCACAACTTCTGCCTGCGATGCATCAAACGCTACTGGGACACGAGACCTAAGTCGAATTGTCCGCTGTGCAAAGAGGCCTTCAAAACCCGTCCAGAGCTCAGGATCAACGTAGGATTGAAAGACATCACAGAGCAGTTTAAAAAGTCAGTTTTTAACGATGGCTTGCATAATAAAATACACCTTTTAAAGCACTTTTTCCCCCCATGTTTGACTTGAATTAACCAGTTCTGTATTAAATCAAAAGGTCTATAAAGGGCCAGCCACCATATAAGCCAGCCCCACCAAAGATATCAAAAAAGATTGGGGGGCCACCGAAACAAAGTTCAGCAGAGGAAGTGCCGTGTGACATCTGCCAGGCAAACAACAACATGGCGGTCAAGTCGTGCTTCGTGTGCCGGAAGTCCTACTGTGAAATTCACCTCACGCCTCATCTCAGGGATCCAGTGTTGACGATGCACAGGCTGACAGATCCGGCCACCTTCGTCACCAGTCACCTCTGCGTGATTCACAACAGGCTCCTAGATAGGTTTTGCAAGAGTGATCAGACGCCTATTTGTGTACAATGCCGAGAGTTTGAGCACAAACACCACGAGATCGTCTCCATAGAGAGGGAGAGCAAGAGGGTCAGGGTGAGGGAAAGCATCTACTTCCATCTTTTTCATTGGAATTTCACAATAACACTGATTCTGACTGTATACTGTATACTATACGCCCATTTGCCTGTAAAATCATTGTAATTTATTGTCATTATGGTAGCTTTACAGTGATCTTGATGCTGTATTTGTGTTCACATGCAACCGTTGCAGATTCGCATTAAGAAAACCGAAGCAGAGTTTCATGAAATGGTCCAGGACAGACTCTGCAAACTTGAGGAGATCAACACTTCAGCACAGTTGCGCAAGGTACGTTTTGTATTTTAATGTCTCTCAATATGTAATCAGTGCATTCAGTATGTCCCCGTTTGGTTTTAATCATGGCTATCGTTGTTGTCTTCTTGCACTTCTTGCTTGTCTCAACCTGCTTAAGAATAAAGACACCAAAGCCCGGTTCTCATGTGCCCCATATTCTCATATTCCCGTCAATGCTCTGGCAATTTCATTCAATGATGCAAATGTTACATATCAATTAATACAGATTCATGCACTTCTGCAGATAAATGAAGAACACGAGATACAAAAAAGCATCGAGGTCGTCACCAGGGTGATACGCGTCATTGAGAACAACCAGGCTTTGCTCATCGGGGAGATCGAGAAGAAGCAGGAAGCGGCTGAAAAGACCGAGGAGGAGCTTCTCAAAGAGCTCGGGCAGGAAGTCAACGAACTGCAGCGGCGACGAAGTGAGCTGAAGCACCTGGAGCACAGCGACGACCCTCTCCATCTCCTGCAGGTTAGAAAAGTGTTTTCATTCACTTATACCTCAGCTAGAGTATCGTCTACTGAATATATCAAATGAATACAATCCCCGATTTCATTTGTGTGTCACCGTCTTCCTGTCTCAGAGTTTTCTCCATCTGAGCGCTCCGACGTTGTTCAAGGACTGGTCTCAGGTCAGAGTTCACTCGGCCAGCTACATGGGGCCAGTGAGGAGAGCTTTCACCAAGCTGGTGGACATGTGCCACGAACATGAAGACAAACTGTCTGCGGAAGGTCCGTGACTTAAGCTGTGATATCGAAAATAGTTGGATAAATCCTCATCTACATCATCTTTCATGAAGCAAAATAACAACTTTTTTCTCCCTTTCCTTATAGAAATGAGTCAGGCATATCAGTACGCAGGTATGTTTCTGATTGTGAAATCCTCATCTTGTCACACCAATGTCTGACCAGGGATAACTCGTAGCTGATGTCAGCCTCCTCCATAGAAAGAGTCCATTTGAGTCCATTTTTGGTGAAGCCTTCCCTTAACTGTACCTCTCTCACCCGTGCCTTCTTTCTTTCCTTCTCCAGTGGATGTGACTCTGGATCCAGTGACCGCTTCTGGCTGGTTATGTCTGTCTGCAGATGGGAAACAGGTAAAGTGTGACGGTGTGATCACTGACTTAAATAAGTGACAAACTCATGGTTGCTTTACAGTAACTGATGCTGTTGTTGTTGTTGTTGTTGATCCACCACAGGTGAGCCTCAGCCACCAGCAGAAGAAACCCTCCCCCCCTGACGACCCCCGCAGGTTCGACTCCTGCGTCGCCATTCTGGGGAAACAATGCTTCACCTCTGGGAGACATTACTGGATGATTCAGGTAGCAGCTCAGACATTCAGTTACACTCAAAGGAGTCTTCCCTGATCCAATGCGAGGCTCTGAGGATGCTGAACCATTTCTCTACACTAAATGTTAAACTGTAAATTACAGGTGGAGATAAATCCATGGGGGACTGACATAAATTCAGATGCAACCTCGTCCCCTGTTGCTTATTTTTGTGTCTAATTCTCTGTTTTGTAAATTGTGTTTCAGGTTGGTGATAAAACAGACTGGGATCTCGGCGTGGCCAGAGAGTCCATCAACAGGAAGGGGGTGATCACGGTGCGCCCTGACACCGGTTACTGGGCCATCTGTCGGCGGAAAGGCGGCAGTCTGAGCGCCTGCACCGGCCCCTCCGTCACGCTCCGCCTCCAGGAAACGCCCCAGAAAGTGGGCGTGCTCCTGGACTACGAGGAAGGATCGGTGTCCTTCTACGACGCAGAAGCAAAGACCCACATTTACACTTACACCTGTTGTGACTTCGCTGAGCCTCTGTACCCGTACTTGAACCCCTGTCTGCATGACAGCGGGAGAAACACCGCCCCGCTGATCATCTGTCCTCTTGATGTCGAGATGAGTGAGGCCAGTGCAGCATTGCGAACGTGAGGCTCAGGGCTCACTCGTTCAAAAGAACAAGTCTATTATTAAAGTGCAAAGGTATACATAAACAGTATTATCCAATGATTTGGCAACGTTTAGTCGTTAACCATGTTAACTAAAGAGCATAACACACATACTTTTGCAACAAACATAAAATACAAAAACTGTTAAGAATACAAAATGGCTCTTACACTGTTCCTTTAAGTATGTGGGTGAGTCAGGAACTGGAGATGCAGCAAATCACGCACTGATGAATGCCGAGCATTGTGCTTTCAATGCTCCATGATTTACTGTATTTACATCGAAGCTCTTGCCAAAACATTGCTCTCACAAAACAATAACACCTTGAACAGAATGTTGGGTTTAATTTCTGAGTAACTGAGAATTGGTTGAGTTTCATTGTTGCAATGCTGTTAAGCATTCCAACTATTGTTATCCTGTTTCTTTATTCAACTTCTA
The DNA here is from genome assembly GCF_949748355.1 of Melanostigma gelatinosum. NCBI lineage: Eukaryota > Metazoa > Chordata > Actinopteri > Perciformes > Zoarcidae > Melanostigma > Melanostigma gelatinosum. Next base: position 3,657,781 of record NC_136656.1, read on the forward strand.
TTTCTTCCGTCGCACCGCTTCTCCTCCTTCATTTTTTAAGCCACAGAAACTGTTCAAATATCAAAATGTTCAGCTCTTTCAGGAGAGGTGTGATATGACTTTTCATATTTGTAATCTTTAAACTCTTTGAATTATTAAGGTTTTTGCAATTTGTTTTTAAATTGGATATCTATTTTCAGCAATGTTTTTGCGATTAATTTCAGTTTTCAGCATTCCAACGCATTTTCAGCAGGAAATGCTTTTTCTAGTTTTGACTGCAACCCTTCTTTCTGTTTTGCATTGATGAGCATGTAAAGTGAAATACTTACATGACATTTCTAAACTTTATGACTTGACAAAGATTCCCTGACTGCTCCGTCTTGCACACGGTAGATTGTGAGAACTGAGACACCGGTCATGATGAATGTGGACGAAAGAAGCCTTGGACAGGCCTCGTGAGACCCTGGATAGGTTCTGTATCCCGACTGGCCAGGAGGAGAGCCGAGGCTGGCATCTCTTATGAAAACATTCGTGTTGTACAGCAGCTGTTGATGAATAAAGCACGAATATACACAACTATTAATACGCTTCCATTTTCAGCCATGCTGCCTTAGGGGACGGCAGCGTCGGCCTGCTGACCACTTTGGTCCACACTGAGACATCTCCACAGTATTCGATTGATCCGGGATAATTAGGTGCAGACATTCATGTTTCTATGCGGATGAATCCTACTGATTACTGATTTTCACCATCGTTAGGTCAAAATTGCCAAATTGTTTTCAAAGAATTTGGTTCCTGACAAAATCCTTGCAAAATAGATATCTTTCCGATGGGCCTCAGGTAAAAGTTGTGTTGCTAGTTAGCAAACATTAGCATGCAAACATACTAAAATAAAATGTTGAACATGTAAACTTGCTAAATATCAGCATTGTTACAGTGAGAATATTAGCATTGAGCTACAAGCTCTCCTTAGTCTTAGTGTTGTTTAAATTAGACCTCATCTATAGATTTTCCCAAAAAATAAAGTCTCTAAAAGTAAATCCCTGTCTGGGTACATACAAAATGACTTCTTTACAAATTATATAAAATACAAATTGAGCAATCCAGTTTCTCAAATGTGGATGCACGATTGCCCAACAATGGGACATATTTTTAGAGCAGCCAAAAACACACGCACATGATTATAAAGGCTGGCATCTCTGCAACCATTTCCTGTCCTGCACTCAAACTTGTTTGCAAACTTATTTTGCCAGCCGAGTGAGACAAAGGGTAAGCTGTCAAGACTGGATGTGTCACACGCGAATAGTGAGCAGAGCATTTCTAAAATAACTGATAGATGCCAGCGGACCAGCCTGTGCAACAGACTTAGAGACATTTATGTAATGTAAATATTAAAGTCGACGTTCTTCCACCAGTACCGAAGGTCACATTTAATAAACTCCACAACAGTTTAGATGTCTATTTTGTGAAACGTTACATTGAAAAGAATAAGGAAAGCTCAGCCTACATGTGAAGGAAAGCTTTTGTAATTCTGGTGATGTGTGCACATGGCTTTTTAACAACACACGCACAAAAAGAGGCAATAAAAACAGCCAGCTTGGTCTCCTTTAAAGTACATTCCCACACAATGAAAGTGAATCGTCAATTAGGTTTCAAGGGAAACCTGTTTTCGACCAGATTAAGTTTGCTTTTGACGTATAACAAGCCAATCGTTGTCAGCAGAAGTAAAATAATCATCCAATCCATTATTTAGTATCACCTCTTTTTGTCCAAAGCAGGTGTTTTTAACAGGTATGAGGGACAAATCCATTGTAAAGGTTTTTATGTGAAGACATGACTCATCTGTTTGGGTTCGCTCCAGGTTTTGTTGTTGAGGCGTCGTGTCTGTAACTGGTGTCGCTGGTTTAAACACTGGCTTAAATCAGACACGGGCATAAATCAAACAGTTTGAGTGTATACCATAGGCATGGACTGTATATAAGAAGTGGACGGAGTCATCGTGACGCAGCAGCAGTGACCTGTCAATCACAGTAAGCCCCGCCCTAAAGCATCCCGTGCTTCGGTCTGTTTGACTCTAAATGGACCACAATCTACGAAATGAACATCGTGCTGCATTGAAGAAGACTTGAAACTAGAGATTGATTGATGTTTACAATATTTACTGACTAAAGAGAAGCAGAAAACTAACATATGTAATGTCCTCCACAGTGACAGAATCACAACTGAGTGTGCGGTATTTGTGTGCAACACCTTTCTGAAACAACAAGGCCATCAAATCTGATTTGGCAAACTTCTCTCTGTATGACTTTGCGAAACAGGTTTGTTTTCCTTCGCAGCGTTGATCTGAACAGAAACGATACCAAAAAGTGTTTTTACTTTCGACATGTACTGTACTCCAACACCAGCGCTCAGCCAATGACTGCTTCTGTCTGGAGCGGCCTCAGAAAGATCACCAATTACAGTGACTACAGGCCCGTCGCCCTGACCTCTGTGGTCATGAAGTCCTTTGAACGCCTTGTCCTGTCCCACCTAAAAACCCTCACCGACCCACTCCTGGACCCCCTCAGTTCGCCTACAGAGCCAACAGATCTGTGGATGACGCAGTCACCATGGCCCATCACTTCATCCTCCAGCATCTGGACTCCCCAGGAACCTACGCCAGGATCCTGTTTGTGGACTTCAGCTCTGCTTTCAATACCATCATCCCGTCTCTGCTGCATGACAAGCTCTCCAAGTGGATCACAGACTTCCTGTCTGACTCTGACAGGAATCTGACTGATTCTGATTCTGATTCTTTTCTGCAAGTCAGAAAAAATGTTTCTTCCTCGATTGTCATGTCAACTTTAAAAACAATATTGTACTGTATACAGTTTATTATTATCCTTATATTTATTTGTAATTGTATAAGCGTTTTGACTGCTGTTCTGCGTGACTGTGCATAGTGGGATAGTGTGTTAAAGCATGTGAATGAAACGTTTCAGTACAATTCGTGTCACCTTCAGGCTTCAATTCCTGCCGAGGAACCAGACCGACCAGAATGTTTGTTTTGGGAAACTTTATTTCAATCCGGTGGGGGAGGAGCTTAACCGTGATCAGACAAGAATGGTGAATCCCTCTGCAAACAAGGTGTGTCTGAGTATAAATGTCTGCGTCTGATGGACGATCTGAACACTCGACGCGACAACCCAAAAAAGGTATGTCGATACTGAGAATTGCAGGTTCAATGTACTATTAACTATTTATTTATTGTTATTTATGTGATTTTTCTCTGTGGATAAAAATCTGGAATCTGATTGCGAAATCTTTGTGAATTGGTTTTCTTTGACACCTATGAATGTCTTGTTTTCCAGTCACAAACATGGCCCTTGCCGTGTCGTTTGAGGAGCAGTTCAAGTGCTGCATCTGTCTGGACATCCTGACCGACCCGAGCTCCATCCCGTGTGGTCACAACTTTTGCCTGGGCTGCATCGAGAGCTTCTGGGATACGAAGAGGAAGGCCGAGTGTCCGCTGTGCAAAGAGATATTTGAAAAGCGGCCAGAACTCAGGATCAACCTGGGGTATGCTGAAATCATTGAGATCTACAAAAGGTTTGTTGTTGTTATCTTTCACGTGTTCAAGCAAACAAAAGTAAACCAAAAATGTTTTAATTAAATTGATTAACAGAATTTGATTGAAATCAAAAGGACTCAACGGGAGATTTTGGACGATGTGGTGGCGCCAGGAAGCAGGAAAAATTCCGTAAAACAACTTTTCCAGGCTGAGGAAGTTCCCTGTGACATCTGCTGCGGAGACAAATCACCATCGGTCAAGTCGTGCGTGACGTGCCTGGCATCTTATTGTGAACTTCACCTCACACCTCACCTGAGGGATCCAGCGCTGCAGATGCACCAGCTGATGGATCCGGACAGGTTCATCACCGGTCACCGCTGCAGAAAACACAAGAAGCCGCTGACGATGTTCTGCAAGAGTGACCAGAAGCCTGTTTGTGTGAAATGCACAGAACACAGGGAGCACAAACACCACGACATAGTACCCATTGAGAAGGAGCGGAATAGGGTCAAGGTGAGAAAACGCTTCTTTCAGTCGTCATCTGCATGTAAACTCTGCCGAAATAGAATCAGTCCTTTCACTTGTTTTTCTCATGCATGAATATTAAAATGTTTCTTCAACAATTAACACTAAAATTCAACATTTTTGACCTTTTGCAGACTTCTTTGAGGGACACGAAGGCCAGCATTAAACAGATGATCCGTGCCAGACGGAGTAAAATGGAGCAGATAAAAAATTCAGTGGATCAAAGCACAGTAAGTCAGTGCATGTTCAGAAAGGGATAACTTGTCATGTTTGTCTGTTTTTATCTGTAAAAGTAAATGTTTCTATTGTTTCAATCTGTAGATAATCACCAAGAAGGAGGTCCAGGGCAGTGCTACGGTCTGCGGCTTGCTGATAACCATCATCGAGAGACAACAGGCCAGGCTGGTCGAGGAGCTGGAGGAGAAGCATCAAGAAGCTGAGAGGAGAGCCGAGCAGCTGTTGGAGGAGCTGGAGCAGGAAATCCGTGAGCTGCAGACGAGGGGCATCGAGCTGAAGCAGCTGGAGCACAGTCAGAGCCCTGTTCACCTCCTGCAGGTTAGATACCCGAAAGGAATTTCAACATTCCTGCGTGTGCAGCGTCAACATTTCAACAACTGTAATCATGAGACACCTGCGCGTTATTCCCCATTTTAGAGTTTCCCGTCTCTAAGTCGACTCCCATCCACCAGAGAGTGGTCTGAGGTCGCAGTCTACGCAGATAACTGCATGGGGACGGTGACGAGAGCCTTCTCCAAGCTCGTCGACCTCTGCCAGGATCTTTCAGACAAGCTGTCTGCAGATGGTCAGTAGTCTTTTGGATAAAAACATGAACTACTTCACAAACCGCCAAAGATTGTTGTGAAAATCAATGCATGAAAAGCATCTTTTTCTTCTTGTTTTTCTTCAGAAGCAGACAAGCTGGATCAATATGCAGGTATGTTCACAGTCACACGTCCATTGCTTATTGCAATAGTTTAACTTGGATTAGTTCCTCTTCTTACGACGTGACTCTGTTTTTCTTTTCTGCAGTCGATGTCACTCTGGACCCTGAGACTGCTTCAGGCTGGCTCGTCCTGTCTCCAGACAGAAAGAAGGTAATGTCCGATTATATGCTCATCAAAGTAAAGACGTGAAGAGCACAGTATTTCTTTAGAATCGTTGGGATTTCTCACACTTTGGGACTTTAAAGACTAATAATAAGCTAAAAATGATTGAGGTTTTGCTCTAAAACATCCCATGCTGTGCTGCATTTCTCTGTAATAGAGTTGGAAGTAATGTGACATATTGACTCACATGACTTCAAAGAGGCTCAACAGGATGTTCTGGAAAATAATAGGTCGAGACCATTAATTGTTGTCATCAGGCTAATGTTTACTGTGATGAACGTGATGATAATAAGGATGATAATGTTGATCCACAGGTAGCTGTCAGCAGCCAGATGAACAATTTACTCCCTGACAATCCTCGGCGGTTTAACTCCTGCCTCTGCGTCTTGGGGAAACAAAACTTCGCATCTGGAAGACGCTACTGGGTGGTTCAGGTAAGGAGCTCAGAAACAGGAAAACAGTGCACTAATATTTACTAACAATTAATATAATACACCCTCTGATTCTAGCAAGTTCTACGTGTAGTATATTCAAACACAATCAGCCTGAAGTCAATCACAAATCACGGGAAAGCATTTCATATGCTCGTACGAGGTTAGCTCCTCTGCTTGTTTTACTGGCTTCATGATTCATGCCTTACCAGACTCAATGATGTCTTGATCTGTGGAACCAAAGAAGAGAAATGTCTAAACTTCCCTGACTTCAAATTGTCTGATAACTGAAGTAGAATATCTTGGTGATTTTATAACCGAACAGATGATAAAGACATTTCTAGCCAATGTCGTAGGATGCACACGCAAACGCTCTCTCACACAAGTTTGGTATACAGATGGAGTGAAGATGTCTCTGTTCAGAGCATATTGTACACCACTCTACACTGCCCACTTGTGGTCGAACCACAAAAACATAAGCTTACAGAGACTTCAAGTATGGCTTATAATGACGCAATGAGAATATAATTCATGCCTTTGTAAGGCATTGCTAGGCCTATGTACTTTTAGTGTTCTTTGATTTAAAGCAAGCATGAATGTCTGACTGTATTTTGCAAATTGTGTTTCAGGTTGGAAACAAAACAGAGTGGCATCTTGGCGTGTCCAGAGAGTCCATCAACAGGAAGGGGGTGATCGCGGTGCGTCCTGACAGCGGTTACTGGGCCATCTGTCGGCGGAAAGGCGGCAGTCTGAGCGCCTGCACCGGCCCCTCCGTCACGCTCCGCCTCCAGGAAACACCCCAGAAAGTGGGCGTGCTGCTGGACTACGAGGAAGGATCGGTGTCCTTCTACGACGCAGAGGCAAAGACCCACATTTACACTTACAGCGGGTGTGACTTCAATGAGCCCATCAACCCGTACTTCAACCCCTGTGTTCAAGATGATGGGAAGAACACCGCCCCGTTGATCATCTGTCCTCCAGAGGAAAGAGTCAGGGGAGGACAGGATATAGCCGTTGAATCAGCTTCATGATGAGTCATAAGAAAGGATGAGGCTGAGTCTGGATATTTTAGTCTATACTGTATATTATATGTATATATACTGTATATATACTGGCCTGCAACAGGCTGAATGTCATGAGCTGCCTTTGTTTTTGATAACACATGCTGCACATGCTTTCACTGCCTAAAAGATGGCAGCAATGTTTACACTATTTCTGACGGCATGAATTGTTTTCAGTTCTATCATTTAAATGATACCAGACCCATGTGTATATAAATGTATGTATATTAAAAATGATGCATGAACTGTGAAACGTTATTATGTAGCCTAAAATGGGCAAAGTGTCACTTGAGATATGAATTAACTGCAAATACAAGTTACATTTTTTTTTAATTTAACATTTTTTAATTGTCTATTTAAGGCCAATTGATTTGTCGTTTCACTATTCGTTTTATACGTATTATTATTTTCAATTTGTACAGGTTGCGCCTGTACAAAGTATTTTTCTTATTCAATCTTTATTTTTCAAGGACAATACGTCCATGCTTCCAGTGATGCTAGCGAGCTCGACATGCTGTTAGCTGGAGATAATGCAGACACAAGTGAATATAACCTGCGACGGAGGGTCGGTGCTGAGAGGCTGGACCTTACAGACCGTACAAGTTTTATTCGATAAGATAGATCAAGGGACATACCTCAAGAAAACACACCAGAGGGGTGGCTAATTAGTCTGTACGTTTAGTGGAACTAATAGTACAGATATGTAAGTAGGACAACTAAGCGGGCTACAGCTAATATTTGGGGGTTTTGGTGTAGCCAACGGATATCCGGGCCAAGACTTCGTCTTATGTTTCTAAGCAGAAATCTGTTTTAAAAACTTCAGCTAAGGGTCATTGGAATATTACTTGGAAAGTGTTGCAACAAAAGGGTTCAGTATCTAAATTAAGAATAATTACTCAGGAGTATTGGCTGGTGCCACCCCTGTGTTTGTTTAGGTAAAGCTATTTTTCGATAAACATGGAAAGTCATTTTGTTTGTTTGGTTTTCAGAGGTAAGAGTTAGCCGGGTTTAGTTCAGGTTAGAGTCAGCTGAAAGAAAGCAATACGTCTCTGATACAACAAGGAGACCAAAACTTATTCGGTGTACTTCTATCTGTACTACGTAGGCTATATTTAGTTTAATAGCAGTGGCTTGAGACATCCCGTTCTTGTCAATTTCCAGCGCAGAGCTTTAAATACACTTCACAGAAAGAATGTATTCACGGATTAATATGATACAATGTTGCAGAGACCAGATGAGAGTGTGTTTGTTGAAGAAAAGTGGAGTAAAGAGGTGAGGAGGTACTTATTCTGTTCTTTACATTTGTCCCTAGTTTTTACAATATTATACGTAAATATGTGGCTATTTTATATTGTCATAGTCATCAGATTCATCACTAAAGTCTGACTCGATAACCAATTTCAATAGTATATTCAATCGTTGTGCAGATGACACGCAGCTGTACATTCTGTACACAGTAGAGTTTGCACATTCTGGGCTACCTTGGTAATTAACTTGTGGATGTCACAACAGCTTTTCCAGATCAACAGATGAGTGAAGAGAGATTCGAGTGATTCATTTTAGGTGAGATATTGTATAAAAGATCAGACTTTGTTGTCAGTGAACGTTTTCTTATTGAGGTAATGACGCCTACATTACATTTAATCCAAAAACATTTAAATGTAATTTCTAAGAGACAGGTTTGAGTATTCACAACATGAATGGGTGTAATTATTAATCCAGACTCACTCTTTCAAAATCATATAACCAAGATGAACCACTCCTTTGCATATGAAGAGCTTTGTTTTCCAAACCTTCCAAAACGTTTTTGTGATAACCGAGGTGAAAGAGATGGAGGTGGAGGGAGGGGAAACAGGTGCAGTAGGGGGTCGAGGAGGCGCGAGAACAGAAGGACGCGCTGCTTGTGATGTGATGAAACGTCTGCTCGAACACCGGGGTTTCCTGGAACAGAGAGATAGTTGGAGAGAGAAAGAGAGAGAGAGAGATGGGACAAATAGAAAAGAGAGGCAGAAGAAAAGATAAAGCTAAACAGGGAACAAGGCTCTTGGGATGGTCTGACTTAACTGAAGAAAGCTGGTTTCTGTATGTCGCTGCAGAGTCAACGTTTAAAGAGAGAGGTGGGTGTTTTGTTGTTGTTTTTGAACAAACTATCATACTTGTATTCATGTTGCAATGGTTGATTTTGTGAAAATGCTTGCACTGCTTATTGTTGGGCGTGTTGTTGAGGCACTTTTTGTGGGGATTCATCCATTTCTGCAAAACAACACAAGACTTCCTCTTTATTTGTCACTGAATTTATTGTAAGGATATTGCTTTTCCTGCAGTGCATGAAGAGTCAGCTGCTGTGTGAATTATGGTAGTTTACTGAATCTGCCATTCCCATAATGCGTGAGCTATATTGTAATATTTCTATTTATAATGTGTGCAGAGGGATTTAATTGGAAATGTGAAGGGGGAGAGAGAGTGGGCATGTTTACCCACAGATGGCCTCTTGGTGGTGGTACCCCCCTCCTGAGTCCAGCTGGCACTTACATGCCCTCTTCCTGGCCAAAACATTACCTCATCACTTCTACTTCCACTCATTTTCCACTTCAGCAAAAATCATTTCCCTCTTAATGTCCACTGACATTTCCTTACTCAAGGCGCCAAGGTATGAAAAGTCAACAGTTTCCATTTCTGATGCAGTTGTTGCTGGATTTTACTGTTTGATTTAGATTCCAATGTACTTTGGATGATAATTTACACATAATATGTGATCACATGCACACATTACATTGGCAAACATATGCTTACACCTACATTTAAGCTTAGTTGGTAAAAAATACCTCATTCCCCTGTAAATTCTACTGTAAATGTATCGTTATCTGAATGTCCTCAACAATTCTCTGAAAAAATATGCGTAGAAAAGGGTGTTAAAGTAGCCAAGCCTCTGGCATGTCATTGATTTTCATATACTGAAAAAGATTTTCATGCACAAAATTGTGTCCTGTGATCTGCTCCTTCAAACAGGCCTGAAGCCTTGAAAGCCTCCAAAACCAGTTGGTTTAGCTGGCGGCCATTTTCGCTGTGCTGTGAGAAGCTGGAAAACCTCCAACTTTACTCACAAGGACTTTCTGTCTGCTGTTATGGGAAGCAGCCACCCTGGTGCCAACTAAGTCAGATAGACTTGATCTCCGACCTCTGTTGGCCGAACTGTTTGCTGAGGATTACCTGAATCGTGAAATGTCCCATGAGATGTGAGAAGTTGAAGTGTTCTTTTCCAGCTGAACTCATGATGCGAAAGTGAGGTGTTCTTTAAGAAGACACTCTCGCTGATTTGTGGTGGCCATATTGTCACTACGCGCCCAAAACACCTGAAGCTCGCCGTCATTTGGAACAATGCCCTGTCCGTCTCCTCCCTCTCCGCCCTACCTTGCTCCTCGCTCAGTCTTTTTTGCTGGACTGTTGCTTCTGGTCCAGTGGGGGCCCTCAGAGGTCAGTTGCCAGAATGACACAGAGCCAATCGTGTTGGAGGGAAAGTGTCTGGTGGTGTGTGACTCCACCCCCTCTGCGGAGCCATCGGGTAACGCTCTGGGCATGTCGGTGAGGTCCGGAAGCGGTCGGGTGGCGTTTTCAGCCATCCGAAACACCAACCACGAACCTTCGGAGATGAGCAACCGCACCATGACCATCTACTTTGACCAGGTGGGGGAATCCAAAATGAGTCAGACATTGGCTCGTTTTGAACGTGCCTTTCCCTCATTTTAATTCATGCTTTTAACTCTGACAATGTTCTCGCTACCAGCAGCAGGATCCAGATTAAATTGTATTTCAGTCGTCATATGATATCGATGTTAGATGAACCTCAGCTACACAAAGCCAGCCTGATCTAGGCTCAGGGGGCATTTGCCACGCTAATCCATCCAGCAGTTGTTGGGTATTTCCACTTAAAGCAAAGTGGTGGACTGACTTTATCTTTCGTAATTTATCTTTATTAAAGGTCATTAGGTACCCTTTAAGAGTATTGAGACCCTAGACCAAAATCAAAATCTAATTTTGATAAAGTATTCCAAAACATTAATACAGTATTAGTAGCTTGGCTCGGGGCCTGTTTTGTTTTATTTATTCTCTCTCTTTGTCTCCTCTTCTTCCTAGGTCCTAGTAAACGTTGGCAGCCATTTTGACCCAGCGAGGAGTATCTTCGTGGCCCCTAGAAAAGGGGTCTACAGTTTCAGCTTTCATGTTGTCAAAGTTTACAACCGGCAGACAATACAAGTAAGAATACCAGCTTAAAGGCATGGCCCGACACTGTTGACGAGCGTGCTTATTTGCAGAGCCTTGTTCTGTCCAAAAGTAACACAATCAACCTGCTAAAGCTCAATAATGTTGTTTCTACAGGATTAAATGTATATTCTATGTTTTCTGACCCCCTCTGCTCACCTGCTCCATCTCTTCACCCATCTTTTCACAGGTGAGTTTGGTTCTCAACGGCTGGCCGGTGATTTCAGCCTTCGCAGGTGACCAGGACGTCACCAGAGAAGCTGCCACCAACGCCGGGCTGGTGATGATGGAGCGAGGGGACAAGGCTTCCCTCAAACTGGAGAGGGGGAACCTGATGGGGGGGTGGAAGTACTCCACTTTCTCTGGGTTTCTGGTGTTCCCCTTGTAGATTAGGTTGAGGTAGGATTGTGTTCTTGTCATAGTCGAGGGTGTGCAAATAAAGATTTCACAGAAAGGAGGAAGCATTAATCGATACCGGTTGAATTCCATCAAACTGCTCAGATGCGTCTTCATCATTCATTAGAATGAGTGAGATCCCTCAACACCAAATTATCCTGAATGTAATTCCCATTTCCATTGCACCTTTCATGTCTCGCCGTTGTCTGACTATTGTAATGTGTCGTCTACGCTTGTTTACTCAGCCTGTCAGAGGTTTGTGATTTGCTTTTAATGCATGAAATACAAGGTAGCAGATCTATCTAACAAAGAAACGTATTGTGTCTGTTGCCTCTCCATCTATGTCTATCCACTTACAAATGAGCTATTAGCAGTTCTTGTTTGCAGTGTAGCCATGGGTGTACAGAAAACTATCAGTGGATAACATTGATGCTGAATAAAAGAGAAAAAGCAGACGATTCTTAGGCGAGTTCTGTGGTTTAAAGCGGTGTCTATTTTCCTTAATTCAAGACAAGCCAAACCTAGCGTGTTGACTATTCCTAACTCAACTTCTCTTATGCGTAGCCTGCATTTGAACATTGTCATACAGTTCATTAACCTAACATTGACAAGGACATGCTCACCACATAATGTCCTCCAAAACACCTGCACTGCACTGCACATATGCTCCATAAATCACTTGATGCAGATCCAACTGTTGTCCTAAAAATACCATGCATCCCTGTGGTGTACTCCAAAAGTTATTGTTCAGGGTGAGTGAGGGCTTACGCGACAAGATTCTCACTAAAAACATGTCCACACGCCACGATTGATCCTTGAATATGTGATTCAACCATCTAAACTGCAGTTTTACTGTGGAACCCTTTGTGAACACAGTCTTGTGTGAGTCTGTCATCCCGGTGACACTCGGTGACTGTGCGTCTCTCTGCGGTGGATCAGGTGGCAGATGGGGGATTGGCAGTAGAGGAAGGGGTCCGGTGCCAGAAGCCTGCTGAGTTCACACCGGACCATCACAACTGATCAGTGTCAACGCCCCGGTGCACAGCAGAGGCCTGTGTTAGCACTTTGCATATTCGTGTCTGGAGTACAAAGACTTTGGTTCAAAAACTAGATAAACACCTTGTAGCAAATGACATCAAATATCATATCAAATATGTATGAATGTTCATTTTGATTCGATTTCTTTGCTTTGATACATAAAACGATACATTAAATCGATCTTAGAAACAGCTGTTTTGCTGGAAGAGATGAATTATACATTTTCAGCAGCAACAGAAGTGATTTATTTGGAATAGAAAGAAAGTAAGGCACACGCATAGTGAGACACTAGCGGAACAAGAGTGCCACCTCCAGACACTCAAGGAAAGTTACACAACATGTCACCAAAATAGAATCATCAACAAAAGGAGTTTAGGGACTGTATTAACAATATTGGAGACAAGATTTTATGTTTCATTTTATTAAAAAGCAAGACTTTTCAAAAATACTCTGCTTACAAAGATATATATTAAAAAAATAAGAAAAACAGCAAAAATTCTCACATTTGAGAAGCTAGAACTTGAGATATCTTTGGCATTTAGTGATTAAGTGATTACCAAAAAAGTAGCATCAGTGAATCGTGTAATTGTTACAGATCTGTGATTTGTTCGACCAACGGTTCAAGAACCAAATATATTCATTTTGCGATGATAAAAAAAAAAAGAGAAAAAATGCGAATTCTCACATTTAAAAAGCTGAAACCAGAGAATTCTGCCTTCAAAATAACTTAAAAATATTTATCGATTATCAAAACTGTTGCCGATTAATTAAGCTCTGAGATATTTGAGATAGTCTGGCGACACTACACATCCCATAATCCCATCGAAGAGTTGTCCTTTAAGATAAAGCAATTCTCTCTTCTTTCACTTCATTGAAGCTACATCGTGCTCCTACTGACCGAAGTATTCAAGATGCCGACATCCTACGGCAGCACCGTTACATCAACTGCAACACGTTAGAGATGGCCTCGTACAAACTTCTGTTCAAATTTATATTTTTTTTTTAAATCGGTGAAAAGGGTAAATATAAAATACATAATGAAGTTCTTAGGGTTGGAACTTTTTCTTGGCTGGATTCAGGAGTTTGTAAACTATGCCCACAAAGGGACGCATAAGAATAAACCAAATTATTGCATAAAGTACAAACAAACTAAACATTTGCACTTTCCAAAACCATCTATATCTATATACAGTGTAGTTTGATGATCAATAGTTCAGTGCAAGTGAAGGTAGATCAATATAATACAAATGATTCTTTGTTTTAACCTCCTTGACAGACCAAACGCTCGGTCATAGTGCACCGACATATCGACCTGTTTAGATCAATAATCAATCTGTGGTTATGGCGATTTTTTGGCACTTGATTGTGAGCTGGCACTGCGACTGAGGATATTTGTTGACAACAGTTAGAGCCAAACCGTATGACCAGACTCGGCTCACATTAGCACTGCTGATGTAAAAAAGGGAGGTGTGAGATTCTTGCTCATTGGTTTCAAATGTTCTAACAAAGGAAGCAGAATAAATAAATCCGATTAAAAAGATATATGTTGAAACAACATGAACACTGTCCAGATTTGAAAAGCAAAAACAGAAAACGCAGCTACGCCTTCACACTTCTCGAATAAAACATGTTCTTTGTATTGTGGAAGAAAGGATGAAGCAAGCGTGGAGAACTGTATCAGGGAATAAGAGAACTTAAACTCGCAGAGGTCCGCGAGAACTCAGCGAACCGCCTTGTCCTTGCCGCTTCCGCGACGCTGCGGCGGGAGGTCGACTCTGGGCGGTGCTGTTCGATGCCGTCTCCTTTCTGGGCACTCTGTAACTTGGATGCGCATGGTGTTGTTGTCGCCGTACTGTAATCCGGTCACATTGCTGAAGTACATCTGGACTCCGCGTGCAGCGGCCGGTTGGCAGGGGAAAGTGTCGGGGCCGGATAGTTGACGCTGCAGATATACACGAGTAAAAAGAGAGGAAAACAGCAGCAGCCGAGGTCAAAGTGTTAGTTTCGAGTCTTCAATAAATGCTGTGTTCATGAGAATTGATTACTTAAGACACTTAAGATACTACAACACTCATAAAGACAGATTGTTGTGTGTGAAAGTTCACTTTTAATTACAAATCAACTGAAGGGAAACCTACTTAATTCCCAAATACCCTTATGAAAAGGAAATACAGAGTATTTTTACTGCAGTGGTTGGGCTCTCTCATTGTGGAACGTATCTTTAATGCAGTGATGCAAAATAAAACAACCCACGTGATACTGTGAAGACAGGTTTCGCTTGAGGGAAGGTTCTGCTGGTCTGCCTTGAGGGGACCTCTCAGTCGAAGGAGACGGCGGTGATGGCTCAATGGGGCAAACGGAGGACCTTTTCACTTTGCCGTCATCGTAACGCACGCTCGAAGGTCCAGATGAAGGCAGATCTGAAAAGGGGAAGACAATTACCTGAAACCTACGTCATGATGCTTGATTTGTTTGTCCGATTTGTGATCTGACAACACAAGTTCCCCTCTTTCTTCGGCGGCTTCAACACCAACTTCCTCTTTACCTTTGGCTCTTATGTCACTTCGATTTGCAGTCCCACCGCCAGCCATTTCCTGCAGCAGAAGCAAGTAAAGGAGCTGCACTGTGATCTCAATAAAGACTACAGTTAATTACCAGTTTGCACATACATTTTGTATAGTAGGACATAACTGGTCAGTAGTTGTGTTTTTGGTAAAACATCACAACTCCGTCACAGAGCGAAGACCATAATCTCCCATTCGTAATCTTGGTTATATTCATGTTTACATTCAATCTCCTATTGCCCAACCTGGCTCCAAACGTCATGCGCTTCATCCAGGCTTCTTTACATTCACTGTGTTCAACACCCTTTCCTGTTAAAACTCCCCTGGCGCAACAGGAAGTGATGCATGTCATATTTCCCCCACGGCAGCAAAACTTTTTAAAAAGTGCAGTGCAGAAACATCACAGCATTGGAAATAATGAATACCTCACAGACCACATTGTGAGTTTTTCTTCTCGGGTCAAAAGTATAACAATGTCGTCAACACTGTACTATGAAGAGACTGAATGATGACGTTAAAGTGTGGTCTGTTGATTTAAACATGTCCTAGGTGTTCAATATGAAATAATGTCTCTCTGTTTAATCTATTATTGCAGCGACCGTGTGATTCGTCTGAATCTCACCTGGACTGGTGGGCGACCTGTTGGCACGGTATCACGAATCTCCGCCTCCTCACGTTTACTCCCTGCAAAAGAAAATATGAAATAACATTACATTTTTGTTGTTTTGCAACAGCAATTTTTAATCTCGCTAAAAATGGTTCCATCAAACTCAATCAGTCAACCGACTTCCTGACTTTGGAAATACGATTTTAACTGAATAATCTGAACTCTCGTCCCCATTTCTGTTGTGAATACTACGGACCTTTTGGCGCAATTAAAGTTACAACTTTAAAAACACAAACCTGAAAACACAAAATACATAACAAACTCCACAAACTCTACATAATAGAAGTAAACAAGAGTTCAAGAAATAGTTCAAAACATTTGGAAATATGCTGCTCGCTTTCTTGCCGAGAAATAGACGAGAAGATTGATACCACACATGTGTGTGTGTCCGTTAAATATGAAGCTACAGCCAGCAGATGCTTAGCTTAGCTTAGCATAAATACATAAAGAAACACGGTAAACAGCTAGGGCCTGCTAGCCTGGCTCTTGTACATATTAAAGAAGATATAACGTGTTAATAAATGAGATTTAGAGACCTGAAGGCTGAGTGATATGAAACCTCTCAATCTGCTCTGTCATTCTTTCGTCTTCCTTTTGGTCCTGGAAAGAGGAAGAGAAAGACGTACATCATGTCACAGTTCAACATCCTCTCAGCATTATGACTGTTATGAAAAGATGTCCCCTCACCAGTTGCATCAGCACTTGATGGACAGCATCATTAATATTACGTTTGTGGATCTTGTACAGTTCTTCTGCCTCAATTGTACACGCTGCGCACAAAGTAGATCACAGATGTGACGTTAGGACCAGGCACCACAAGCTGTTGAAAGTGTCGTTTTCTGTGTCGGCTCAAGAGTTTTCTCACCAAGAGCAGAGGGCCTTTCTTGGGGTATGCCGTCCCAGCATCTCTCCATGAGCACCATCAGCCTCGTCAACGCTGCACATTCAACCGCCTGGCGCCTGATCTCCTGCAGCGACGGACGGTCTCCCTCGGGGATACGAATCCGCACTAAGCTGGACTTTGCGTCTACAGCGGCGGAAGGATTGACAAGGCGGTGAGAGGTTAGTGAGACCTCAGAAATATACCTGAACACAAGTTATTGACCGATGCTTACGTTCAGATATTCCTCCTGTGTTTCAAGCTGAAATTATCAATGTTTTTTATTTTAACAATGGATTACACAACAACAACGTTGAACGCAAAAGGTGTTTCTTGCAGTGACAAGTCGATAGACCAACTGTGAAGTCATCTCAGGAGCCTTTCAGCATCTTTCACCACTTATAAGGTGATGATATCTCAATATTTCTGCACTGCCACCAAAATAATTGAGACAATGGAATTTTCAATGGCATTGTCTCATTTTTCTACAAACAAAACCTTGTGACAATTGCAATAAAATAGGCAACCTTTCATCCTCAGGACTTTTGTTTATGAGCTGCAAACACACACACAGTTCACAGCCTAGAAAACAAACAGCAGGTGTGTCCCGCTGTTCTTGCACCACGTGCCATTATGGTCATAATGCACAGCAAAAACAACAACCTGCCACTCAGATGAGAAAAACCAAAGAAGATGTTTTCAACATTTGTGGTGAGCGAGAGGCTACAAAAGCTATGAAGACACACTGGTGACTTACGTGCATATGGTTGTGTCCCAGTGACAATGGACCACAAGAGTATACCGTAACTGAAAGAGAGGCAGAGAGAGTCACATGCCAGGGTTACTGGTTATATCATAACAACCCTGGTTTGTTTTCATCTGTAAATTGACAATTGTGTGAGAATTATGACATTCAAATCAGACCACTTCCCTCATTTGGCTGTAAAACACTCATTATTGGTCCTTGTATGACAATGTAAAAGTGCTGGTTCTTGTACCTGTAGATATCGGAGGCTTGGGTCGGTTTGTACGACAGGTCAAACGCCTCCGGGGGCATGTAGCTGATCGTCCCCCCTTCCTCTTCGCTGTCCTTCTTGGAGCACCGCGTGACGCTGCGGTAAAACCGCGAGAGGCCAAAATCTGTGAGCTGGAGAGAAAATGAGCATAAGCGATGAAGGAGGCGGCTAGCGGGCAGCTTGCTGTACACAAATTCAAATTATCAGTTTGGATATTATGTAGAAATGTTACTTTCAGTGGGACATGACACATTATGTGTCATATGCTGAAATGTGAATTAATTTATTACATCGGCAAGTTGGTTCATTTAGGCCATGAACAGTTTTACTTCCCTTATTAAGCACAGCGTGGGATGACACGTGGAATGTGTCAGGGCCTGGAGTTTGTCTTGTTTAACAGTAAAACCCTTTCACTACCTTTTTATCAAACGCCATTTCTGCTTATTATCAAGTTACAACATTCAGGGGGAAACCACGTCTGTTTCTTTTTGATAAAGGAACAGTGAGCAACATTTAGTGGGATTCCTTGGCAGAAATAGAATAAAATATTCATAATTATGTTTTAATCGGTGTATAATCACCTGGAACTAAGAATGCCCATCTGCCGATATGAAGGAAGCGGGCCTCGGACTCACCTTGGCATTGAGATAGCTGTCCAGCAGCACGTTGCTGGGCTTCAGGTCCAGGTGGAGCAGGGCCGGGGCCAGACTGTGGAGGAAGTTAATACCCAGAGCCACTTGGTGAACCAGTCTGAAGACCAGCGGCCAGGGTGCAGCGCCGTGTAAGCTGTCCTGCAAGATCGTTTCCACAGTTACAGATTGTTGTTGCAGAGTGTCTCTTGAAGTCAAAGAGTTCTTCCTCCACCAGTGGTTACCTGCAGGGAGGCCACTGATCCTCTCTCCATGAACTCCATGACCAGGCCCAGTTGATCTGAGGTCGAGGAGGGCGCCTGGCCCTTGAAGACCCCTCGGACCAGAATGACGTACGGGCTGCTGCCTTCACGCATCATGTCGATCTCCCGCAGCAAAGACGCGCTGGTCCTGTGTGTGTGTTTGCATCATGGGTAAGTCACACCTGTATTTGATCCTAAACAGAAAGCTCTTTTGTCAACAACTCACCCGTCGTCATTATGAAGCAGTTTGATGGCCACGTCGCAGCCCCACTGACGGTGCCTGGCTTTGAAGATTTTTCCGAAACCCCCGGAACCGATCACCTTCCAGCCCCCCAGGCTGGATTCTCCGATCAGTGAAGGAACTTGACAGCTGGACATAATTCACTGCAGGAGGAAATGAATCATGACAATAAAAACCTGTTTGTTTAAGACTGAAATTGTTCCTCTGAAGAGGCTCTTTCCTCAGTAAGGGGAGGCTGGTTAACACGTGCTTTTTAGGATTGCTTAAGCAAGATTTATAAAGCAGGGTTCATATTGTCAAGACGCTACACACACACACACACACACACACACACACACACACACACACACACACACACACACAAGTAGCAGACCACCTCAGATATTTTGCTAAATGAAACACTTCAAAACCATACAATGATTTATAAAAAACAAATGTTGTCACTTTATGGCGCACACACACACACACACACACCCGAGAGTGTGTCGTACTGCACACACTCGTACTCAACACAACAGGAAACCACATTCGTTGTTGCTCAGGCTACCTGACACACATCATAAAGCCCCTGTGGGGTGGACAGAATAATAGCAACACCTGTAAAATCTAATAATCCTCACTGATGTTCTCGTGTCAGCTGAACTCTTCAGTGCTTTCTGCTGTTGCGTTGGGATTACATCATACTAGCAGGTCCCTACTATTTTGTCCACCTCCTGAGGACTAAACTACATTTTAGTTTTAATGTCTGAACCTATGAGCTGAACACAACGGATTTACATCACTGTAAGATAAAATGAAAAGTTAACAGAGACTAAAATGTAGAAAACACAAAGTCTGACAAATTCCTGATCAACACAGACACTTTAAACACGAATAAGTTTATCAAGGTGATCTTTTTTTAAATGGGGAAACCACTCACCCTTCGGGATGTACTCTTCCTCATCATTCAACCGTGTCGACGGAGGTACGAGCCGGTGTAACAACCCTGACTGCAGCTCCTGTTCCACCTACACAGAAGTGAAACTACTTTTTCTACTTCTGCTTCCGAACTGCTCGGCAAACAACCAAGTGTGTCACGACAGAAGGATTTGTGTTTTCTTCTTCTTTTATTTAACCCTTTTCCTCGTCAGATTCAATGGCTGCTTATGTTGAAGTATTTTGTTCATATGATTTCATTTGTGGAAAGTGTTTTCCTCCTTTTAGTGGAGCTTGATTACAGTTGCAACATGAGTTAGTTTTAACACTTTAAATACCTCTAATTATGAGCAATCTGATGAACAGATAAAGGCCCAACTTTTGGAAAGAAACGTTGCTCTTTAACAGCCAATTCTCATTGTTTTGCTGTGATCAAGTGGTTTTTAAATGTACTTTTTATGGCCTTATGTGACAGTCATGAAGCAGTTTGTCTCATGCAGGAAGAAACAGACAGGTATGATATTCTTCAATGTCACACATCACAAGCACAAGCTTTTTTATGGACATTATACTGAAGTTTACACACAAATAAAAGATTAAAAAAGACCGTTGAGGCTATTTCGAGGTGTGCCAGCAGAGGGCGGAGTCTGCTTAATGATTTACAGGAAACAGGTGAGGTTTCTTTAAATCGCTGAGGATTACACCACACCTGGATTACAACACAATACAACTGCTCTGCATTGAGGTCACACTCGGACATATGGCACTTACTTCACTTTCTCGGTACTTTGCATATAGATTCATAAAACTAAATACAATCAACACGTAAATTATGATGTATTTTCAAAGATTAAGACACTCAGCAGAACATAAAATAATCAAAATGATCTCCACCTGTGACATTAAAGGGATGAACGCATTAATTCATCACTAAGTATAATCCAACAATAACATATTTTACTCTGACATGGGACAGTCTGCTTAATAAGTGGGCCACTTTGATACTTTGAGTATATGTTGATGCCAGTACTTGTGTACTTTTACTGTAACATTTTGAATCCATGTAAAGGTATTTCTACACTGCAGTATTACTTTAACTTTAGTACAAGATGTGAGTACTTCTTCCACCACTACACACACACACACACACACACACACACAGGTTAGGCTATAGATTAACTTCATCGGGTCACTGGGTTTAAAGTATTTTGAACCCAGTAGACCCGAGCAGAGTAAGACAGGATGTGTAGTGTAGGAGGCAACAACATCTCTCTTCCTGTCTTTGACGCAGATACAACTGCACCAAGGACACCACAGTGTCAACAGATAAAAGTGCGTTTTTGGGGCAATGAATTCCTGTATTGGGAGAGGTCGAGACAGAAATGTGTTACAAACAGCCGCCAGCATCTGCTTTTACAAAGTCTGTCTGTCAATATTAAAAAAAAAAAATAAAAGCACAGAAAAACCCCGCTTCTGACGTCAGTGGAAATCCCCTTTATCTCCTGTTTGACCCAGACACAAATACATATATACATGTCTTAAAATACAGGCTTTAAATGTACACTTTTATCACGTATTGTCTGTTGTATCATTTATGTCCAATTAATGCGATCATTAAACGGACATTATCTGATTTTTTAGGATGTTAAAAGACATCTTAGATACATTTTGAGTGTGTAGCGTTATTAAAGGAATATTATTCGGGTGTTTTAAGGACACTATAACTGCGAAATCCAGCCAGAATCATCCGCCCTGAACGTCGCATGACCTGTTTTTTTCCGTTTAGTTTCGGTTTTGTCTTCTTCGGGGTTTCCACGAAGCTTCCTCGTCGACTATCCGAGGAGAGGACTGTGTGGGGGGGTCGGCTCTTCATTTCCGTCCCACTTTTTTATTTCCGATGAGCACGCTGAACTTTGGTCCGATCGGCTACATTGTTGTTGTTGTTGTGTGTTTTTAATGCGCGCGGACGCGTGAAGCCGAGCTGCTTCTCTGGAAACGGAACTTTGGAAGGAGCGAGAGCGATCGACCTCACGTAAGGAAACGAGACCGTGGAAAATGTTATATTTTCATAGTTGTATTGTTTCCTAAAACCAGCAGAACTTACCGCTCTTAAGTCGCTAAAACACGCTCAGCGGGTCTATTTATAGAGATAAATGTTTCACAATCCTGACTGAAGCAGAATGGCAGGACTCCACATTCAGCTGTGCGCGGTAACAATCAAAAGGAAATGTCGGTCAACAGGTAAAGAAGTTGGGCATAGTCTGTCGGTGCATCGTTAATTGTGTACGCACGGAGAGAGAAACGCACCGCAGACTTGTTTACATGTCTGGAGCTCGAAGGTGTGCACACCAGGTGGTGGAGAGGTACATTTCATTACTTTATACTTTACATTTAAGACGGAAGTAGTAGTTTTCAATCCACTACTTTTATTTTGAGATGTGTTAGTTTTCAAGATCAAGATTTTAAAATGTAAAAACCATGTGATCAAATGTAAAATGCACTGAGGGAGACCTGGTGTGTGTTCGTTGTAGCAACTTGCCTGGGCAACAACTAGTGATCCTGATCAATTACATCTCGTCAACACTACTTCATACAGTCACGGTTGGATTATGAGACACAGGGCACAGACATGCAGAATTATGTGGTTGTTAATTATGGATGTTTAAATATATGTTCATACAATATGTATTTTTCCTTTCGATAAACAACACAATGCATTACAGTAACTCAACGCTCACGGACGAAACATAAATACATGTTTGTTTTTTTCACAGTATGTTCAACTTCTGACGGCGACTTTAAGAACGAGGGATGGACGGTGAGAGGGGCGGTGGAGGTGGAGGAGAGGTGGAGGATGAGTTTGCGTGTGCCGGGATGCTGCGGGGATCTCTGACCTCCCTTCACGACACCGTGGAGCGGATATTCGGGGTGGCGTTTGGGATCGGGGCGGACGAGCCGTCTCACGCCAACAACGGGCAGATATGGCTGAAGCTGAGAGGGCCGAGCGGCGACGTGAAGGCTGCCAAAGTAAGGCGACGAGTTTGGTTTTCTGTAGCACGCAGTAAGATAAGAGTTGAGACGTTGTCCAAAAGAATTTAGCGCGGCACTGAAACGATTTTGTGACTAATATGACTTCACAGTCAGTCCTGACTGAACGAGTGTAACGCTTTATTTGGGAAGTTTTTATCGACATTACTGGTAGTCTAAAGGCACCGTACTGGTAAATGACTCATCAAGGGGTTTTTAAAATGTTGTCATAA
This sequence comes from Melanostigma gelatinosum, assembly GCF_949748355.1. Lineage (NCBI taxonomy): Eukaryota > Metazoa > Chordata > Actinopteri > Perciformes > Zoarcidae > Melanostigma > Melanostigma gelatinosum. The sequence continues at coordinate 3,680,562 of NC_136656.1, forward strand.
ATCTAAATTGAGTTTCGGTTCCAAATGTGGTGAATGAATTCTGTCAGACGACGACGAATATTTGATGTATTGTTTTTAATTTTACATGTGTCATAAGTGTCGGGTTAGTAGATTGCACAGCTAGAGATAATCTGCCTGTGGTGTTGAAGCTGGCCTTTAAAGGTTAGTTATTAGTCATCAGCATAACTCTACAGCAGTGAAGTGCAGGAAGCTCTGAGAAGCAGCTCGAGGATGAGCATTGAAACAGGCTGTGCTTGCTGTGATCGTTCCTCGTGTTCATGCTGGACATTTAAAGATCTGTTCTTCATGAAAGTGATGTGGGACAAAACTCCACACCCCCCGAAAAAAACAACACTCACAAGTCGATCTGAAAGCTAAATGAAGCTTCGGCAGTTTGAGTTCGTCAAATCAATCGGGTATCTCCGAAGGTCACTCTCATCGTAGTAGAAGTTCCCCTCTTTGTGTTTCCCTGGACACTGTTTCCTTGTTGAGCCGCGCAAAACACAAAGAGGGAAACTTCGCAGGAAACACTTTGCCGTCGTTCAAATACCTGCCTGTCCTTTCAAGAGCGACTTGAAGAATTGAGCACGTATCATTTCAAGCTGCGTCACTAAAGTCTGTAATGAAACAGGTTAACCTCGTTCTGAATAGTACTGCAGCCTTTTTACTGTCACTATCTAAGTGTCCATTGTACGTTAATAATCAGTGGAACAACAAACTCTGTGGCTCTGCTTGATTGAAATCGTGAATGTATTTTCCCCACTACGACAGTAATAATATAACGATCCGATAACGATGTGAAATATTCCCGTCTTGCAGTTATTTGTGAAAGGACTCGTGAACCAGGAGGAGCAGCAGGAGGTTTCTTATCCCGGCGTCCTTCACTGCATCTTCTGCGGAGCCCGAGGGCTGTTCATGGACTGCCTGACCAAAAACACCTCGGCACATATCGTGGTGAGTGTTGCATTCTGGGTCTTTGTTTCGGCCACATTCATACCATTTATATTTGCTGAAAGAGAGGATCATGTTAGGCCATAACTTCCTCCCTGCAGCCATGTGCTCTCAATCGCCTCCAAAACACAACCGCGGGTTTAAGTCAAAATCAAATGGATTTATTGTCCAAGAAGCATAAAAACAGATACAAACAGTGACAAACCGAATCACACTGCTGATGACAAAACAAACATATGAATTCCATGAAATGTGAGATCTGCAATCCCCCGAGCTTCAAACCCTTTGTCACAAAGATACATTCCTCAGCTCATCGATCAGCTCATTGATTGGCTGAAGTCCAACAAGCCCCTCCTGGGCCGTTGCCCTATTGTTCCTCTTCACACCTCAAGCAGCCACTTTCACCCAACCCCCGCTCTCAGCACATTCCTCAACCCTGACCACGCAGACACTCCGACACACGACTGTGTTCAAACTCATATCACATCATGTCCATAATCGGGAGCTTCAAAACTTAAATTCCTCACAATCACAAGCAATTAGGATCAGAACTTTTGTCTTTAGTCACTCAGAATAAAGAGACATCAGAACCAGCGAGTGAGAACATTGCAACTGCAACTTGAGCCTCAATTTCCGGCCTATATTTGTTTACATTTTGGTAATTTGTCACCATTAAAAGTATGCCGAATTAGTTATTAGAAGTTCCTGTTTGCAATGTATCCATTGATGTACAGACAACTATAACTGGATCACTTTAATACTGAAGAAAACTTTAAAACGTGTTATTTCTCAGGCAATTTCTGGATTAATATATAGCGTCTTTATTCTATCATTTTTAAGCGATTTATTTGCTATTTATGCTGAATTTAGCGTGTTCACATTTTAGTGAGTTATGACTCCAGACAGCATGCAAATCGTATTACCTTTATTACTTTCTCTTCATTGATTTATTATCTTTCAATGATGTCGTGATTAAATCATATCTTGAGATATGGTGATACATGCGTCTAAATTGATAATAACAAGCACATCCTTGTTTATTTTGCTGTTATGAAGAGGTATAAGATTGATGTCATTCTGTTTTCCTCTCGCCAAACCAGGTTGGCTCCACAGGATTCCTGCTGATATCGGGTCTTGCAGAGCCGGTGGTGCGAGCCTACTCCCTCATAACGGACCTGGTGGAGCGGTACGAGGGCACGCAGTCCAGACGCCCGGAGGCCGGAGACAGGGTACCCGGCGAGTCTCTGGATTCACGCCGGGCGTTTAAAATTCTGGTGGAGAACTGGGAGGACAAGCACATCCTGGATCTTCTAGTGCTGCCGGGGTCGGTGAAGGAAATCCTGCTGGATTTGGTGAGAGAATCGGGGCTTGGATCGAGCCCCGGCCCGGCTCCGATGGATGGAAATGCGGCGGCGGGATCACACGAGGAGTCGGAGGATATATGGGACAAACCTTTCACCGTCACGTACACACTTCCTGAGCCTTCTAGGACTGCAGACCGGTGGGTTGAAGGTTTGACTGCAGGTTCGGGGGACTCCGCAGCCGAGGACTCCTTATTCCAGTTAGTGTCTGGGGTCACCCGAGGGAGGGCAGAGGGGGCTGAGGTAAGACTCATAGCTTCTCCTCAGGAGGTGGGAGAAGAGCAGCCGGAGTTGGGTACCAAGATGAAAGAGGCACGAGGAGAGGAGGAAGAACGGGAGCTGCAGTTGTCAGTGGGGAACAAGGAGTTTTGGCTTCTTTTGAAGTTCTTCACAGCCATGGGGTACACGGAGGACGTCGTCAAGCGAGTCCTCGCCCGAACGGGACCCAAAGAGGCCTCGCAGATCCTGGACGTGGTTCAGCAGGAGCAGGACCGCACCGACCGCGAGCAGACGAATAAAAGTCGAGCCGGCGCTGCCTCCAATCAAAGCGAGAGGAATCGACCCTGCGAGACGGAGCACAGAGAAGACGAAGAAATGGAAGTAGGGGGAGATAAGGTGGGAGAGGGAGCGACGGGACACTTCGAGGGGAACGGTGGCGCCGAGGAAAAAGTGGAAGGACACGAAGAAGACTTCGTCCTGGGAGTGGTGAAGAAGGCGGCAGCCAGCTGCGGGTACATGGAGCAGAAAGTGGCCAAAGTCTACAGCATGTTGCCCGATAGATCCACTCACCAGCTGCTCCTGGAGCTGCAGAGGGAGGGGAGCAAAGAGACGGCCGCCCTGAGGGAGGGGCCGAGAGAGATGGACGATGTGGTGCTGGAGAAAGAGAGACCAAAAGTTGGACCTTCTCGGGGCAAAGCAAGAGACGTTGAGCTTTTCGTACCAGCAGAAAAGAGAAAATCTGACGATAGAGGACGTGTAGACGGGCCAAATCAAACCGTATCTGAGTTTATTAAGTTCCATAAACTCACAGACTCACAAACTCCACACCAGGTCATCCTTCCTGAAGTCAAAGGGCCGCCCATGCCTACTTATCCCTCACCCCTAGAGCCTCCACTCGCTCATTTCCAACCCAACAAACAATATGGCCAAACCAACTACTGGCCTGATGCATCCACCTCGAAACAAGACCACCCAACCCGAGACAACGTCTTCAACCCCAAACCCAAGTCTTCTTCTGTCGTCAAACAAGCGCTCCAAGCCCCTCAGCTCCCCGACTTCACAAGGGCCGACTCGTCTCCCACCAGAGCCAAGGAAAGACGGGGCTCGGCGGCCGCCTCTTCTTCGGTGGTGGTGACGGGGGAGCAGCGTTTCATGGAAGGCCTGCAGATGCCCTTCGCCCTCCAGCTCACAGACAGACCCGGCGAGTCGAAAGTGAGGACGATCATCATTGACGGGAGCAACGTGGCCATGAGGTCAGAATAACAGTGTTGTAGTTGTTCTCTCATGGAATGGAAATTTAGGTTGTGTTGTTTCAAGACATCTTTAGTTTTTAAGATTGAGTGAATAACAAATGAAGGTTCATATCCAGATGTTTGGCTCCTCCTGGTTTTGAGATAAAGCCCTTCGTCTAACTGTTCCATGTCTTCCACAGTCACGGGTTGGGTCACTTCTTCTCCTGTCGAGGAATCGCTCTGGCCGTCCAGCACTTTTGGGACCGAGGCCATCGGCACATCAGCGCCCTCCTGCCGCAGTGGAGGCAGAAGAGCGACCCCAAGATCAAAGGTAACCTCATTATTTCGTGAATTATTTGGTTTGGTCGGTCAAATTTAAGACTTTACGTAAGGTCAATGAAAAGTCACTAGAAAATGAATTTGTGTCCGACTTTATTCATCGATCTATGCGCTGCCTCCTCTCAACATTCTGAATGCCGTGAAATACCGTTCTCCGTAGTTCCTGCTCTCAAAGTTTCCCTTTGGTCAAATGCGTCCTGTGGTTTTGAAATGACAAAGGCCTCGTGCCTCTGAGTCACACGCGAGGGGAGGAAAACAAAATCAGCATCTGGCGAGCATGTGAGTGTGTGTGTGGGCGTTTCAGCGCAGACTAAACACAGCGCTGTTTGTTCGTGCCCCTCGCAGAGCAGCACTATCTGACCGAGCTGCAGAAGCTGGGCCTGGTGTCCTTCACCCCCTCCAGAGAGGTGCAGGGCAAGAGGATCAGCTCGTACGACGACAGGTAGGCGGGCCGCTGCGTTCACTTCTTTCAGTACGAATTGTACACAGTATGTACTACGCACTATCATCACAGAGTACTGTTTTAGCAGTCAGACATGTCAACATATTTTACGATTTCTTACGAACAAAAAATGATGAAATACATGTGACGCCGGATGCTAAACAAACTTTACAAATACTTTATAAAAAATAGTTTTCCATGATTTTTTTTGGGCAGTTTCACCAGCATCCACAATTTATGTTTTAGGCAGTTGTCAGTAGCGCCTCCTTTTCCTTTGTGCATTGCATTGTGGGAGAATAATGTGCATCCACAGCACACACATTAAAATATGCCTGTATTTAGTCTGCATTCTGTCTTCTTTAAGTATATTTGAGTGAACACACTCGGCGTACCCAAAATCTGCATAGAATCAGTGCGTAGGATTGGTTTGGGACTCTGCATTTGTTGCCCATTCCGAAATGCTTGAGGGCACCACTGTGTGGCGCCAAAGAACATAAGATTTGTATTTTTCCGGGCTGCTTTGAAATCTTTCTTTCTCCCCCCCCCCCGTTCCTGCAGATTAATGCTGCAGCTCGCACAGAAGACGGACGGAGTGATCGTGACTAACGACAACCTGAGAGACCTTTCAGACGAGTCCCTTGTGTGGAGGGACATCGTCAAAAAGAGGTATAAAAAAAGTTGGTGTTTCCTGTCTGAAGCCTGCTTAAAGGGCCAGTCCCCTCATCTCAGTGGTGTGACGTAATGTCTCCTCCCCATGCAGACTTCTTCAGTACACGTTTGTCGGGGATCACTTCATGGTGCCGGACGACCCTCTGGGCAGAGGAGGGCCTCACCTGGATCACTTCCTGCGCTCAGAGCACAGGTATTAACTCATACAGATGAACATATTTTAATTCATCCAAGGATGCTTTTGCTGTTTTTTTCTGCAGGGTAGCTCAGACGCTTAGTTTCTGAGTTATAGGTGGAAGTTAGTTAGTAATAAGTGAAGTTCTGTCTTTCCTCTCAGGACTCCGGACCCAGGAAACCACTCTTTTGCCGGCGTAGCCACCGCTTTCCCCCCCTCCAAACCTCCTCGCTCCCAAACGGAGCTCCTGAACTTCCGCGACCGAACGCTGGGCGGAGCGAGCCGGGGGAAAGGGAGAGGACACGGAAAAGAGTGGGACACGGGACACCAGCAAGGGTGGCTTGACGCTTCGGGACCGGGGTTCGGCGCAGACCGGAGCCCGGAGGAAACGTCCGGCCTCAGAGATCAGCTCTGTCAGGTCTTTCCGGGTCAGGACAACATGGTGGCGCTGGTGCTGCAGTGCCACCCGGCAGAGACGGACATGAATGTGCTGTCTGATCTCCTCTTGAGGCAGTAGAAGGACTAGGCATCTTTTAGTCTTAATACTTCATCTGGGAAAATTCAGACTTTTCTTACGCTGAAGTTTGCCTTTGTTTTTAAGTCATACAGTTGTGTTTACCACCGACGCAACTACGACAAACCCCAGCGGTTAATCACTGTTCTGCTTAAGCGACCAAATGATCAGAGGAGTCCAACAAATCCCGCATTTGAATACAGGCCCGTTGTCTCATGTATTCACTCACACGTTTGCAGATTTTAAAAGTTATTTTTAGACCTTTAAAAGCAGGGTTGGACTAGTTTTCCCTCAATCAAGAATCCCACTTTATATTTTGCATCCTTTGCATCCTTATTGATCCTATACAGGTGAAAGGACCAGGTTGGAAAATAGATGAGGCTAGAAAATGACAGGCGGGAAGAGATTTAAAGAGGTGCTCGCCATAAGAAGACAGGTTTGGTCCCTTTAATCTGTCGTTCACTGACAAACAAATAGAATAGGGATACAATATAATACCCATGGAATATCGTAAAGATATTCATGTTCCCCAGAGGATGAATCCTCATGACTTTGATGTTCTCCTGACTTTTTACTCTCTCAGCACTTTGATTCATGATCAAATACCTGAAAAACCGCTCACATTCCCATCAGCTGTACTTTGTGTCGAATGCTAGCATGCTAACGGGCTAAACTAACATGCGAACATGGTAAACCTGCATTACATCGGCACGTTAGCATTGTGAGTATGTTAGCATTTAGCTCGAGTGCAGCCTCACAGAGCCGCTCGGCCCGTTGTTGACTCTGCACGTCTTAGAAACACGACCAGTGCATGTGGAACATCCTCCTCGGGGTTGTTTAACCGTTTCAGGTCATCTTCAGGCGACCGCGTGTTTCTTTTATCGTGCAACAGTGTTAAAGCGGAATTCATTCTCTCTTGTTTTCTTGTGAGAACCAGCGCTTCCTCTATTATTTGCGCTTCGAGCACTGAGTTGAGAAAATCGTTAAATGTTCCTTTTTTTAAAAGAGGATTTCTATCTTTCAGAAAAGTCGTTTTTTAGACCGAGCAATGAAGAAAATGTTATCTGTCGTTATTCTGAATATAGTATAACCTGCTGATCTTAAAATTGTACAGCAACCTGTTTATAAAAACAAAATACAGACAATAAGAGGCACATAGTTGTATCAGATGTGGGGGTGGATGTCATTTTGCAACGCCACAATAATACTCAACCAATCCTGACAATAACCTGTACACTTATTTTTATATATTTAATTTATTTTAAGCAGGTCCGACGTCGACATGATTGTACACCATGATCGTGCAGAGTGTGTCTGGATGAGGAGGCTGAAATCAAACCATGTATCATCCATATCGCTCCGATGACCAAAGATCAGATCCTCAATTTATCACAGTTCACCGGCTGTGAGATAGAATCTTATTTGTATTGTTCATATATGTACATTTTAAGAGATTGATGCTGATTTCTGCCCATGTTTTCTGTAAAGCTATTTCAAAAAAAGTGTCTTAAAAACGTCTTTAAAGTGTTTCCATGGTGCTGTGTGTCTCTGAATTACTTCATTCGGTTTTCTTTTGCAGGCATTTGGGTTAAAACGGGGCTGAATTTGGTTAGAAAGTGGTGTTGAGGTTACATATCACCAATGCCGCAGCTACATTTAAAGAGCGTCATTTCATTGTGAAGCCTGAATAAATATAAAAAGCAGTTAAATGCAATCTAGATGAAAGAAATATTCATTTTTTCGATTACATTTAGCTGTGATTTCATCTGCCGTTTTGACCTGCACATCACCAGATTAATACTTAGTGGGATTAATCTCTGCTACAGTGGAGTATCATCTGGACGAGTGCTCGTTTCTAGTTATGAAGCACACGCACACCATTGTTACGGAATCAAATAAGAGACTTGACATCGGACAACATCAACATACTGACGCGTAAGATAAACAGGCAGCTTTTAGTTGGTTTCTAATAAACTAATAGTCCATTTTATGGACAGTTTTAAGTAGTTTGACTTCAAATACACAGTTAAGAACAACAGGAGTAAATAGAAACCAGATGACTGCTTCAGATTCATGGACCTTTTTCACAGCAGACATGTTTGACTTGTCACATAAATAGCATGAAGAGCACAGGTGGAACTAAGCACGTGTGCCAGACGTCAGTCACACCTGAGTTTGACGGCTGTATGTGCTTTAGGGACCCACAGAACTGGACTTTCAGCATATTAACAGGTCACGTTGAACACACTGGAGCCTACACATCCACACTTCTTATTTATTCCCACTTTGACTGTACATTTAAGCCGTTGTATGCGCTATTTGATGAACTGCAGTTACTGCCAGATGTGTAATTTATACAGAATATGAACCCCGTGACAACAAGTTAAAGATTAAAATAAACTGCTGTTCACAGCACTGTCCTCTAGGGGTCGCAGTGTCCACTATTTGTCGAAGTGTGAGAAGAGACAGCTTGAATTAAATGTATGTATATAAGAGAATGAAACTCCTTCTATGAAATGATCTTTTTCTTTATGATGCATAAAAGCTCAGCTTCCTGTGTCTGTCCTTTCCTTTGCGCACCGCTTTGATGTGCAAACCTCTGTAAAGGCTGGTTATGATGTGTCACCCTTCACGAACACAGAAATTACAATGCAAACGTTGAAGTGTCATGGCCTCTTGGATCTTAGTGCATGAGTGTATTATCAGAAACACTTAGATGTGACACAGTACAGTCTGGAGAGGATTCTTCTCAGGGAGCCAGCTGTGTGAATTCATCTGTAAACTGCTTCCTCTTGCTATCGTGACTCTTTTTGTGTTTTCTTTGTCCGGAGCCAATCAGGAGTATTCCTCCAGAAACATATTTTAGTGTTGACACAGGAACATTCGAAGGAATAAGCCTTGTTTCTGTTTTTGGACTTCACTGAAGTGGCCTCCTCCTGAGAATAGATACACGTTGAACCGGTTGGGTGAGTCGTGAACAATGGTGCAAAATAGACTGCACATCTATTTTGGGAACATCCCGAGCAAGACATTCGCAATTAACAAATATAATAAAAACGTTTTCCCCCGACGTGTCAAGAAACTACCAGAGATGCTTGATTTGTCTTTGTAAGTTGCAGAAACAGTTTTTTTGACTGTCTCAAAGTTTCACATTTCTTCCGATTGTGTCAGTTTGGTGTTGCATTCATTGTACGTTCTTTAAATATGTACTTATTGGAATGTGTGGAGCCAAAATCGTGCATGGTAATTCTTATGTAATTCTTATGTAATATACTTTTATCAGGCCTTAAAACCTGCAGCACCGTCTTCACAATAGTGTGAGTGTTTGCCGATGTTGTAAAATTGCTTGTTTAGCAATACAGGGAAATATTACTACACCAACAATGCTGTTAGACAAAGATTTCGCTCTAGTTTCTTACCTGTAAGTTGTTGTATTCATGTTGTGTGTCACTACTTTTTTTTATAATTGTATAATTTGCATATTGAGAGGTGTTCATGAAAGTATGTCCACCCTGAGTCATAAATGTGGAAGACACAATATTAGAAAAACTATTGAATTAATAAACCAGCTCCTCAAACAAACAGCCTACGAAACAATCATGAAGTTGAATCAACACCTCTGTAAAACAATTGTAGAACAATATATCTAATACCACACTGGGTAAACACATTGTGAATTAAAGTCCTGCTTTAAAATACGAGTAAAAGTAGAAGTGTGGTCAGGAAAATGTACTTAAAGTTCGAAAGGTAAAAGTAGAAAAATGTCTCTTCTGTCATACTATTATGTATTATTGTATTATTATATCATTACGTTGGTATTACTCATGCATGAATGTAGAAGCAGGATTTTACTGTATGTTTTGCCTGCAGAAATCTTAATTTGTAACTAAAGCTGTCAGAGTAATGTAATAAGGAAAAAGTAGGCGTTACAAGATTATCTACTGAAATGTAGCCTGAAGTACAGAAATACTCAGGCGAAGTAGAAGTACCTCTAATGTTCTACTTAAGATCAGTACTTCAGTAAATGTATTTGTGCTTTCCTAAAATGTTGTTGTTGTTGTTTTAAGAGAGAAAGCATCTGCCGTCTGTTCTTTGACCTGTCCTTCCTCTCCATCTATCCTGTCTCCTTGTCTCCTCCTATTTGCATTGCTGGACCAGAGCGCTCGTGCACGTGATTGCGTGCGCACGCCCCCGCATTCACCTGCTTCCTCGCTCGAGCACTCACGAGCACAGAGCACACGGGAGACTCGCTCCAGCGCAGCACCAGACGCGTCTGCGCTTCTTTCTTTAAAAGAAGCCAAACGGTTTTAACGGGCAGATCTTGACTGCTGTCACCGGTTTGAATGGTTCAAATGTTTCTATGACAGCAATGGTCAGTGCTGTGTGCGGCAGACGGAGGAAGCTGAGCGACAAAGACGCAGATAAGGGAAATTAAACGTATCGTGTGTGCGTTAATTAGCCAACGATGAGGTAAGAATATTATTTATCCGAATATTAACTTCTAGAAATGTAATTTTCTTGTTTCAACTTGTGTGTTAATGTCATTATTACCCTTTGTTTCTGTCAAGCAGTCAACTTTTATTAACGTGAAATAATAAGTGAACTTGGACTGATCATGTTGATGTGAATTGTGTTGCTGGACAGATGCTCTTTTGGTCCACTTTGACCCGAAACTGGACGTCATTTTGCATGAAAAAAATACATATTCTTATGAATATTGTGTCACTAGAATCACTGAAACAACTGGATCATAAGCGAAGCTGATACAAGTACTTTGATCACATCTACTATATTTATGCTAACCTGATCTTTTTATTTAATTTTTCTTTATTTCTTTATTTTAGTGGTTGGTTCAAACTGTTGGGCACATAAAGAAAAGACAACTGTCGGTTTATGGATTAGGCCTAATTGAGAAAACAATAAACAGATTAATCAATAATTTGTTTTTAAGTTGATAAAGTTGCAGCCCTGAATTACAATAAGAAATACATTTTTTATGGTTGGTCATCTCACTGAATAAGTCTAATTACCTTGACCTGGGAAAACACGGAAGAAACTGGACCATTTAAGTAATATTCAATGTAAATGTTTGATATTGAACTGTTGATCTTCTTTCATTGCAAAGTGCTTTACAGACATGCACAACGGATTATTGAAACCAGGAGACAAGGAAAAGAGACAGCAGTGGAACAACAATACAAGTATTGTGATTATGAGTATGAGTACGAGGACGTTGTGCTGTTTTGCACACTTTTAGGTTGCAGCTCAACACTGTCAGGGACACTTTGCTCCACAACGTTAGGCAGCCAGCTTCAGTGGAGGTCAAAGAAATAGAACATTGAAGCCGTTCTTCCAAAAACAACATTCTTGTGGTTCAATTGGAGATTCAATACTGGCACAAAATTGAAGTTTTGCACATAATCTGGTGTGTTTGCTTTGTTCATTATGACGAGAAATTGTAAAAGCAATTGCTTCTGTTCCACTTCTGTGTTCTGGTCCGTCGTGATCTCCAGGCAGCAAAGGCTTGTTTGTTTTCTTTCGAGCTTAAATGAGTGGGTTTTGGAAAACCCCTCTTCTTTCTTTCTTTTGTCGCAAAGTTCTTCACAGACGAGCAGAAGAACAGGGTAGCGAAACCAGCAGACCGGGAACAGGGCCACCAGTGGAACAACAATACATGTACTGTGTTCACCACATAATGTCCCAGCGTAAAGTGTGCCAGCCTTAAAAAAAAAGACGTTTGTAAAAGTGCTCAAAAGGACCCAGGTTGTTGTGGCGTATAAGGACACGGCGTAAAGGTTGATCTGTTACACTGGGTCAGGTTAATCAGGGTGAACGGATACGTTCCTGTTTAATCCCTCTTATCGCTTTGCTATCAAATCAGATGTGTACCTGCGGCAGAAGAGACAGATTAAAGAGAGATTTCTTTAATCCCGGTGTCATGATGGAGGCGGTCTGTACAGTCAGACGACAGGGAAGAAGACTCCGAGTGTAGTGACCGGAAAAAATGTCTTCAATGTGCACTGGGTGCGTCTCTGACACGTCGTTCCGGTACAAACCTGAACAGTGTGTACGTGTGTTGTGTGTCAGAGGACGAGCACGCAGCTGGACTAACTCGTTTTTTGGCACAATGGGGAAATAACTCAAAGAAGTTTGTCATTAAAATGGCATTAAAAGCATGCACAGGTATGACTTCCTTGCTCTCACTATTGCTGTGACACAGACACAAGCACAGTCTCTCTGCTTAGAAATGTTTCGCAGTGATTTTGTAGTTTATTCTTTGTGTTGTAACTTTTAAGGATTGTTTGTCTTTTTGCTTTTTGGCAGCAGGACTCCATCCAGCGTGCATCAGCACTCGTCAAAGGAGATTATGCTTCGTCTTAAGATTCCTTAGCAGCGATCCTTTGGACCTTAACGGCTGTATGTCACCTCAGAAAGAACACGATCCTCATCATCGGCGTCATCATAATCAACTTTGATGATATCTTTGGAGCCGGAGGAGAAGATTCAAAACACAGCTTCTCTCAGATAAAAGTGGAACTTCTTCCCGCTGCATAGACGTGAACAACACCTGACGGGGAAGAAGACAAAAGAAGTAAAGTGTGTGTTTATCATGACAAACAGACAGAGGGACAGACAGCCAGAAAAAGCAAAGTGACAGGTCGGTTGACGGTCACTCACACAGTCACGATGCCGGACAAGTGGCAAGATCTTCAGGAAAAGGGGAGGACTGGGGAAGGAGCTCCAGAGGTGTCTTTTGTGCCGGACAGTGTGGTCGTCTCCAATATCGTGGAGCTTGACGACTTCAGTCGAACGAAAGACGGAGTAAAACGATCGGCGCAAAGCGGCGACATTAACATTTTGCAACGAAATGACAGCTCAAAAAGCAGGAAGGGACTCAGTGAATCTCAGGTCTCCGTGGAGGTCGGGGTGGCTAAAACGGAGCAGGCCCCCGAACATCTGGAGGCCAAGCCTTTGTTGAAGGGAACATCGGTGACCCCGCAGGCTTCGGATCGTGATGCCCAGGTCACATCATCCCCTGATTACAAACGACAAACTGACAATGACGTCTGCGAAAAGACGAAACCTTTCACTGAACCCAGTTTAGACTCTTCTACCAAAGACACCAAAAAGAGTCTGGACGATGATAGAGGCCAATCCAAAATTGACTTTGCGCTTGACGCGAAAGCCGAAAACTCACCCGGCGGCAGTTCGCCCGCATTGCCTGACGTTGCGTTCAAAGTCGCCCAAACGAGGGACAGCATCGACGTCAGGTGGGACGACAGGGACGAGAACGGAGACGGGGACCGGCGGAGCACCCGGTCCAGGCAGAGTGTGAAAGAGGGGGTGTGTTGCTGCTACCAGGCCTTCAACAGGGCCTTTCTGCAGTGCGTGGAGGAGACTCCGGCCATGGTGTCCGGACTGGTGCTGTCTTTGGCCTTCTGTGTGGCCATCATCGTCCTCATTCCCGCCACAGGAAGGGTGAGACATGCAGAGAGTGTGTGTGTGTGTGTGAGGGGGTACGCTTTGTATTCACAACCTGTCTGTCTGTTTGACACATACATACAGGTTCTTGTCAAATATAATTATAGGTAAAGTGGAAACTCGGTTGGGGTTTTAGACTGTTGGCAGCCAGCTTCAGTGGAGGTCATGGAAATAGAGCGTTAAACCCGTTCTTCCAAAAACACCACAACATTCTTGACTTCTCGTTCCCACAAAACGGTAGCACACATGAAAGCTGTATGTATGTAGGTCAACCTGCAACGAAACAGACAGTTCAAACACATTACTTCCTTTTAATGTTAATATAAAGTTTCGATTGTTCGTAACTAAACTCCAACAGGATGCAATGAAGCATTTATCTTCACGAGGCCCGTCAGAGGTGCATGATGGGATCCGTGTTGTACAGAATGTTACACACGCACAAAAATGATAGGTTTGCACAGAAACGGGTGTGTTTGTTTCGTTCACGGTGACAACAAAACTATTTTGTGTCTCGGTCCATCACGAGCTTCGACCAGCAGAGGCTTGTTTGCTTTCTAACGTCGTAAAAGTACAAAAGATCAGAGTGCTGCTGGTTTGGCAACCGATCATTGCAGACATTATCTGTGGCAAAGTTTGTGCCACACAAAGTAACCGGTTGAACGCACTATTCATGCTTTTTGTTCACAGGCCTCTGCATTGGACGTCTTTGACAAAGTACAGCAAAATGCTCTTGGAGGGAATCACTCGTTATGTTGTCTCATTGCACAAATGAAAATACCTTTCCCTCATCTCTGCACAGGACATCCGCATCCACGTAGGCGCTCTGGCGGTGCTGGGCGTGGTTCTCTGTCTGAGTGCTATCCTGCTGGTCTGCCTGCCCTGGCTGGCCACGGTGAGGCGCTGTGGAGGAGCCCTGGCCCTCTTCGTCTGGGGGATGCTGTACATCATTGCCATCGTCTTCATCTTCACCGGCGGACCTGTCACCACGTGGGAACAGGTGAAAAGGAAGCCAAAAACCAGAGGGAAATAATGAGTTTTGTTTTGCTCTTCAACCTCTTAAAGTCTTTCTTTCTCTCCGCCTTCTCAGGTAGCGTTTTTCCTCTTCCTCTCTCTGAGTGTGTACACCGTGCTGCCTCTCTCTATGGCCTGGGCCCTCATGGTTGGGATCGGGACCAGCCTTTCACACATCATCATCATCAGCGTGTACGTCCCCGTCACCAACCCAAAGACACCCGACCTGGCTGTGCAGGTAAAGCTAAAAGCTAGAGCCGTGTGCCGCGTAGCTTAGCATCGCACACAGACTTCAAACAGGGGGAGATGCAATGCTTAGTATTTGGTTGAAAAACAAATATGTGTACATAATAAAGGCGTCAAATGTATACGCAGACAAATATTTTGCAAATGACCTGCCAATCTAAGAGCTGAGCGCCTTCTGCGCGTGCCAGAGAATAGCGTCCGAAATTCAAATGTCTCGTGTGAGGTTTACGTCGGCCTGCATAATGCTGCCTTGTTGGTTTGTGACCAGCGGGTTTTACAGTTGCACTGTACAAAACGGAACATATGCAAATGATCTGCGTCACCTGTCTTTTGTTTGGCCTAACCCTGGTTTTGCAAAACCTGTCGCTTGTCATGTGGTGACCAGTAGAATGTGCTTTTCAGTAAGTAACACATCCCAATAATGATGTACACAACTTCAGAGCAACACACAATAAAGTGTCAATGACCTCCTTTCCCTTTCTCTGACTTCCGTCCCAGCTGGTGGCGAATGCGCTGCTGTTTGTGTGCGTGAACTGTGTCGGGATTTTCCATCTGTGGATGACCGAGCAGGATCGCAGGATATCCAATCACAAGAGAGAGCAGTTCAGCGCCATACGCTGCCGGAAGGAAATCAGGAAGTATCAGCAGGTTGGAACACTGGCTCCAAGCACGTTCAGACAGTATATTATTCTAAATGCAGAAACATATCTCCTAAGCAGCTCAGTTCAGAGGACTCATTCTCATTTGGCTCAGCCTTTATTTGCCTTTCTGGGTTTATCGTAGTTCCAATCTTTTTCTCTTCCGTGCAGCTTCTTTCAGTTACTCTGAGTTTAAAATCGTTGTGTCATCGCTCTCATGAAAGGGCTCTTTACCTGGACAGCCTGGGTTTAGTTACTGTATGCTATTCATGCTATTAGGTCAACAGATGAATCATTCACTTGTCTGAAGCGCAGCGGTAACAGAATAGGCAAACCCAAATAGACACTATTCACAGCAGGTAAACAAATAGATGAAACGTGCTTCACTCAGTAAACATGGCATCAAGGGACGCCAATTTCTTTTACAGCCTGTGTGAACAGGTTGTCAAAGAAATCCAATGCCCCCCCCCCCCCTCTCTTTGTCCTCGGGCAACAGGAGCAGCTCCTCCTGTCGGTGTTGCCACGGTACATTGCCATGGAGCTGAAAACGGAGGTTATAAACAAGCTCTTCAAGCCCAAAAGCGAAGAGAAGGAAACCAACTCCCACAACTCCCACAACTTCTACAGCCTCTACGTGCGCAAGCACAATGACGTCAGGTGACGCTCATCCCGTTAACATTGATGGCATCCTCCTTGGCTGAGCTGCCGGCTCCTCCCCTCGTGCCGTATCTTTGCCTCACCTTTCTGTCTGTCTTGTGCGGGTTTGTGTAGCATCCTCTATGCCGACATCGTGGGCTTCACAAAGCTGGCGAGCAGCTGCACACCGGAAGAGCTGGTCGCTGTGCTCAACAAGCTCTTTGGCCGATTCGATGACATCGCCAAGGTGACAAATACCAGCACATCCAGCCCAAAACAGAAACTTCTACTTCTTCTCAAAGGGTCGTTTTGTGTAGGGTTTGAACCGGCTGATTCCTGACTCCCTCCTCTCTCTCTGTCTTCTCCTCCACTCGCAGAAGAATGGGTGTCTTCGCATTAAGATCTTGGGTGACTGCTACTACTGTGTGTCTGGTCTCCCTGACCCCATTCCAACACACGCCAGGAACTGTGTTCGGATGGGTCTGGACATGTGCACTGCCATCAGGTCAGTTTTTCCCCCCAATGTTATTTTATCTCCTTTTCTTTACTTTTAGGATTATTTACAATTGTATTCATGGAATACGTTTTTGTTGTGTTCTCTCTTTGTAACATGCCGTTTTTTTCCAGCCACAAAAGCCATTCAATGCTATTAATTAGCATCTGATGTCACTTTCTCACTTTTATTTATCTTCTCTATCCTACAACTGCAACCACACTGTCTATTGTAGCTCAAAGCACACAGGTACAGAGTGCACATTTCATTCACGAGGTCTTGTTGTTTGCACCATGCAGATCCAAAGTAGAAGTGTTCGATTCTTTCTTTTTGTTGCAATTAATTGGGTTTTCATGAAATTTAAGACTAAGACGCATGAGTTAGCAGCGCTGAATATCTCTTTCAAGACACTTACATTCTGATTTTACTCGTACGTTTGTCTCCGCGTAGTAAACTGCGAGAGGCGACGGGGGTCGAGATCAGCATGCGGGTGGGCGTTCACACCGGCAACGTGCTCTGCGGCGTCATCGGCTTGCAGAAGTGGCAATACGACGTGTGGTCAGATGACGTCACGCTGGCCAACCACATGGAGTCTGGAGGCCTCCCTGGGTGAGAACATCTGCTCAGAGATAATACAAAATGTGAGTTGGTGTAGACGATAGCGATGCCTCTCTACTCGCTTTTGACTCACACTGTTATTATTATTAACAGGCGGGTCCATATCACAGAGGAGACGATGCAACACTTGAACGGAGCTTTTGAAGTGGAGAATGGAGACGGTGGGAGTCGGGATTCTTTTCTTAAAGACAGAAAAACCTACCTGGTGATCGACCCCCACAAGCCGGGAAGCATTACCAGGGGACCTAAATTGGTATGTTTCATTTAGAGTTGTCAATAAACTGTTTCTGTGTCTCATTCAGCACATTCAGTTTGCAGATTTGTCTTTTTTTGTGCGTGTTGCATGGGCATCTGTGGAGCTCTCAAACCCCGCAGAGATCTTTAAATGAATGATGGATGATCCATCTCCAGGGAGGGAAAAACAAATCACAATCAAGTCAAATAAAGTCATCTCCATCTCGATTCCAGGCCAACAGTCTCGCTGCAGGCGAGATCAGGCAGCGGGCGTCGATCCGGATGTCTCAGTACCTGCAGTCCTGGAGGAGCATCCACCCGTTCGCGGACCTGAGCAACCACGATGCCACGCCCGCCACCACGCCAAACAGTCCCGCCAATGTCGCCATGATCCAATCACAGGGCTCAACCGTATGTTTGTGCTGCTCCCCCCCCTTTGTGTCTCCCACATATTGATCTGTGCTGAAAAGTAAAATAGATGTAGATGGACATAAAGTACACACAGACGCGATACATAAAGAGAACTTGAATCATCTTTTCAGGAACACATGATCTTTATTACATTGTCTGATCCTTTGCCTGGTTCTCACTGGTGTTTGACATTTTATTGTATATTTGAAAGAGGTGACATTCGGTCATGCATTTTGTTGACTGTGTGTGTGTGTGTGTGTGTTTGCTTCAGGAAAGGCCACCTTCCCAGAACAACTTCGCCGGGTAAGTTAAAAGCATCTGAGAAATGATGCAAAATACACCAGCATTATTTAACTTCAGCAGCATCCGAATAAAGCCTGACATGAGTGTTTTAGGTGTAGATGAGCACTTTCACAGCATCGTTTGTCCTAAACTGAGGTTCTGGAGGAACAGAGTGTGTTGCTCCTTCTTAAAACACACGGGTGGAATCAGGAATACAGCACATTGTTTTGGTTAAAGCTGTTTCTGACCTGTTCTGGTTTTGTCCCAGGTTGGTTGTGGATACTGGTGTTAGAGGATCGCTGGACACGCTGGACAATGCAGTGTAAGTTATCTGTTGTAAATTGTTTATAGTTGGTGGAAAAATATAAGAAATATGCTGGAAGGAAAGATACAAGACGTGACAAAGAACATGTCTATTCTCCATTTTTTGGCCATTTTTAGGCTTTGTAGGCTTCCAGTCTGTACTTCATATTTTGGGATTAAATCAGCTCGTTTCATGTCCGTCCATCCTTTGACTTCCTCTCTTTTATTTTTCGTGAAGGAGGAGAACAAAGAGGCTCAACTGTTTGACTCTGCTGTTCAACGACCTGAGTCTGGAGAGAGAGGTACAGCTTCACTCATCCGGTCATGTGTGCGTGAAAGAGCAGAAACACAGTCCCTCTGTGTGTGTTTGCAAAACAATTATTTCCATTTGTTTGACAACCGTTTGTCTTCCAGTTCAGCCTCTCGGAGGTAAAGGATCTGCACCATTCAGTGAGCTGCATCGCTTTCATCTTCATTACTATTTTCGCCGTCCAGTTGCTCGTCTCTAAAAAGTGAGTCGGACTTTGATTTTCACTTGATTATACTCATTGTGTTCTGAAGTATTATTGTCACAAACCCACGTGTATGCGTCTTTATTTGCTCACACTGGAATGAGGGATAAAGACAAATGATCTGTCCTCACCCCTCCCAGGAATTTTGAGATGGCAGTGTCGTACGGCGTGACGTTCCCGGTGCTGGTGGTGCTCCTGTCCGTCGCTTTCACCGGATACTTGGAGGTAAACGAACACTTCGTTTCCGTTTGAAGAGTTTTTGCTGCATTTCTGTGTTAAATGCGTGAATGTTTGTTTGTTTTCAGAAGTGGCGATCCAAGATGCCGCTGAGTGTTCAGTGGATATCGGGGCTGTCCCGCGGCGTCTCCTCCAGGGCGGCGCTGCGACTGTTTGTGGTCATCCTCTGTGTGCTCATCACTCTGCTCATGGCCATCCTCAACAATGTGAGCTCCTCCTCTGCCTCCCATCACAGCTTTCTTTCTGTAGTTCCTGTCTTTCATAGATGTATCTGTTGTTCTGTCAATCATTTTGGAAATGTCGTTTTTTGTCTCTCAGTTCTTCCAACCCGGAAAAGACTGCAAGACGCTTACCAACGACACAGAGCTGGCGGCTCTCAAACTCCACACTGGGCCTGTAAGTACCTCCGAATCACTCCTCTTTGTTATTTATCCATGTTTCATGTCTTTACATGTCTTATAAATGTCTAAAGTGGTTAGAGACGCACGGATTGCAGTCTTTTTCTGAACTTTTACAACAAACCCGAACAACTCTTTTAAAGAGCTAAGGTTTTCCTCTATAATAAGGTCGTTTATAACCCCAAGAAAGGCTCCTCGTTGATTCTTTATTAGTTTGGTTGTTGACGGCTTCAGTACGAGCTTTTTTAACATCACCCCAAACTGCTGGTAACACGCATTCTTCGTGCAAACATCCAGTACTACCTGTACTGCTGCCTGCTGGCCATGCTGGGGGTGGTCGTGTTCGTCAGGACGTGCTTATCTGCGAAGGCTCTGCTGCTCACGCTGGCCGTGGTGGTTTACCTCGCCCTCTTCCTCCACGTGCTCGCCCCGAGGTCCGACTGCCTCGTCGACCTGCTTTACAACGACACCAAGTGAGTGCCACGCCGAGAAGTGTGTCCGCAGAGAAAGAAGCGAAGAGTGAAATCCAAGCGGTCGCCGTAACAGCAATGAGCAGCTTTCTCGTGGTCAAACTCACTTTCTTGCCTCTTAGTTCCATTACAGGCAATAAAAGTAAGTAATATGTGAATGTGTTGTTCTACAGCAGGCCAGGCATACTGAAGGACCCTCAGATCATGTCCGGTGTCTGGCTGGTCATCTTTTACATCGTATGCCTCATACTGGCCAGACAGGTATGTGTGCGTTTACAAATGACACTACAGGACACATTTTCCTCACGTCCAAAGTCGTTCATACGCGTGTGCGCGCGGTCTCCCTCTCTCCGTCAGGACGAGCTGGGTTGCCGCGTCGACTTCCTGTTGGGCCGCTGTTTCAAGACGGAGCGCGAGGAGATGGAGACCATGGAGAACGTCAACATGCTCCTCCTCCAGAACGTCCTGCCGCTGCACGTCGCCGACTTCTTCGTGGGCAAAACTATTCGCAACCAGGTAAAGCAAACACAACGTTGCTCTCCATCAAGTACGCTAAAGCCTCCTCCCATGTGGTAAGATAATACATTCGACACTGATGAAATGATTGCTGTCACTTAGAGGTGATCGGTTCAGGTTGTTAGAACTTTTAGGACATTCACGGGACGAACAGGTTTGACTGCATGCTGTCTTGAAATGAAGTCCTTTGTTTTGTTATAACTGTGTTTCAGGATCTTTACAGTCAGTCATATGACTGCGTGTGTGTCATGTTCGCCTCGGTGCCGCAGTTTAAAGAGTTTTACAGCGAGAGCAGCGCCAACAGAGAGGGCCTGGAGTGTTTGCGCTTCCTCAACGAGATCATATCAGACTTCGATGAGGTATGAGGAAGAAGATGTAAGTTACACACGGTCAGTGGCACGTCTCGAGCTCACGCGCCCTTTCTCCCATGTAGATTCTCTCTAAGCCCAAATTCTGTTCAGTGGAGAAGATTAAGACCATCGGCAGTACGTACATGGCTGCTGCGGGGCTGAGACACGCGCCTCAAGGGGAGGAACAGAAGGTTTGCTTGTTCATATTTTTAATAACCTCTGTTCTCATTTCACAGGACAATCCTTGCAATGTGCTGTGCAAAGTGTTTCCGTCTATTTTTAAAAGACAGATTTAAAAGCAAATGCTTGCCTCGAGGCACCCTGCGCTGCATTCACACGATCTCTGGCTCCCCCTACAGAAAGTGGATATGTCCTACACCCATGTGCGCTCCATGGTGGAGTTCGCCATCGCGCTGATGGACAAACTGGACCGCATCAACGCTCACTCTTTCAACAGCTTCAAGCTCCGGATCGGTGAGTCTTCTTAATACTGACCAACCCTGAATAATTCCGACACTGGATCCATTCGATACTGACTCAAAACTTCCAACTTTCTCCTTATTTTCCTCATAGAATTTGTAAAACATGTTAAAGCTATGGTCACATTTGAGATGAAAGACAGAAATTGGAAAATAAATCACTTTAACATTTATATCTTATATTTTCTGGTCCGTGCTGGACTCTAAGTAAACCTCCGAGGAGAGAATTAAAAAAAAAAAAAAGCCACTTTCTATGTTCATGAACATCTAATCATCCGTCCCTGTCGTTTACCTGCAGGTATAAACCACGGTCCAGTGATCGCAGGAGTGATCGGAGCCCATAAGCCTCAGTATGACATCTGGGGGAACTCCGTTAACGTGGCCAGCAGGATGGATAGCACGGGAGTGTTGGACAAGATACAGGTCGGTAGGAAGGATGCAGAGGTGGCTTATGTGTTTAAATTACTGTGGTGGATCAGTGGATGCTGAGGAATTAAATGCTACATGTCATGTGTGTTCATTAGCTGTGGATGGATTAAAGGGGACAGAAAAACCTCACAGATTCTTCTTTTATTTCCTCTCTCAGGTGACGGAGGAGACGGCCCAGATGGTGGAGAGCATTGGATACACCATCACTCTCCGAGGAGTCGTCACCGTCAAGGGCAAAGGGGAACTCACCACCTACTTTGTCAACCGGGACCACGCGTTTCCTCACTTCTAAACCTCCACACTCGCACGCTGAACAGACTCGTCACCTGTTATGAAAGAACCTGGTGCACCAGATAAGAGGGTCTGACCTCACACCTGTCATCATCACCGACATCTGCACCGACTTAAAGCTGAAAGGAAGATGTAGCAATACAGAGCATCGCCTGTTGATCGTTTCCATCTGCGAAGGAGCTGCCTTTGTCTTTCGGATGATACACTAAATAACATCCTGTGGGGTTAAATGAAGACTACAACTGGCAACTGAAAGCAAAGAGCTTTCTATTTAAAGGATGGCAAATCATGTTGCTTACTGCATCTGTACTGTCTCTGGGTTATCCCCCATCACACACCTTTCACTATTCTGAGAACATGAAGTCTGAAATGATGCTATGGTACATCTAACATGGCTGAATCAGTGTGAGTGATTTATCGGAACACAAATAAGCTATCCATCTTAGATGTACCAAAGATTACAGTTGTTTTATGAAGGATATTATAGAGGTAGTTTATGCCTCACATATGCAAGATAGCATTTTATGAACAATGTCTCCACTCCACAGTGGTTTTACAAAGTTGCGAAACAGCATTTACGTTTAAGTTGTTGTTTTTTCTCAGTTTTAAATGTTTCTTCTCAGAGTATGCTGGGACAGAACGGTCTGTGTCTTTAAATGTAGGAAATGTGTGTACTTGAAGCAGCTCTGTGACAGCACTGGTTCCAGAGGTGACAAGATAATATCAGGGGTCACAAAATGATTCATAGGTAAGAAGAACAACACTAGATTTGTCGCGTCTAAACACGTGTTGTTTTTTCTCGAATCTATGCGTTTACTGTTAAATCCTGGGTAGTTCTACCAACTAAGCCCAATGAATAATATTCAAACTCACTCACAGTTTAAAGTTGTCACACCATCCATAAACATATACAAGTACACACTTCTTTATTTGAAGTGTCACAAACCCCCCAAAGTAAGGAGCCACCGGTCAGTGGTCTGATCTGTAGATTTCACTACTGCCCCAAACTGACACTTGATGCTGCAACACATCTGCACACAGGCACAATGATGTGTGTTGCCATTAAAAGTCAGTTATGCACATTTAACATTGCACTTTCTAACATGTTTTTTAAGGGAGTTATGCATTACAATCCAAATGTCGATTGCACACAAAACGGTTCTCCTTTTCTTTCAAGCAATGCAATATATTTCTGTGAGGGATGATGTGTGAAGTGTGAATGTAATTATAGAGTATGTTCAGTACAGGGACATATTTTTCTATTCTATTTATAAACTAATAAAAAAAATACAACCACTGGTGTATTTTGTGTACTTGTATACATGCCACGGTGTGTACCAAATTCTTAACGTGCATATAAAGTGTGTTTACCTTGCCTATCTATCAAGAACTGTGGAATTTCCCCCCAGTCTTTGTAACGCCTACACGCGCTCTGATTGGCTGAAACTTCTCCCCCGCGGAACTTTTCCTCACTTGCCATTGGCTCCCGCTGGTGTCGGTCACGCGGCTTCCTGCTTCACGGTGCGGTTTGTTATTGAAGCGTAGCTCCTTTAAATGAGAGGGGAAATGTTGACGCACGGCCGGGGAGTTGATGAAGTTGGTGAGTGTTTAATGAACGTCTAACGTTACAGTTTTAAGTCAACTACGACACAGAATGTAGCTTTATCTGTTATAACGTTTTTACACAAGTGGACTTGTCTGTGAACATGAATGTAGAAAGTTTAAATGTGAACGTTAGTTCGCTAACTGCCGTCAACGATACCGTCGTTACCGTCACTAGGTGGACGCTGCGGCCCTTATGTCATTTTTTATTTTAAATAATTATATTTCTTAATTTTTACAGGAAAAATAAGGATTTGAATTCCTCTGTGAGCTCCATAGAAAAATGTCAGCGGCTCATGAGCAAATCAGGAAGCGCCGCCCCCCCAAAATGTTTTTGATCTCGACCGACATGAAGGTCCAGGACCAGCTGGAAGGTACCATTGTGCTGAAGCGGGGGTTCATCTGCCAGGAGCAAGATTCTGGCAAGAACAGAAGCGACTCTCCGTGGGTCAAGGTACATATTCACTTATATTATATGTAATGCATCAGGTGAATTAATTAGCCATTATTTAAATATTAACAAATAGTTATATTATATACATTTTTTTAATGTTAACGTTATATATTTTAATCTTTTTTATTTTATATTCATTTTTTATATATTTATTTATTTTTATGATTTATATATATATATATATATATATATATATATATATATATATATATATATATATATCATTATTTTCACTTCTGACACTTTGTAGACAAACCAAGTAATTTATTTATTTAGATTTTAATTTAAGATTAGATTTTAATGTGTAGATTTGGTGTATATACACCAAATACTGAACATAATTACTTATTTACATCTATAAATATATATTGTCTCTAAAGAGCACGTTTGTTGTGCAGCCAGGTGAAACATAGAGCACACATATACCAAAACATACGATAAATAAAACATTGTAAAATACATTAAACATATTATAAGATTCTCCTTTCTACTTGTCGTTCTCTCCACACCTCCTGTCTTCCCCGCAGGTGTTGGACAATGATGTAATGTTGAAAATAGAGAGGAAGTACCTGCTGGAAGTCCCGACTGACCTCACCGGCCTCTTGGAGCCTGTATGTGACCTGGAGGCTCGCCTAAAACTTCTAAGTAATACATTAATAGTTAGCTGGTAGTGGTGTCGCAGTGCTGCGCTTCCTTGTATTCGTGTAATGAACATGTAATCGGTTGCTTCCTCCCTCTGTAGTGAGGTTTTCATTGTTGTTGTGTTTTTCTCAGACAATCCCGGGAAGCTGCAGCATTTGGCCACGCTGCCCGTCGACTCTCCGCTGTGGGTCCAAATAGGCTCGCAGGACGAGCTGGCAGAGGCAGATCTTAAATACATCGGGCCGCGGACCAGGGGCGGCAGCGCGGTGTTTTTTGGGGTGCAGCTCAAGGTAAAAGTGAACAGTGAAACTGAGTAAAGCCTTGATGAATTTAAGTAAATGGAGGCCGGGTTTAACAAACCGCAACACTCACAAACTCTCACACAACTCATCCAGTCCATGCGTGAGACAATAGTGGCGGATTCATCAATTCATTCATCAAGGATTTACTCCATTTTTGTCCGTTTTCTGTATTTAAATGGTCGTTTTCGGGGTGAAGTATTCCTTAAATCATCTGTGATTGGTCAGAGAGTTCACCTGTAACTACCTTGCTCCGCCTCCCCTGCAGGGTTCAGCAGTAGGTAAAGGAATAAGCAGCGGCTCTTATAAAGGCCACCGGCTCTTCGCCTGCCCCGAGGCCTGCGCCCTCTTCCTGCCGGTCAGCCACATCCGGCTCCGTCACTGGTCTCGAGACCACCAACATCACCACCGCAGCAGCAGCGGCGCCAATCATAACCCGCCCAGCAACGGGCAGCAGCACGGTCGTCACATTAGCTTCCACTCGCATCGTCCCAGCAGCCCTCCTCAGCCGCAGTCTCTGGGCGTCCTCTCTCGAACGGCGGACTCGGCGCCCCTCGCGGCTCAAAACCAGGTTCAGGTCCGAGGTCCTGCGTCGCCTCCGCAGCTCCACGTAGGCCAGCGGGTGTGCTTCTCTCTGGAGAACGCCGTCTATGGAGGGGAGGTGCGCTTCTGTGGCCTCCTGCCCGGCCGGTCCTCCTCGGGGGCGTACGTCGGAGTCCTGCTGGTCAGTACGACACAGGAGATAAAACTGGATAAAGTTTTTATTATTTATAACTCGTTATTTTCAGTTGTTTTTATCATCGTAAACACTTGACTCGTTCCAGGACGCTCCTCTTGGTAACTGGGACGGCCATCATAAGGGAGAGAAGCTCTGCCACATTCCTTCCCCTCTCTATGGACTCCTTCTGCCCGACACCATGGTGTCCTCAGGTAACTGATCCTCAACGACAGACAGTTTTGTTGTGATCATGAAACATATATTTGCAAAGAGACTTAACATGAACTCTTTACTCCATTTTGTCCCCAGAGCCGAAATCCCACCATCACAACCCTCTTCTCCAGATGAGCAAATCCATCCAGAAGCCATCACCGGCCCCCGTCACCAAACCGGGCCCTTCGTCACTCTCGGCCGCCGCTCCCAAAGTCGCCCTGATGCCTCCCGGCAAACAAGCGCTCAGACCTCCCCCGCTGCCTCCACCCAAACCCTCCCTCAAGGCCCTCCCTCCTCCCCCTCTCCCGCCTCCCAAACCCCGCAGCCCGACGTCGCCGACCACCAACGGCGTGCACGGCCCGCCTTCGCCGCTGAGGTCTCCCGACAGCAGCAGCGCCGCCGCCGCAGAGGAGGGCGAGGAGGCGGGACCGGAGGGCGAGCTGGAGGTGGGGTCGATGGTCGAAGTGAACGACCCGCCGCTTTTCGGGGTTATCCGCTGGATCGGACAGATCGGCGGGATTTCAGAGTCTGTGGCGGGAATTGAGCTGGTGAGGTGGAAGTTTCTGCTTAATGAGTTGTTTTCATCTTAGTTTAATAGCTTAGTTTATGGTTCAATCCATTGCCCAGATGTTGTTAAACGGCTAACCTTACCACCACAGCTAGTTCCCTTTTTAATACTCTCAAATGTATCTTTTAATACAAGAACTAATGCTAGCAAAAGGAAACTAAATCAAAGTTGTTTGATTGTTTTCTGAGCCTGATAAGTGTGTTTACCTCATTGATATGTGTAAATACTATGAAAACTGTCCTATAATTCTGGTTGTTCTATTCTCACTGGGCAAAACAACCAACCTCCCCGCTGTGTGTGTCAGGACCAGGAGCTGTCTGCAGGAACAGACGGCAGTTACCTCGGCGAGCGCCACTTCCGCTGCCCGGCCAACAAGGGGCTGTTCGTCAAGCTTCGCAACTGCAGACGGGACTCCCGGTTTCCCGCCCCCGAGACGCCTGTCAATCAAGTGGAGCGATGCAACTCCATAGGTAGGAAATTCACCGCGTGAGTGTGTATTTTAAACATACCGTGTGTTGTTTTCATCACGTCGCACCGTCTCCTGTGCGGCTCCCAGCCTTTGCAGACTGGGGCAGCGAGCGTGTGGAGGAGCACACCCCCCCATTGGACGGGGACGAGGCCGCGGACCTCTACCAGGGCTGGAAGAGAGGCATCCAGGGCCACCTCAACTCATGCTACCTGGACGCTACGCTCTTCAGGTACAACTCTGAGACACTTTTATGGTTTTCGTAATTGCAGATATATTATTTCTTATTTTATTTTGCTATAATTGTATTTTCTTACTGTTTTTCCATGATCGATTCATTCAGTGTTGTATTTTATGTGTTGTATTTCTGCTCATCTTCTCTCCATTTTTGTCTTGTTTTTCGTCCCGTCAGTCATCAGTAGAGCACTTTAAAGTTAATTTGATGACTTTAAAAGGTGCTAAATAGATGCAGCTTAATTGATTGATTCATAGATAGTCTGTTTCTCTCTGCAGTCTGTTCTCCTGCTGCAGTTCAGCAGACTGGGTGTTATTTTGGCCGTCTGACTCTGAAACCGACCAGGACTCCCGTCAGGCTCAGGACCTGCTGCGCTGTGAGATAGTCAACCCTCTGAGAAGGTGTGTAAACGTCTGTTTTTTACTACCACGAGTAACTACAGTGCTATTGTAAACACATTTGGTACAGGTCATACAGCACTGGGCCTTAGTCGGAAAATATTACGGAGCTACAGTAGGAGGGTAATATTCTGAGAAACTCGGACGATAAAGTTGTGACGTCACATCAAAAAACTCACAATTTGACGTTTTAAGATTACAAAGACATAAATTTGCCAGAAAAAACCTCAGAAATCCTCTGAGATAAAAGTCACAAATATACAAGACATATATTCATTATATTGGTATTTATTCATGAAAGAGGACATCGGAGACAGACATCTTAAGGATTTATCTGATAACGTATTGACCGTACAACAGGTCTGATAAGAAATCTGACAAAATGTATAACATGACAGACTCTGCAGCACCTGGATCAGAGGGCACGGTGATTATGTTTGACATTCAAATGTTTCTGTGCCGGTGTGTTTCTGAAGGTACGGCTACGTGTGTGCCAGTAAGACCATGGCCCTGAGACGACTGCTGGATGCTGTGAACAGCGACACGGGCTTCACCAACCAGGAGAAAGGTACGCGGTCCTCACTGCTCCATTAGGTGTGTATCTGTGTGTATCTGTCTGTCATCAGACTGAGGAATGCTGTCATGCTGCTGCTGCTGTTCTGTCCGGCAGATCCCGAAGAGTTCCTCAACAAGCTTTTCCAGCTCCTCCAAGTCGAGCCGCTCCTCAAGATCAGGTGACATCACTGCCGCTGACACACAGACACACACAGACACACACACCCTGCTTCATTATCACACAGGCGAGTTGAAAAGGCTCTCACGCTGTATATTGTACTTGTGATGTGAGACGGTAATGAGGTCGTGATCACACTCACAGGTCCTTTTCTTTTAGTCCATCACAGAACAGTGACCCTGTATTTTACTTCTTTATTTGCACATTAATAAAAGCATTGCTGTAAATGCGCCAGAGTTAGCCGAGATGTGCACAGAGAAACTTCAGCACATGAAGGTGAAAAAGTGTTCAATCCTGCACACAAACATTCTGCCCCAGTGGCAAAAAGCAGAACACACATGACTGACACCGATCTCTCGCTTCCTCTGTCTCCTCATACGTTCAGATCGATGACTCTGCAGCCTCAGGAGGGCCACCTCTACCAGCTCTTCCCCCCTACACTCCCTCCCTCTCCCTCCTCGCCCTTACCCCTCTCCCCGGTTGGCTCCCCCATCCCTCTCACCTCGCCATCGCCCAGTCGGATGCGGGTCGCCAGCGTCCAGGCGCTGCTGGAGTCCTCCTTCCTCCACGCCGGCCTCAAGTTTGTCGAGGTCACAGGAAATACGTTGTCACGTGTTGAGTGCGAGTCCCCTGAAACACCTCTTAACAATGACATCGCGTGTGTTTGATCGCCCCAACAGGCCCCCTCCTGCCTCCTGCTGCTCATGCCTCGGTTCGGGAAGGACTTCAAAATGTTTGACGCCATCTTGCCCACCCTCAGCCTGGACATCACAGACCTGCTGGACGACAGTGAGGACATTTTTGAGCAACGTTTCAGTCGTATAAGATCTCGCTACATTGACATGAGTTGTTGTTGTTGTAGCTCTGAGACAGTGCAGTATCTGTCAGGCGGTAGCTGAGTGGGAGTGTCTCCAGTGTCACGACGACCCCGACATCACTCCCGGTCATCTCAAACAGTACTGCCAGACATGCAACACACAGGTAGCCGCCTCCTACTTTGCACCTGACATCTATTTGTGCTTCGTGTACTGACGCTGCTCTTGTCCTCGGTCCATTGTCAGGTCCACAGTCACAGGAAGCGGGCGTCCCACGGTCCCGTGAGCATCGCCGTCCCCGGGGGCCCGTGGTCCGGCCCTCTGCACTGCACCCGCCAGCGGATGTCCCTCTTCGCGGTGACGTGCATCGAGACCAGCCACTACGTGAGCTTCGTCAAGCACGGGCCCCGCCCCGCCGACTGGCTGTTTTTCGACAGCATGGCGGACCGGGAAGGTGAGTTTATCCTCCCTGAGAGGCGTTCAGGTTTACGGCGTGAAAACACGGTTAAAACGCTCTCCGTATCTCTCACCCAGGTGGAGAGAACGGCTTCAACGTCCCCCACGTGAAGGCGTGTCCGGAGGTGGGCCGCTACCTCAGCCTGTCGGAGGACGAGCTGAGCAGAGTCGACTCCGCCTCCTTGCGGGAGTCCGTTCGCCGCCTGCTCTGTGACTCCTACATGTGTCTGTACCACAGCCCCGAGCTCAGCCTGTACAAGTGACACACACACACACACGCTGTAAAACTGATGCAAACATGTTGTCCTCATGTTGATCTAACGTCCAAAATATTATCTTATGATAATCAGAGCCCCTGTTAGTCTATCCAGTATAACATGAAGTGTTTCATTACAACTCTTAGGTTGTTCACACTTTGCAGTAAAACACATTTCTAGCCTCAGTTTGTGTCTCCAATTTTCTGAAAATTAAACAACCAGTGACTCTAGTTTCTAATGCAAACTGATAATATGATTTGTACAACATAAACTAAACTTCAGGAATTTTACTGTCACTTACATTTGCTTATGATGATGTTACTTTGTATTATTTTGTGTTTTCAAACATAACGTGTCGTACAAAAAGAGAAAGAAGGTATGTGATTCCTGGCTTGCTGGATAGGAAACAGTCGTAACTTAAGGAGCGGGATACAAATGAATTAAAATGAAGCAGCAGATGGAATATTTGTTCTCCCAGACGTTTAGTCTATCATGAAACAATCTGCTACTTTTACATGAGAGCAGCCGTATGATCCAATGTGCCTGATGAACACACAGCCGGTAGTTTGTTGGTGGTTTGAACACTCGTCATGAGTGTGATGGTAGTGTCGGGTGGCTGTACTGGACTTTAGAGTTTACCTGTGCCTTAATAACGCTCAGAACCACTGTGCCTGTAACATGTGACACACTTTACACTTTCAATTTTGCACTGCTTTATTTACATGTCAGTATGTGTGTGTTGCCTTAAACTGACTGTGAAGATTGCACTCGGATGTTTGAACTTTTGTATTGCTTACGGGTTGTTTGATACAATGCGGCTGCAAATAAATGCTTTGATACTATGTACTCTTCTAGTTTGTTTTTATTTCTCTTTTATTTCACTCAGCAGCTAGATACAAGGTACGCTGTCATGCATCTAAAATCTCCCCAAAGGAAACACAATATATAAATAAGAAACAAAGACATAAATGTACAAGATTTAAGAAAACATTCAACAGATTTTAGTGTTCAAGAATCTGTAATTAAGCTTTTTTTTATGACCGTATTTTTTATGACTAATCTAAAGCTTAAGATTTCTATGGCGAAACATGCATCATGTTGGGCTGAATAAAAATACATTAAGTTTTCTAGCTAATATAGTATTATTACTGAACCCCTGCTGAGAGAACATTTATGTTTAATATTTATTCATATTATTTCTGTACACTATCTTTTGTACCAAATGTTTACTACGTGAATGATTTTAAGGAGAATGTAAACTGTTCTCCTGAAGTGCCAGTAGAGGGCGGAAGTGACGCAATAGCCGGATCGCCGGCATAGCGACGTCATCATTACGTGCCCGAGAAACAGCGAGCGACGAAGGGGTCCAATTTCCTTCAACATCTTTTTGCTAATTTCATCACAAAATAACGACATATATAAACCAGATATTAGTCGCGTGGATGTTTATATAAGGTAAGATGAATTTAAGTGACGACGTGTCGGTTTATTTTAGACGTAACGTCATGTTTGACGTTTAACGTCCTAATTTACATCGTGTTGGTTTGCTTTCATTTTTAGATTTTCTTCTGAAAGTCCAGATTACAGGTGCAAAGCAATTGCAGCATTTTCCAAAATACCTGTCCTAAAGATATCACATTATTTCTTAATTTTAACCAAATCTGCTGTAGAAACTGGGCCTGTTTCTGGTTTAAGGCTCGTTGTGATCAGTATTTATGTCACTGGCACGAGACAGAACAACCATATATGTTACTGTTAATCTGTTGTTTAAGTTTTCATCCACGCTGATAGAGAGCCGGACAAAAAGGAAAGACTGCCCATCTGATTTCTGCTGTTTGTGTCTCTTTGTGCAGCTGCTTTCTGTCTCTCGAGGTCCAGCAGTGAAGCCGGTTGTGATGGCGTCTCCAGGGGGACAAGGAGGAGGAGGAGCTCTGTCAACGAGAGGAGGCAGCGGGGCCCGGAGGATGAAGTGGGCTTTGGAGCTGAGCTTGGGCAACGCCAGGTAAACAAACACAGTGCATCCAAACAGACCAACCAAACCGTCAACTGTTAAAGCTGTGGGGAAACTCACCGTCACAGTCGTTCATTGGGGCAGTGAAAGCTAAACTCTCTGTGTTGCAGGAGTCGTGCGGACCGACAGGGCGGTCAGGGAGACGTCGTTTACCCGATCGGCTTCTCCGAGAAACCCGTCCCCGACACCAGCATCCAGGAGACGGACAAGAACCTGGTGGAGAAGGTAAAGCAGGAAGGAGAACAGTTACTGCCTTCCTCTTCTTCGGATACACAAGTTCCATTCGTGTTATACATGATCAAATACATAAAACCCAAAATGCTGAGCGTGTCCCTCCTGACTCTTGTCTTAACAGCGTTGTTGGGACGTGGCTCTCGGGCCCCTGAAGCAGATCCCCATGAACCTGTTCATCATGTACATGTCGGGCAACACCATCTCCATCTTCCCCATCATGATGGTGTGCATGATGGCCTGGAGGCCCATCCAGGCGCTCATGTCCATGTCTGCCAGTGAGTATCCAGCATTCACAGATTCAGTGTCACGTCGAGCTCATTGCTGCGTAAACTGAGTATTCCTTCGCACTTCGTTCTCAGCCTTCAAGCTGCTGGAGAGCTCCAGTCAGCAGTGGCTCCAGGGCCTCGTCTACCTGGTCGGTAACCTGCTTGGCTCGGCGTTGGCCATCTACAAGTGTCAGTCGATGGGGCTGCTCCCGACGCACTCTTCTGATTGGCTGGCTTTCATAGGACCGCCCCAGGTAAACGCACACTAATCCATTATTATTTAACCAGGCAAGAGATTAAGAACACACTTTATTTACAATGGCAACCTGGCAAAATTTTAAGCTATTTTCCCATCATAAACAATTTAATAAATGATATCCACTTGATGTCTTTCTTTCCCGTATTTCTTTCTAGTAACACCGGCTCGATTTAACTGTTTTTTCTCTCTCTCTCGACAGAGGATGGAGATCATGGGCGGCGGGATGGTGTTGTGAAGAGGACGCGGTGTGAAAATACCAGATTCAGATTATTTACAGATGTTTATTTACTGCACATTCTCCACGACCGGTTCATTCTCCACAGTTACGAGACTCTCTGCCACACACGTTTTATTTTTGACAAATTTAAAATGTTTCATTCTTTCGTTTTTCCATCTTTGTTGCTCTCCGTTCATATTTTAATAAAGGTTTAAAAGCCAGCAGACGGTCAAGTTTAACCACTGTATTTTTCTTTTTTAAGTTTCTTATTTTACAGATTACAGAACCAACGTTTTGGCGGTTAATGTCGTTAAAACATAACTTTATAACGACTAAAACTGGACATAGTGTGTAAAACATTTTCATCTTGTCAGGAGCGGATGTCTTATTAGGTTTTTATTCCAATAGAGTAGTATTCTCTTCTTCTTTTTCTATTATTTTCTTATTAAATTTGTAGTGAAACTCATGATTTACGCACGCTAGCCATCGACACTTACGAACCTGTTTTAATGTATGAGTCTGTTTAATTTATACTTACGTGCTACATGAAAACGTTCTGTTGAATAAATAAATCCTTACTGACTAACGTGTGTTCAACTGTGTCGGTAAATGTGTTTGATGGAAAAAGAATAGCGTTGAGGCGGGAATTGTATGTAACTTAAGTGTTTTCTCTCCAGAGATGTGAGGACAAAGCTCTGATAACAAACGTTTCAGTCACAACCACAGAAAGGGTTTGATCTCAAGATAACCTGATTAAACAACTCAAGAACGGCCGTGCAGTACGACAATAAATATAAGACGTGGGTATAAGATCTGGTGGTTTTATGCTGATCAGTTTGATGGTAAGGCATAATCTATACAATAAGTTACAATAGTTTTGCATCAATGTGAGGAAGTGTTACATGAGTAACTTTTGTATATTTTTTCCAGTGTTCCAGTGTTATTAGCTTTTTATCTCCTTATTTTATCTATAAACTGTCAATCATTTTTATGGAAAAAGCCTGAATCATGACATAGATTGATAGGAAAATATGTAATTTAATCAACCAAGTTTATCCCCATTTTTTGTATTTTATCCATATTTTATCCGCTGATTAATGAAAGAGCACCGCACTGTAATGTGTACATCTGTAATGTGTACATCTGTAATGTGTTTCCTGAGAAGAAATAAGATAATTAGGCAATGACGAGACCTGGAGATTAAAAAGTTTCCTACAAAAGAGAAAAGTGTGGCAACTTTCCTTCTTTTTTTCTGGAATATAATTTATACTGTCTTGATCCCTTTAAGGGGTTAATTTTTCTCTGCATTTTACCCATCCCTGTATATGGGGAGCAGTGGGCTGCCAATGACAGGCGCCCGGGGAGCCGGGGGTTCAGTGTATTGCTCAGGTACACTACGACACGTGACACGTCCCAGTCGGGGATCGACCTTCCGGTTTCAGACGACCTCTTAACTCAGTGCGCCACGGTCGCCCCCGTGTCTACCGTCTGGTTGTTTCTGGTCGTCTTTGTGGGCGTGTTGCTGTTTTTTTGGTATCAGCAGCAACACCCTGGGAGAACAAAGGCAGGCAGGTAGCGCAGAGGGAAAACTTGAGAGGCCAGTAGCTGAGAGAGAGCAGCGCTTTTGTGACGTCACGCATGAGTAAGGAGGACATTTACACAGATTGTCTCAACACCCCTAAACACGACAGATGAGATCAAAGCTCTGCAATTTAAAGGCAATCTGTCAATTCTATGTCAACTTTTTTTGAATGCGGAAGAATGTTTAATATCCAACCGAAATCTCTGCGTTCAGTCCTGTATAATGTCTGTTTTAACTTTAAGGGAAGTGAACTGCCTAACATAAATAATATGTATGTTAAAGGAATGAGCCATATTTTACTTTAAGTATGATGTTTAATTTTAAATGCAGGACTTTTTACATGAAACAGATTATTTTTACAGTGTTATTGATCATTTTGCTTTGATTTGATTTAAGCTTTGATTTAAGCTTTCGATTGAGCTTCCATATTTCCCCCTAAAGTCTTGGAATACCGTTTTTTTGCGTAATAGTTGTAGGGACCGGTTTGTCTTGCCGGACTGACGCAGCCTTTGGGTGTTTGTGGGCCTGGCCGTGAAGGGGCGGATCAGGTGAGAGGAGAGAACAAGAGAGCGAGGATGGGCACTATTTCTTCACAGCGTTTGTTTGCTTTCAGCATGTGGAGGACATGAAGCAGAAAAGTTTTCCAACTCACACTAACGTGTGTTTTGTATTGTTTTTTTAGTTTCGTTTTAATTTAGCTTAGCTAACGTCGTCTGTTTGGGGTTTTTTTGCCCGTTTTCTGGCCGGAGTACTCCTCAACCGTTGGTTTTGAACGTTACCTAACGTTCTATTTTTAAATCGGGCTGCGCGAGACACTTCCACCAAGTAAGCAAGCTGTCAGCTGACAAAATAAAAAGTTTCTTCAAAGTAAAAGTCAGTGTAAATTATTATTTTTTTTAAACAACGTTATTTATAGACCCCCCACCCCCCCTCCCTTCGTCGCCATGGAGAGAAACGGCCGTCACTCGGCAACACAGGAGTATCCACATCCGTTCATCCACGAGGTGAAGCTGACCCGCGCGCAGAGGATCAGGGTAACCACAGCTTTTTAATTTAACAGCGACGGAAGTCCAAAATCTGGGCATTATTTGGACTGGGGGAAAAAAAGTGACTGAACTAATGAACACCATTTTAATAATGTGCTTTAAAATTCCTCCAGCAGTCAGTGAGATATGGGTGCTATATGTATTTGGATATATCTGTCTGAACTCCACAAGTTTTGCATGCTTTATTTCTGTTTACCTTTTCTCTCTCTATCTCCATTGAAGAGAACAAAAGAGTCTTTCACATTTCCCTATCCGAATGTGTCTCTTAAGCAAAACAGCCAAGTCATAAATAAGTCAGGCCTCGACAGGCATGGCGGATAATACTAACAACATACCACAGAGTAAGTCGACTCGTTGACACATCAGTAGGGCGGCCGGTGACACATGGCTGACATTAGTAACATGTTGTTTCTGAGAGTATTCTTTCATTTAAAACCTCTATTTTTATGTTTTTATTTAAATAACTTTTCTTCTTCTTCTTCTGGTCCCCAGGGCATCGTCCTGGGCAGCGTCCTCTTCCCCCTCCGCATCCTCATGGCGGCCCTCTGCTTCCTCATCATGTGGCCCGTCGCCCGGCTCCGAATGGCCGGCCTCTCCGAGGAGCATCGCTCTCGGCCCGTGGAGGGCTGGAGGCGCTGGCTCCTCCACCCGATCATGCTGTGGCTGAGCCGGCTGACCTTCTTCTTCCTGGGTTTCGCGTGGGTGAGGGTCAAAGGCCGCCGGGCCGACCTGAAGGAGGCGCCGGTGCTGGTGGTGGCGCCTCACAGCAGCTTCTTGGACATGCTGGTTCTGATGCCGACCCAGCTGCCGACGGTGGTGTCCCGGTCGGAGAACACCAGCCTGCCGGTCATAGGAGGTGAGCACGCACGCACGCACACACACACTGTTGTTGTTACCGCTTAGTTGCATCATCTAACCAGTGCAGGCACAACAGGAACCTAAAAAACACAACATTTAATCAGATAAATAACTAATTACAGAAACCTCACTTGCGATAGCTCCCAGTCTGGTTTCATCTTCTTAATCTGTTATTATTATTATTATTATTATAAGAAGACATTGTAGATCTTGTTTTACCTGCTGTTTTAAGGGCCTGAAGTCTCAAGCATGCAGGTGTAAGTGACATCGATTGTTGGACATATGTTCAAAGTGATCAGTGACACACACAGTGTCTCATCACAAAAAACACAGTTTGTTTTTGTTTTAAATATCATATTTGTTTTATCAAATGTCAAGAATCCTAAAACATTTATTTATTCATTTATTGTAAGAAGTTCCTGTAAACTTAAAAGCATCAAAACTGTACTGTCTTCTGTTATTTTCCAGGTAAGAGCCGGCGAAATAGAGTAAATATGATAAATACATTTGCTTTAACGCATAAGAAAGAGTTCAAAATGATAGCACTGTTTGTAGCTATGCAGCTTTCAGAAGGGCCTGGGTGACGTCATGTTTTACTGAATTCATTTTTTAACAGACACAGTGCAATATGCTCATCGGTGGGAAACAGTTTTAGGCAAACGACCAAGAATAATATTTGGAAAAGACGTGCAGAGGAATATGAAAGTATGCGAGGAAGTCCAAAAGATAAACAAGTGACTCACTGTTTTGGCTTCTGATCGGCCGACTCCTCCCTTCTGGTTCTGGTTCTTGTGTAACAGTTCTGTGTGTGTGTGTGTGTGTGTGTGTGTGTGTGTGTGTGTGTGTGTGTGTGTGTGTGTGTGTGTGCGCGTGTGTGTGTGTGTGTTTCCAGCTCTGCTGGAGTTCAACCAATCCGTGCTGGTGAGCAGGACTGACCCGGAGTCGAGGAGGAAGGCGGTGGCGCAGCTCACAGAGAGGATGACCTCCGGTGGCTACTGGCCTCAGGTGAGATGTTGAGACAGCGTTGCTTTATGGCAATTACCACCGAACCATCCAACCGCACCTTGCAGCAATTAGGGGAACGCCAGAAAGCACAACAACAGCGCAGACCTCATTGGAACCGTTAAGTCTTTGCTTGTGGTCCGTATCGCTGAGTCAGCAGAAGCAAACAGCTGATCAAGATTAGATGGGATGATTTAGTAAAGAGGGGCAACAAAACGCTTCATCAGCCTCCCGTGAATGCACTTCTTATTGCATCCTTTTTAGGCTGAAGATGCATCGTCAGTAGAAGGTTGTTTCTGTGATTCCTGCCTCTGACGGCTCATAAATATAACTAACGTCACATTTCTGAATCCTCGGCTAGATGCTGATGTTTCCCGAGGGAACCACAACCAACGGCACCGCGCTCATCAAATTCAAACCCGGTGAGTACGAGCAGTGAGTCTCTTCTGGTTCATCTTGAGGCTCCACTCGGAACACATTCCACGAGTGTGTTCGTACAGTTGGTGCAGGAATGAGGGAGAAAAGGGCGCAGCAGCAGGAGCAGCAGCTGGTTGTTTTGCTGCTCTTGTCTCGTTCCAGTCTTTCCAGTCTCATTTTTCTTTTTCTTTTTTTATTTCGCCTCGTCATCAGGTGCCTTCCTCGCCGGACTCCCGGTCCAACCGGTTCTGTTGCGCTACCCCAACAAGCTGGTGAGTGAAGTCGTTGATCTGCTCGGTTTGTAGCAACAGACGATAACTGAGAGGACAGATTTGATTCTCGCTGCTTTTTTCCTGTTAAAGATCGCATCACAACTTTATCCAGAGTAAGGAAACACTGAACCGAACTCCAGCAAGGTCTCTTTTAAAGTTGATTTAAAGACATTTATGTTGACGTTAGAGAAAGTCTTTAGTCACTGATTCACAAACGTGACTAATTACTAGGGGTGGGAATCGCCAGAGATCTCGCGATACGATAGTATCGCGATACTTCGATAGTATCGCGATACTTCAATATTATCGCGATACTTTCACGACACTGCGATATTCTGAGTAATGTGATAACATATATTGCGATTTATTACTTTTTTCAACTTCAAATTATGTCCCCAAAGGAAAACTGTGTCAACAACATGTTTTATCTGAGTTCTTTCTCTGATGTCTCCATCTTTGTTTCGACCAACTTCCTACCAATCACGCACGCAGACCCGGCACCTCTGCTGACCTCACCAGAAAACAACTCAGCATCATCGAGTGCAGTGATTCTCAACTGGTGGGTCGCGACCCAAAAGTGGGTCGCGGACCCGTTTTCAGTGGGTCGCGGGGCCTTTGCCTGACCAAAAAAAAAAAAAAAAAGTTGTGATTTTATTTTGAAGGGCATATATATATATATATCAATACTTGGCGTCCGTGTATCGATATAATATCGCCACGCAAAATATCGCGATACTATGCTGTATCGATTTCCCCCCCACCCCTACTAATTACCTCAATTTATGAATTAAGCCCACATTTGTATTAATTTATGGAGATGAATTAAGCAATTAATTCATTGTGTCAGTGCACCAAATTCATTCCAGCCACCGCCTGCTGAAGGCTCTGGTCCTCTTGTGGTTGATGGGTATAAATAGAGACTCTTTACTTTCGCGAAAGACATTTTGACAACACTGGCTTCATAGTTTGTTGAAGGTAATTAACAAAGGTTGTATTGTTGTCAATATGCTGAGATACTTGAAGCAGGTGCACTGAATTCTATTGAATTCTATCTCATGCTTACAAATGAAATCAAATGTAATATTTTATCTCTCCACGACCGCTCCCTGGCTCCGTACTAAAGTGCTTTACTGAGACAGTTAAAATATGATTAAATAATAAAAAAGAAAGTAAATAACTAACGGACTATTATGTTTATAATTAAGGAGACTCTGTTATTAAGATTCTAGTGACGAGATGATTAAAAACACAACCTGAATAGAAGTTAACTTTGTGTGATGACGCAAAGATAATCAGCACGTTGTTTACTGCATGCTTCAGGGTTGTCGTCTTTTAAGATCTTAATCTAAAACAGAAGTGACAACAAATCACAAACTGTCACAAAAGTCAAAGTGGCCTTCTTGTTATCTATTTAAGTTGAGCAACCTGCGTTGCTGCGATGGTGCACAAGCAGGCGGTGCTTTGTTCTGTCACTGTTTGCTTTCACACACTCGTCTCTCACTCATTCATCCATTCCTCACTTCACACCCCTCTGCTTGTTCACCCGTCTTCAAACTTGGCCTTCGTTTTGATCTCGACCACACGCCTGTAAAGACTTGTGTTTTACATGATTAGTTCCTGCGACACAAGGTGTCACACACACACACACACACACACACACACACAGACTCACAAGGTGAAAACAATACCAGCGTCGCAATCACTACGAGTCAAAGAAAACCTCCACACCCAGTCTGCTACCGAGGAGTGATTTTATTATTTTGTTCTTCTGTTCGCACCTCGTGTCCACTGATCACAATCTTTTTATGACTTCCTCAGGATACCGTTCGCTGGACATACAAAGGAACAAGCTGGTGAGTTCAACTGTCGGCTCCAATCGACCTGTCATGGTGGACGTGGCTGTGTTTGGTTTAAATAAATGAAAAACACACACTAGATTTCTACATAGTGCAACACCACAAGCTCAGTATTATTACCTCCATAAGGGAGGATTTATGGCTGGACACTTTTATTACACTGCATAAGTTTTCGCTTCGTGTACCTACAGTAGTTAAACTGTAAACTGGGTGTGTACTGGGAGTACATTTCTGGCCACATTAGTCATGTTGCATGAAGAAGAAGCTGGTGTTATGACAATATATTTACCTCTTCACCATTTATACTGTGGTAGCTTTCCCTCTTGAGTGTTTTTTACTTAAATTGTATATTTTTGTCGCTTAGGACTGAGGCACTGTGGCACACAGCTTCTCAGTTCTACACCAACATAACTATCGAGGTAAAACCGTTCACCCGATCTGATTAGAGACTGTTGCGAATGTGTGAACATCAAAATCCAACGTGTGTTTTTCTGCTCATGTGACTAAAACATTTTCTTTCTTATGCTGCAGTTCCTTCCAGTTTACAGCCCCTCCCAGGAGGAGAAGAATGACCCCGACCTGTACGCAGACAATGTGCAGAAACTCATGGCCAAGTAAGTGGCAGAGGTTTGCAGACGTTTTGTGATTTATGTCACTATATCGGCTACAATTGGTGATATTTTAAGAGAAGATGAGGCTTTATTGATCCCCTAACGGGACATTCAGGTGTTGCAGCAGCACAAGGGCAGTATAAGTACAACTCAATAGAAATATAACTGGAAGTATATCAAATGGAAACAATACAAAAGCCATTCAACTTGGCAAGTAGTACACATGTAGTACCCACAGCAAGGGTCTCACTTTCAGGGATTCAGGGGTCTATTTACCTTACCAACATACAGTAGAGACGACGCACCATGTGTCTAGTGCTGCACCTCTCTGCTGTGCTGCAGGGCCCTCGGACTCCCGTCTACAGATTATGTGATGGAGGGCCGAGTTCCTGTCAATAAGCTGGGCGGTCTCTCTCTCCCACTGGAGTCTCCGGCCAGGAAAACACTCAAGCTGCTGCGCAGAAACGGGTGAGACAAGATCTGCGTTCGTCTCCTGGTCTCAGCCCTGTGAAATTCTTTCTTTTCGATCTCACCAGCTTCATCTCTTTCTCTCGCTCTCTCTCTCAGTCTGGGGGCGCATGAAGTGGAAGCGGCACTGGACAGAATGATTGACAGGTGTCAGTCGGGAGCTCAGGGGTCAAAAGTCAGCGCAGAGGAGCTCTCCTCTATCCTCGGGCTGACGGATACACAGGCCGACGTCACCATCTGTGACTTTTATTCCAAGGTAGAAGGTTTTTAATGATTACTTCTTAATTTTCACTGGTGTTATTAAGCAGGTTCAGCACTGAGAGTCCATGTTGTTGGATGTTACCAGGTCATACTGGGCTCTGGTTCAAAGCCAGCTACCAGTAACTGCAGAAGATGTACAGATGTCTATCATCCAAAACATGGTTAAATGATATTCAGATTGGTTGTTTAAATGCCTATTAAGTATAATACCTTCTATAGATAGTTAAATACCAGTTTCTGTCTCCGCTCACACCTTTTATGAATTAAGAAACAGACAAATATAAATATAAACTGTCCAAAAACATGTAATAATACGTGTTTGCGTGTTGTTTTTCAGGATGAGATTGTGGACCTCAGGCCGATCTATTTGACTGTTGCCGCTCTGTCAGGATGCGTCAGCTTCAAGTCACTGCTTCACACAGCTTTCACTGTGAGTCCTGTCGTTTCCTTTACAGCGTATGTTTCTGACCGGAGATGAAGAATACTTTTTCAGTGAACATTTTCCCTCTTCTAAATGTCGTTGTTATGCAGCTGTTTGACGCAGAGGGCCGAGGCAGTCTGAGTGCAGAGGAGCTGTCGGACCTCATGGGGGCGCTGCTGGATTTCCCTCAGCGCCACACTGCCGAGCTTTACACGCAGGCCTCCAGTGGAGGCCGGCTCACTGAAGGTGAGTCTCTCTCAGCAATGAGTGAGGTGGTATAATAGTAGAACAACAGGCAGCTCAGACGTTACATTATGAAGCAAAAAGACAACTGACACTTGACTGAACATGTGCGTTTCATCATGTCACATTCAACACATTCAAATCCTCATTTAAATCCGCCTCGTGTCCCACAGAAAATCTACTGCGAGTGCTGACGACCCACCCGACGTATCAGAGAGTGGCGAGCGAGTACATGCAGCCCGAGGAGGCGGGCTCCCAGCCGGCCAATGGGAAGGCTGTGAACAACAACGGAAGCATACACAACAGCAACAACGGATCCCTCCACCACAACAAAAAGCTTGAATAAGGAGGAAGATTTGGATTCCGCTTTTTACAGGACGTTAAGTCAGGTTTGTTTTATGTCCTCTGCAGCCTCGAGTGCAGCAACGGCACAATAATCGTCGACAAAAGATTGTATTTTAAAATGTGTGTGTGTGTTTATAGATGTATTTTAAAGTCTATATTACTGTACAGTCAAACATGCCAACATTAGAAAACCAAAGAATGACTACAGTGGCTCTGAGGTGTGACTGTGCGTCTTGTATATTTTAAGGCTTGAAGTTTACGAGTGCACATTTATTTTTCACGGCCCAAAATAAATCGTGCTCATGTGTTGTTCCAGATGCTGTTAAAAGACTCCATTACCTTTCATAACATGTCTTATTTATATAATTCCCTCTTTTGTATGTTTTTTAAACAGGA
This sequence comes from Melanostigma gelatinosum, assembly GCF_949748355.1. NCBI lineage: Eukaryota > Metazoa > Chordata > Actinopteri > Perciformes > Zoarcidae > Melanostigma > Melanostigma gelatinosum. The sequence continues at coordinate 3,723,121 of NC_136656.1, forward strand.
CAATGTCAAAAAGAAACACTGTAAATTAAAAAGTTTATTTTCCGTAAATACAGTTTTACATTTTGTGTGTGAATATTGTTCATACTTAAGAATAAATTAAACTGAATTGTTTTCAGGAGGTTTAGCTGTGGAGTTCTTTTCCCCCCACAAACACACACATCTCTACATACTTTCTGTATCTATTCTCCAAAACATGTTTAATCTTCCTCCCACCTCTTAGCGTGTTTTTCATTTTCTCGCCTTTCCCTCCTTACCCATGTTGTGCCCCAGTGAGCATTTTTCCGTTGAATAGACGTCTAAAAGACGTCTACGCCCGACTTTGAAAAGACGTTCAGAATTGGTTCAAAAGTGAACGTTTTTTCGCAGACTATTTGTAGACGTTGATTCAACGTTGAAGTTGAATTCAACAGTTCATTTGTATTTATTAACGCACAATATAAATATAACAATGTTCTTTATATGAAAACAATCTCCCTTTCCTTCTTTAAATGTCATTTTCAAAGCCACACAGGAGCCGGTTTCAGGAGATCTGCCGTATTTTCAAGCTGGATATCTGTAAATAAAACAAGTATTAAAAAACTTTTCAACGTGTTTTCAACGTCTGTTCTTTTGTTCATATTTTCGTTTTATTTGCTTCATATATTTGCAGTCTTTCCTACTTTGTACTGTAACTGCTGCATAACAATTTCAATTCAATTCAATGTGGCTTTATGAAAGTTTCAGAAAAAAACAATGTTGCCAAAGCATCAAAATCAATAAAACATGTAATAATATAGATATTAATATTAACACAACATGAACACAACATGATGATTGTCATACAATAATGATATATAGTTCCAGTAATTAATTCCTAATTGAATAAACTTTTCATTATTGACACTTATTGCAACATGTCAGCAAACCTTTGTTACGTGATATCGGGGGGTGACCCCTCACGATTTTTTGATTCGATAATAAAAAATTGAAAAATTAATAATTATTAATTTTTTTTTATTTTTATTATTTCTATTTGGGTTATTAAAACTATATTCCTTATGTAAATCTTTTCAATTCATCTGGAAATAATTAGTAATAAGCAAATAGGAGGCCTTTTATGTGAAACGCATAAAAGAGTGAGCCGACGGATCTCCGTATCTATCATTGATGCACAGATCGACAGGGGGCCAGCTGGTGATACATCAACCCTTGCGATGCACCAGAGGGACCCAGACTCCACGTGACGCGTGCCCGGTGGATCTGGGACCTCCCTGTGTGAACCCCTTACTGCCGTGAGAGTTGGCGAGAAGGGGGGGTGGGATTTTTACTCCTTTCCCTATATGATCTTCACATCTGACCGGGCGGGAGATATGGGGATGAGAGAATTCTCCCCAATCCTCCCTGGTTTTGCCTCGAGCACTGCTGTACCCTAAGATTGATCCTTACCGGGTTATAATATTGTACCGAATATTTTTTAATTATCTGACCACCAGCCTGGTCCAAAGCTGGATTTCTGTCTAATCTGACGTGACCCGCAGCCACTCATATAGACAATGTAGTCTGTCGCTCGGACGATTATTTGGTTTTTCATAAGAGTCCAGTATTTATTCTGTCTCTTTTATTTATTTTGGTTTTAGATTTTTCTTAATCCTTTCGTAATTGATAAGATCCGGCTTGAGAACCCAAACAGATATAAAGCTCTTTCAAACGCAAGCTGGTCTCTCCCGGAGGACTTCTCTTAGTTTAAAGCGAAAATAATTTGAATAAGTATTAGGATGTTTGGCGCATGTCAGGAATGCTTATCAGTAGTGTACCGAGCTGGATCAAACACAACTTACCTCAGGGGCTGAGGGGGATCATCTGAGGTGTGACCCCTCTCCAGGGCTGACTTCTCAAGAAAATATGAAGAAAAAGGACTTGGTCGAAGAAACTAATTTGTTATTTATTTATTTGCATTTAAATCAAAGTATAGTCTCTTGGTCCAAAATGCAGAGGAAAATCGTTAACTGAAAAATATAAGAAAACATCACCTAAGTATTCAAAAACCCCTTCAGAGCAGTTTACAGACAAAGGATCTGTAAAAAGCTGACTCAGCCGGCAGACGAAGCTGGCTGTGTAGCTTACGGAGGAAAAAGTTAATGATTCACCCAGCGCAGGACTGGACAGAGTGAGCCTTCTCTCCTGACTAGACTTCAAAAAACCTTCTAAGTTTTCTTAAAAACCTCCGACAGTCAAAGTCCGGAGATTCTGTAAAAAGTTAAAGTTTTCCTCCGTGCAGGCCGGAGCCCGCACGGGATTAGAGACTCCTTCTCCAAAAGCGTCTTCCAGGTCCTGCTCCAAGAGTGTGCTAGCTGTTTCAAAACTGCTGGTATTTATACTAATACGGGCTTCAGATGTCTGACTTCACACGGATTCCTACCCTTCACCTCACTTGATTGATGACACAAAAACCCTTACTTCAGCGTAATCTTTGAAAGCCAGGTCTGCCTTCGTGGTCCATATGAGCTCCTCAGCATTTTTCACTTTGTCTGGGAATTTCCCTTCTGTCTTCTCTAGACTAATGACCTATATTCTCATGGATCACACTGCCTCCGGCTTCCCGGACTCCACGGGGGTGCGATGGCTGCCCCCCCCCCCCTCCTTCTCCCCTAGACTAGGTGGCGTCTCAGTAATTTGCTGGCTCAGCGCTTGGACTTCCCCTGAACTGAGGAGCCCGCCTGAGAGGGTGGGGGTGTGTGTGTGTGTGTGTGTGTATGGGTGTATGTGTTCCCTTCGTACCCTTCAGGGCAACGGAAGGTTTCTTGGCAACAGACGCAGGTCTGTCTAACCGGTTCAAACTTAGTGCGACTTGTCATATCTCCTGATAACCAGGGCTAAACTGTTTAGAGGCATCGCGATTTCGCATAATCTCCACCGTGTTCAACACCCTCTCTTGCGAATCGTGACTTGTCTCTACCTCCGTTCTTGTATCACACAAAAGGTAGCTACCAGGATTAATTGAGGCTAAAACCTTGGACAATGTCTATCTCAGTGAACGGAAGATCAACCATTTTCTTTGCGATCTGGGCCAATTCGCCACATCGCCTAACACCCTCTCTCGAATGGCACCAGATACACGAAAAATAGAACATCTCATACTCTCACAGTAGAGGTCCATCATAACTTCTGTATCGTCAAAAATGCACAAAAGCAGGTATTCCCAGAAAAACAATGGGAATCTGAATCATATTGAAACACAACACATGAAATTATATCATTGAAATAAAGACAGGAAAAAGAAAATGAATCCTATCTGAAAACATAGTTTAAAAAGAAGAAAAAGCAACGCTAAAAAGTAAAACACTCCTCATCCCCAAAAACAAAATCCACCTCTCAAAGATATCATAAAAGTACAGAATACAAAACGTTGAACATATCAGAAAACACAAAATACCCCCACAACCTCTTTGTTTTTGTATTTTTTCTTTTCTTCTCTCTCCTAGAGCAGAAAAGTCAATGTCCAGAGTCACATGCGAGCCACGCCAGTACCCGTCACTGTCGATAGTTCAGCATCTCCCGTCCGAGACGCCACCTGTCTCAGCCCGCTTTCTGTCCCAGAGGACATATTCCTCTACACCCTGGTTGTTAGAGTCGATTGAAGGCCCCCGGGCCCACGGAAAGTCCAGTTTCAGTATTTGGATACTGATAAGGACCCAGGTCCGCGTAGGCCGGTCTCCCCCGATGGGCTGATGGTCCCTCAGGTCCGTTGCATCACGTAAGGGCCCGTACACGTTTCGGGGATCGATTTCTTCGTCCACAGAGTGGACAGAGGTCAGGGTCATGTTGACGTTGGGAGACAGAGAGGGAGAGATAGCAGTGGGTGATTCTGGCGAGTCCGACAGTGGTACAACCCGCCGGTCCAACTGGACCTGCCCCGAGCTTGGAGATTCGGTGTGGTTAACCTGGAGACCTCAGGGATGAGAGGTTAAACCCAATATATCCAGGGGATGAGGATAAAAGTATTCAACAAAAATAGCAGTAAAGTATCAAAGAAAGAGAAAACCTTAAATGACTACCTGTTTCAACCTGTCCTTTCTAGACTGAGGCGTGCTATCTCGCAGCCGATTAAGTTTTATACAATCGTGAAGGATATTGTTAGCTGCTGTTGCCCTCGCCCTTCTGTATGCCATATGAAAGCACAGATCAGGATCATAGATCGTTGGGCTGGGCCAGTCATCTGGTCCAAGATTCATTTTCACATAATGACCAGGGTAGAAATCGTGTAGAAATCAAAACATAAAAATCTGAAAAGGCTCTCTCCTTCCTTAACTAGAATATTCAACTTAAAAGTTTGAAAAAGGTTTTAAAACTAAAAATAAATGCTCAGTCCGTAACAACTGCATAACACTCAAACGATGTGTATATAATCCCTACTTAATATAAAGGATAAGATCGTAAAAAATATAAAATAAGAAATGAACAAAATGTCCTCGCAGGAGAAACTGAAAAATCAGAGAAGCTCGTGTAAAATATACGGCTGATAAGAATGGAACTGGTAAAGTAACAAACAAAAAATTATATACTTTTAAAGGATTAAAGACCCGAACTATATTTAGAGAAACTCGGAAAAGAAACAGAGCCGCTCCTATATAGTTCAAGTGTAAGGTGATTTTGGAGTTCACCTGAATGCCAATAGATGGCTGTCCAGGCTCATTCTAGGCAAAATCATGTCCCCTGAGCAGCTGATGATCCAGCCGGTTTGTGGAATGTCAAGTGTGAGGTCACAGAAGTCAACGTGAGGCTCATGCCTGCCTTTTTCCTTTTTTCCTGGTGTAGCTGTCTTGAAGCCATCAACCATCATTCACTGTTGACCCGTGACCTCACTTTGTGTTGGATGTGTTCTAAGGTTAGGAAGAGGAACTAGATTCTGTTTCAAAAACCTATTGACCTTGTCGTGTCCCTCATTTCGTAATCCCTTATGCACATTGGTCCTTATTGGAGAGGCTTGCTCAATCAGGACCTCAGTGAGTGCATCTTTCCCTCTCCATTCCGGTGGAAGGAGTTAGGGAAAGTTTAGCCGTTTTTCGGCCTGGCTTTGGGCCATTTAGTCCACTTGTCGTGGGCGAGCGGTTCTAGCTCATTCTGAGCGGCCTTGAAAGAAGGAAAGCAAGGGGAGGGGGCCGCCCCTCCTCCCCTGCTCGCTCTCTCTCCTCTGAGCAAAAAGGAGGGGGCCGCCCCTCCTTTGCCTGCTCGCTCTGCTCGGAGCAAGGAGGGGGGGAACTGCCTCCCCTCCTCTGCCTGCTTTCTCTGCTAGGAGCAAGGGGGGGGGGCTTTTTAAATTTTGCACTTATCAATATTAACCAAAATCAACACTGTAATACTACCCCACACTGCAAATTTATAAATCGTTTTTAGTGTTTTAAACACGGATGTTCTAAACCGATATCTTGTATTCATGGTATATACTGTGCATTCCTGATTATATGGTGGCGGAGCACTGGGCTCCAGGGCTTTCCTTAATTCCCTGCAATAACTACCCGGATCAGCGTATTTACGGGGATCTGGACATAATGTCCTCCGCGGTTGCTCAAAGTGGGGGGGAGATAACCTCCCATGAGGAGGGTCCTCACTATCTGAACCCCATTCCGTTCCTTCCTCCTCCATTTTTCGAAATACTATTATTTTAATATATAACAGCAATAAAATCCAACGTGTTGCGATACCACTGCGGTAATATCATACACCCTGATTCTATCCTGAGAGAAATCAATCAGTTCCCCTGTTCCACACGTCTTGGCGTTTCAGAGCCTCATTCTCTCAGGTCTCTGCTAAATGCTAGAATCATATACTGATAATACCATTAAGCCCTGCAATAATATTACTGTAATATTACTACGAACAATACATTGAATTTCTCTACGTTATATAACTATGATATAATCTTCCAATATATTGACTCGGGAAGGATTTTGCCCTTTTTCATCTCTTCAGTGCCTGAGTCGTTAATTGCATTGAGTGATCAGCCCAACTAGACCTTCTCTGTGTTACAGCGGTGTGCTAAAAAGGGCACCCTGTTTTTAGACGGGGGAGGATACTATACTATTTTATTTAAAATCGTATGCTCTCGCCGGGCCTCTGTGTCGACAAGCTAGGTATCCTTTAAACCTATGCGCAGCGATCAATATCTCTGTCCACTAAATCTCTTAAATGCCCTCCCGTGAAGTACTTTTAATTTAAGGGTTTCCTCTCTACTTGGTTCTAAGTTTTTTAACACTAAGGATCTGTCTATTTGTCCCGTTTTAACTGAACGACTCCTTCTCCTGTGAGAAGGACGGTCAAGTTTTTTAGAGGATTTATTGACTGCCTCGATCCCTGGTACCGATTCCTAATAGAGAGAGCAGAGTGATAAAATCTTTTCCTTGACTGCCGGTACTGACGGACGAGTGTTGCGAACGTCGGTCGAGGATTGTCGATTTTTTTTACCACTTCTGGCAGAGTTCAATATATCACCTCAGCTTGATTTCGCTGGTTGAATTCACATCACTTTTCTGTTTCTCCTTGGGAGGGTCCGTGTACTTTAACCCGAGAGGGAACCTCTGTTCTTCCCAGAATACACGTTCTAGTGTCTCTAGGATCTAATCCCTCTCGGGCCCCACGTTGGGCGCCATGTTACGTGATATCGGGGGGTGACCCCTCACGATTTTTTGATTCGATAATAAAAAATTGAAAAATTAATAATTATTAATTTTTTTTTTTTTTTTTTTATTAGAATATTAGTATCAGTGTGGTTTGGGCATTTCAAGAATGCCATCAGTAATGTACCGAGCTGGATCAAACACAACTTACCTCAGGGGCTGAAGGGGAACATCAGAGGTGTGACCCCTTCTCTGGGCTGGCTCGTCAGGAAAATATGAAGAAAAAGGACTTGGTCGAAGCAACTAATTCGTTATTTCTTTATTTGCATTTAAATCAAAGTATAGTCTCTTGGTCCAAAATGCAGAGGAAAATCGTTAACTGAAAAATATAAGAAAAAATCACCTAAGTATTCAAAAACCCCTTCAGAGCAGTTTACAGACAAAGGATCTGTAAAAAGCTGACTCAGCCTGCAGACGGGCTGGCTGTGTAGCTTACGGAGGAAAAAGTTAATGATTCACCCAGCGCAGGACTGGACAGAGTGAGCCTTCTCTCCTGACTAGACTTCAAAAAACCTTCTAAGTTTTCTTAAAAACCTCCGACAGTCAAAGTCCGGAGATTCTGTAAAAAGTTAAAGTTTTCCTCCGTGCAGGCCGGAGCCCGCACGGGATTAGAGACTCCTTCTCCAAAAGCGTCTTCCAGGTCCTGCTCCAAGAGTGTGCTAGCTGTTTCAAAACTGCTGGTATTTATACTAATACGGGCTTCAGATGTCTGACTTCACACGGATTCCTACCCTTCACCTCACTTGATTGATGACACAAAAACCCTTACTTCAGCGTAATCTTTGAAAGCCAGGTCTGCCTTCGTGGTCCATATGAGCTCCTCAGCATTTTTCACTTTGTCTGGGAATTTCCCTTCTGTCTTCTCTAGACTAATGACCTATATTCTCATGGATCACACTGCCTCCGGCTTCCCGGACTCCACGGGGGTGCGATGGCTGCCCCCCCCCCCCTCCTTCTCCCCTAGACTAGGTGGCGTCTCAGTAATTTGCTGGCTCAGCGCTTGGACTTCCCCTGAACTGAGGAGCCCGCCTGAGAGGGTGGGGGTGTGTGTGTGTGTGTGTGTGTATGGGTGTATGTGTTCCCTTCGTACCCTTCAGGGCAACGGAAGGTTTCTTGGCAACAGACGCAGGTCTGTCTAACCGGTTCAAACTTAGTGCGACTTGTCATATCTCCTGATAACCAGGGCTAAACTGTTTAGAGGCATCGCGATTTCGCATAATCTCCACCGTGTTCAACACCTTCAATGTTAAATAGAAGATTAGCTTAATTTAAAGTGAAAAGCCCTGAAAAACTTTGTCCATCAGCTTTAATTAACTTTCTGTGACAAATAATACAAACTAAGTCAAATATTATCATAATCATTGTGCTTACCTTTCACGTGAGAGATGATTCATCTCTAACGAATTAATCAGTTTGCATCTGCAGTGTGTTTTAAAAATAAACTTCATTCAGGTTGATTTGTTTTCTTTTGTTTGAAGATAAAAATATTGGAAGCGCTCCAAGGCATTTTATGACGTACTGTATTATGAAACCCCATTTCCCAGGATGCCTAGCGCTCCGAATTCTAAACCGGATATCCGCCCTGCTATCCGAGGAGAAACTCCGCAGCACGTGGAATCCAGAAGAGAGAAAACGTGTTGCCTGCAAATTTTACGTTTTTTCTCGATATAATACAACTTATTTGATATATTTTGAAGCTTTAAAACACGCTAACGTCGAGATGTTCCTGCAGTTTTACGAAAACGAGGGCGGAGACAGAGTCTACACGCTGAAGGTAACGTTGTGTTTACATCCTTCGGATCTAAGTTAAATAATATAATCAATAAGTTACATTCTTATAAACTAATTGTTTGCATATCTAACTGACGTTACTAATCACAAGTTTCCGGAAACCACGTTTGTCTTGCAACTCATACAATCACATTTTCCTCTTCCTGGTGATTTATTGTTGCTTTGTAAAATGTATCTTCAACTTTTTGCTCAATTTTTGAGGCTGAAATAAAGACCACCATAGCTGAATTCACAAAAACTGTTCATTTATTCTTTATCAAACACAAAGGTTACCATGTCTAACACCGCACACAGGAACTAATAAAAGAGAAAATATTCATGAACACACATTTATTTTATCATAAATATAAACAGTGTGTTCCAAATTTAAGCTTAAGCTATAGACAGCGGTGCTTAAGAAATGCAGATTAATTTATTGTAGTTATTACATAACAAGATATATGACGATTGAATTCATCTGCAAAAAAAACAAACAGCATATTTTGGTTTTTGGCCTAAACAAGTAACTTGAAGGTTATAATTGTGAATTAGTGAAAGGCATTTGTTGTTACTTTATACATACGTTATACAGACTTAACTATTAATCAGGTAATCATGAAAATGATTGATACATTAAATGCAAATGAAAAGTAATAGTTAGTTGCAGCCCTGGGACATTCATTCATTGATTGCTATTTTTAAAATGATGAATGGTTAAACACCATTTTATTTCAAAATGATGAATGGTTAAACACCATTTTATTTCCTAATTTAACACCACAAAGAGTTGATTCAGTCAGCTGTGTTGCTCTATTGTTGCATTTATTTAATTCTCTTTCCCGTCTTGGTCCCCAACAGAAGATTTGTCCCGCTGGGCAGCCCACCAGCTCGGCCCACCCGGCTCGCTTCTCCCCGGACGACAAGTTCTCCCGACACCGCGTGACGGTGAAGAAACGCTTCGGCCTTCTGCTCACCCAGCAGCCCAGACCGATTCTGTGAGAGGTGGAAGGACAGGGGTCAGACCGAGAGGTGGAGCGCTGCAGGCGAAGATGGGACTGTAAAGCAAAACAAAACAACAAAAAACACAACTTATGAACGTGCAGCTGGGATTTTTCCTCCGTTTCATTTAGCGGGCTGTACTTGTGTTGGATATCAGTCAGTGATGTCAAGGATCTTCTTTTTATGTACCGTACTTTGTTGACATTCATTTAAGGATGATGTCATTTTGTTTTCATATGGAATAAATGTTTGCTTGATGGTTTGCAGTCGGTCATCTCTGTGTTTAAAGTCCAGACGTGATCATTTAAACAATGAAACCTGAAAAGATTCGTGGAGAAACATTACGAATGCAGATGCAAAAGCATGAGTGCTCAATTGATTGGATTTATTTTAGAATAATGGTGTTATTTGTATGTTTTAGTCTCCTTATTGCACTTATAAATTCCAAAACGTGAAGGTTAAACATCTGTTATTACAAAACAGATCACCCATAAAGTAGACTCGCTTCTTCCTGAATTAAACTACTAATGCACCTCACATCCGAAAGGTACCGGTAATCTGCAGCCAGAGCTTTAAAACAATAAATAAATTATTCTAATCTTATAAACCAGTGTTGGTTAAAAGCCTGCAACTGAAAGGCACATTTACACAATACATATTCAATAGTACATGTACACATTTACTTGGCTTGGTTGATGAGACACTTAGTGGTGGAAGAAATCTCAATACAACGATGTAAAAAACAAAAAAAACTACAGGAGAATTAGCAAAGAAAACAAACATTGCTGTCTAGTGTAATACTTTCCTCTGAAATGTCGTGGAGCAGAAGTATTATGTAGCATAACATGGAAATACTAAAGTACCTCAAAATTGTAATCAAGTACACTAAATAATGGTTACCAGTTGTGACACTCCCTATTTTATATTATGAATCTACTTTAACTTCATATGTATATACATATTGGTATTTCTGTTAAAACTATAATGATTCATGTATTTAAAGATTTAAGTGAAACATTTACAGCATTTACCATTGAAAAGCGTTTTAAACGGCTCTACTGAGTCATTTATTTGTCATCATTTATGGACTACACTTCCCAACCAGCGCACAAACACTTTTTCGTCACCACGCATGCGCTAGCTGTAGGAACTACGGCAAGCGAAATAGGGCCAGCCAGGCGCCTTTCGCATGTTGTGTTTTTTTTTGTTGGACACAAAAAAAAAGTGCCGATAAAACCTGGGAGAGGAGCCAAAATCTTCCCAGATGGAACTGAAAAACAGCCATATGGTGGAGGCCTTTCTTTACGGGAAATTTGAGCCAGGTACGCAATTGTACGTGACTAACGTGTCGAGATTTTCAGTGAGCGTTTTTGTCGCTGTCAGTGAAAAATAGCTTGATGGACCGCGGAGTTTTATCAGCGGCATGGCTAGCATCTAGCTAACGTTAGCTTCGGCTAGCTGAACGGACTGAAGCGAAGCGACCAGCTCACGCGACACAAGCCCCGGGTATCGCCTCCTCAAGTGATGGCCCGGTGCCTGACACTCTTCATTGCATTACGGGTAATTTAAACCAAAAGAAACACAACTTTGTCAGCACCAGGCTAATTCAACTGCGCGCATTTATGAATTTAGCCGGTTTCGATTCCGTTTTTTGTTGATTTAACCGCAGCTTTCTAGTCGGATGCCGCATTCCGACCTCGAGCCAAAACATCTGCATGATTTCTCCTTTTATAAATTATTATAAACTCCTAGTTCTCTGTGTCTGTATTAATAATATCGGGAAGTGTTCACTGAACTGGTTCAAGCCAGAATTATTATATCTCGCTTAATTGGCTTACAGTGGCACGTGAGGATCACCATCAACCGGGCATTCTTTAAGTTGACTAATTAGAGGATGTTTATCCTCATTAATAAATGCGTGTTTGTGGCTAAATACATATTGATTAATGCAGCTGCATTAACGCGAGTGGACAGAGGCTGCTTGGTAAGGAAGCAGCATTACACTATCTCCTTATTTTACCCTCTTTATTCTTTGTTATTCTTAAATATTGCGACCATATTTTGGGAGAGTACTCCTGGTGTTTTGATGCAGTACTTTTTAAATGAATGTGTGGAGTAGAATAACATGGAAATACTAAAGTACAAGTACCTCAAAATTGTATTCAAGTACACTAAATAATGGCTTTGTAACGATGCTGAAGATTGGATTCCTAATGTTCTGAACCATGTAACTCTTAATATTCCTGCTTAGACCAGCTGTGGACAGAAAGAGGAAACATGCTGTCCTGACCACATCTGTTGTAATAGCACGTAATGACAGGGGAACAAATGTCTGCAGTAACCCAAAAAACTCCTCTGGTCTCCTTGCTTGGCCCATTGAGTTCTATGGGGAGAGGCCTGATTGCCCACAGGTGTGAACGTGTTTGTCTCTAGGCTTGTTTCCCAGCCTCCTAGCCTCCTTTTTGCACAATGCATGCTGGGATAGGCCGTGTCGGACAAACGCTGGAAGTTGTTCGTTGAACCAGCCAAACGTGTCTCTTTATCTCCCCGCTTCTTCCCTCCCCTCTGTCCATCTCTGGATGTGGACAGAGGGGGCGAGGCAGCGGTAGAAAGTGCGCTGTGTCTCTGCATGCAGAGTGAGAGGAAACAGCCAGCAGCTACTGGCACAACCGGTTAGAACCGCTCTCCTTTAATAATTAAATTATGAACCGAGCTTAGACAACAGTTCAGCCATATGCGCCTGTCTTGTCCTCCTCCTCCATACCTGTCAAATATTTCTCAGTTAGTTTTGCTCTGTTAATTTACTACAAACGTCCCGTTTAAGGACATACAGGAAATGTGAAACAAATCCGTGTAGAGACGATTATATTAAACATGACGCCTACTTACATTTTAAGGTACATTTAGAGCAGTTGTTTTTTGGCTGTGTGAACTAATTTCTGCTTTGTTTTTCTCCCTCTCTCATCTCGTCTCCATTTCCCTGCGATGACACTTCTTCGGTGCCGTCATTAGAAAGACATTGAGAGAGAAAGACTGCTGTCCTGATCCATGGTCCTCATCCGAGACGTAGCGCAGGAAGCAAAGACGCACTATTTTAAGTGAAAATACACCACGTAATCACACGTTTATAGTGGAGGAGTTTGTACTTGTGTGTCTACTTTTCAGCCGGGATCAGAAAGACTCTCGTGGCCTGTTGCCGACTTTTCCTTCACATGCCTGCTGGCAGCCGACCGCTTTGCTTCAATGGAGAATCACAGCTGCAAGAGGAGGAATTGTAGAGTCCGCCGGTACCTCAGCACCACCTGGGAGATAGCCTAGCTCAGCACCACTAGCTACTCTGTGACAACACACACACACACACACACACAACACCCCTCCCTTTTACTCCCCCCAAAAAAGTGAGTTTGCCATGGCATCGGTGCGCTTCACGGTGACGCCCACCAAGGCGGAGGACCTCCCGGGGCTGTCCGACATGTCGCCCGACATCAGTTCGCGCTCCGGCGCCCGCGTGCGCTTCGGCTCCAGGGAGAGCGTCAACCGGAGCGACCCGCTCAGCGAGGCCACGGCGGGGGGGGCCGAGACGCCGGACCACAGCAACGCGGACCAAGGTGACGAACACACACACACACACACGCGTACATCCACGTAGACATTCAAGGGACAAGATTTTACATGTTTTCATTCAAATTAAAGCCGTGTTCTACCTGTTTCTGGGTGACTGAGTGACACGATAAATATAAAGCAGATCACACACCTCGCCCGCATACCAACCTGTGACTCTGTGGAATCTAATCCCACGATTTCGGTTGCTACAGACGGTGAATACGCCCTTTAATCCATACGTTAAGAGGCGTGTCAGCCGCTCCTCCATGCTGACACACTGGCCTCAGAGGAAAAAGAGGATGTAGTGTCGCAATGGCATTTGCAAAATGGCGCCAAAAACAGCAACACCGTTATTTTGTTTGGATTTGTTTTTCGATACAACCATGGGGCTGTATTGATGGATGTCTGTACATGTGGCAAATAGAAACGGCTAATTGCTAACTCGACACACCTTTAATGGAGCCACAGTGGGAGAAACTCACTGGATTCATAGACGGCCTCATTGGATTTCTGTGTTTTTCCCTCAGATTTTAGATATCAGCCTCTTGCTGCCGTCTGTAGCTGCTTGTGTCTGAGTTTGTTTTTTTAAACTTACTTCAACGTCCATGTCCCTTTTTTGAGTGTAAACATATTTTTGACACACACAGCACACAGTGTCATTCATCAGCTACAGTGTTAACTCCCCCACGCGTCCTCTGCAAAATGAGTTAGACACCGTCACAGTGCAGTGGACACGCTGCCTCGCTCATGTTTTTCTCATCAGTCGAGTGTGTTCTCATGTCTTTATTCTGGTCTGTTGACTGTGTAAAGGTAGTCCAGGGAGCACAAGCTAATTCAACACAACCCACTGACGTGTGTCCAAAATGTCGCTTTTAGTGAAAGTAAAAAGATGTTTTTGACGTCTCTCCGGGTCATGAAGCTCTTTATTTGAGAGCTTGACTTCAGGGCTGCACGGCCAAACAAGCAGCGGTTTCAGCTTCATGCTACTCAGCAGACGTTGAGGACTCTAAGAGGACATAGTGGAGCCGAAGCGGAAAGGAGGCAGGAGGAGTGGAGTTATTTTCAGAGAAGGTCAGATGCTCTGTGATCCTCTGTTGCGTTTTTTTAAATTTTTGACACCAATTAAGTCGGCTGTTAGAAGTTGATGTGGTCACAGCATGCGGTCCACATCTGGCCGCTGTGGCTTTCTGCTTCACTGAGCACACAGACACACACACACAGCTGCGTTCCCCTGTTTAAAGAGTGTGTGTGTTTGATTTTTCCTGCTCTAGTGACTCAAAGGTGTCTGTGGAAAGTTTTTGTTTTTATCAAATTAGGACTGCAACAAATTCTTTTCTTTATCAATCACATCTGTTAATTAGGTTCTTAATTAACAATTAATGACAGCCCTGTATCAAATCATCAAAATTCTCCCAGCCGTCGGTGCACCGGCAGTATTAAGTGTTATATTAAGTGTTGTTGTGATCCTGTTGTGTGCTGAAGACGTCGGTGTTATCAGTCTGAGCACTCACAAAATATTTACGTCGATAAAATGTCGTCCGTCAGGATCATCGGGTCACGTGTTGAACATCACAGGACCAGATCACGCGACTGTGAGCATCTGTATTTACCCAGAATGCCTTTGGTTTTTTATTAGTAAAGAATTGATACGACAAGGGTTAAACATGCTGTTAATGATCAACATCATGAGCAAAAAAGCCCAAATATCTTGTTGGTTAATCTTCTCCTTCCACCACGCCTGCATGAATACTAACGAGTAGTTTTCACTGGTGTGGCGTCGGTTTCACACTCGCTATCTTTCGCCAAATGAAGCGCCGCGAACAGGAGGGGAAGTCACCGCCCACCAGCCAAATGCTGTTTCAAAGAAAAATAAATCTCTTTACATATTAACTTTTCCTCTGCGTGTAACTGAGACACTGTGCCGCCGTACGGCAGCTTAATAACGGAAACCCTGCGACTGGTTTTGTTTTTCTTTCAGGTTCATCGGGTTATTTGTCAGTTAAATCAATTTCCCCATCTGTTTGTGATGTTGACTCACTTCTTCTTCACGCATTTCTGTAACGAACTGACCCGTGCTCGAGTCACATGTCGGCGTCCGTCTTGCCGGATGTGACGCTGCGTTACGGCCGCTCGCTGCCGTCGGCGTGACTGCGGCGGAGCAGCCGAGGGAAGTGATGTTGCTGACTCAGGTGCTGCTGATGCAGTCGTCTGTGCTGACTGAGGCGGAAATTAACCGGCATCAAACAGTGTGTGTGTGTGTGTGTGTGTGTGAGAAACATTCTGTCAGATGACCATATGAACTTTGAAACAGGCTTTGCTTTAGACGGCTAACGGTTATTTAATTATTGACTAATCGGATCAATTAATCACTAACGGCTATCGCACTTTTCATGTAAACAGAAATCACAGACTGTTGGGTCATGACAGTCGCGGAGCTTCATTGCGTGAATGATATATTGACAAAATATATTAAGAAGAACAACCTGAAGATAATTAGAATAATGGAGTAAATCAATCCGAGTGAATACCGTCCAGAGTTTCACCTGTTTTACTCCTAAAGTCCCCGTTTTTGTTGCTGCTCGACAAAGAAACACCGACTTTGAAAGTGTTTTTAGTAAAGGTTTCTCTCTCTTTGTGTCTAGGTGATGGAAACTCAAAGGTCTCTAGCGTGTACATCAACAACACTCACGGGGGGGATGACGACGACTTCTACGACAGGAACTTGGCCTTATTTGAGGTTCGAATTACAAAAAATCAAAGATCAAATAAACTAAATCCCCCTGCCCTCCATCTTTATCTCTATTCCCTGTCCTTGCTCTTACTCTTCTTCTCTCCCTTCACGTCTCTACTCTTTCCCGTCCCAGGAGGAGATGGACACCCGGCCGAAGGTGTCGTCTCTGCTCAACCGTCTGGCCAACTACACCAACCTGACGCAGGGGGCCAAGGAGCACGAGGAGGCCGAGAGCATCGGCGAGAAGAAGAAAGCCAACAAGGTAGAACATTTAAAGGGACAGTTTCCGATCTTTCGAACGTGAGGTGCTTATCCACAGCAACAGACAGCAGTGCGAGCACAGGAAGGCCAGGAAACAACGATGTCTAAATTAATATTACGTACGATGTTCAGCCTTTGACGCTCAATCATCAACAGAACTTAATTTTTGTCCCGCCCCTCTGGTAGTCTCCTCAGATGGGGACGTTTATGGGCGTGTACCTGCCTTGCCTCCAGAACATCTTCGGCGTCATCCTGTTCCTGCGGTTGACCTGGGTGGTGGGGAGCGCTGGTGTGCTGCAGGGCCTCTGCATCGTCTTCATATGCTGCTGCTGTGTGAGTGTTTCGGTGTCCGCACATGCAGGACGAGTCAAAACCATGTAAAACACTCTGAAGATCTGTGTCTCACTGTCTCTCTGCAGACGCTGTTGACCGCGATATCGATGAGTGCGATCGCCACCAACGGAGTCGTACCAGGTATTCCTCCGTCTTTGACTCCTCCCCTTCCGTTCTTTACCGACACGTGGCGTAAATGGCCCCGGTGTAACGTGGTAATCTCTTAATCTGACTCTCGCAGCAGATAGGTGAATCTTTTTTTTACCGTTTTTATGGACTTCAATCAGCAAAGTGACCTCTTCAGCCCTCTGAACCCCAGAAAAATATACCGTTTATCAGACGAAAACAGACTTTATTAACAGATTCTCAATTATTTCAACGGTCCTTGAACACACCATGTGTGACGAAGGCTTCCATCAGGAAAAGCAACCGAATCAAAGCTTAAAATCTTGATTTTACATCAAATTCACTTTATTCATTCATGTCTCATTTGTGGGCACTTTTTGTAGAATAAACTTGCATGTTTTTCTTAATGATTTCTGGCTTCTAACTGTGTTTTACTGCTCGAAGGACATGTTTGAGTTCTGGCCACTTCTAGCTATGATTGTGCCGTTTCCACAGAGGTGTAGGACTTTTATATTGCAGTGAAAAACGAGCCCACGGAGAGTAAAATGTAACCGGAGGAATTAAAACTTCTTGGAGTTCACCGGGCTGGATGTTCATTCAGAAGTTTCCCTTTTGAGACTTCCTGCTCCTCTTCCAGCGACGAATCAGTTTTTCTAATGAGTGTTATTTCTGTTTGTCCCGTCTCTCCCTCTGGCCACCTCTCTGCTGTCTCTGTCTGTACACACATTTAAAAACAAACAGGATATTTGACTTTACCGCCAGACGAATATCCCAAATGTCAAAAGTCGTGCGTTCTTCCCACCAACATGTGACATTTACTCTGACTGAACGTAGAATGGAAACCTCTCGGTAACATAGAGAAGCAATCTAACATGTTTGGTGTCAGACATTTCATACCTGAACTCACCTGAACAGCCTCTCATGCTTCCTCACCACCTCATCTCCGATGGTAGTTGCTGCTGAATGAATGTAGACGACTGTTCGTTCATTCACATTCATTCCTTTCCTGTTAACATTAATGTGATTGTCTGTCTAACGTTCACCTTTTTTGCTAAAGGCCAGAGTTGCATTTGGGAAACCAAACACTGGGTTCTGAGTCAGTAGTGGATTTGTAGTTTCTCTTACTTGTAGTTCTTCCTCCTCCGATGTGTCATGTAGAACATTATGCTTATTTCTTCAAGCATAGGATGACTTCCTCTCATCAGCTGTTCTCTCTCTCTCGTTACCTCCTAACATCATAATGGTACTAACATCCATCCCTCTCTCTCTCTTTATGTCCCATTTCCTCTTCTACCACCCTGCTTTCTCTCTCTCCTCACATTTCCACTTCTTTCAACCCTGATGTACAACCTGCCCCGCTCTCTTTCTTCTCCTCCTCCTCCTCCTCCTCCTCCTCCAGCGGGAGGCGCCTACTTCATGATCAGCCGCTCTCTGGGTCCAGAGTTTGGGGGGGCGGTGGGCCTGTGCTTCTACCTGGGCACCACCTTCGCTGGAGCCATGTACATCCTGGGAGCCATCGAGATCCTTCTGGTGGGTTTTTTCATCATCGTTACGATCTTCCTCCTTTTTGTTGAGAAACTGTTACGGGATTAAATAAACCGATGGGAATCTATGTTTTTGACCGTTCAGGCATGTTAAACACCTGGCAGATCGAGATGCGTATTGCAAAAATCAAATAAAAGTCTTTCCATCGTCTCTCCTCTCCCTCCCACAGATGTACATCGCGCCTAAGGCGGCCATCTTTGAGTCCAAGCACCCTGAAGGCGAAGGGGCGGCCATGTTGAACAACATGCGGGTCTACGGCTCAATCTGCCTCCTCCTGATGTCCCTGCTGGTCTTCGTGGGCGTGAAGTACGTCAACAAACTGGCCTCCATCTTCCTGGCCTGCGTCATCGTCTCCATCGTCTCCATCTACGTCGGCGCGCTGGTCTCCGCCTTCAAACCGCCGCATTTCCCGTAAGTGTTGACGAAAGACGGATCCGTTAACTCTGCGTGCTTTATTTTTTATTTTTTTTGACTGACCGATGGGCTTCCGTCCGCAGCGTGTGCATGCTGGGAAACAGAACTATCAGCGGACATGAAGTCGGCAACGACCAATGTTGCAAAACCCTCCCGCTGCAGATTAAAGAGGAGGAAGTCGACAACTTCACAATATTTAATGGTGGGTACCATCAATCAGGAATCGTCTCGTAATCACACACACTGGTTCAGGGTTTCTTTTGACACACTGTATTCCTCCTGTTTAGAAAACGGCACCATGGTCCCGACGTTTGACCCCAGCCTGGACCCCCCTCTGCCGGAGAAGACCACATATCTGTGGAAGCAGTTTTGCCAGGGACCCGAGATCAACTCCTCCTGTGACGAGTACTTCCTCTCCAACAACTTCTCCCAGATCGAAGGGATCCCCGGTCTGGCCAGCGGGGTCATTTCAGGTAGAGTGTGTGTGTGAGTGTGTATTTATATACATGTATACAATAAATCCGTCACTAACGAGCACACGTTGACGCTGGTCCTCGTAGAGAACCTGTGGAGCTCCTACCTCAGCAGAGGGGACGTGTTGGAGAAAGGCTCTGTCAGCTCCTCTCCCGACGCTCACCCGGCCTCCACTCACCAGCCCTACGTGTTCGCCGACATCACCACCTCCTTCACGCTGCTGGTGGGCATCTTCTTCCCCTCTGTCACAGGTACAGGCTGACTCCTTTTGGTTCTTTCTTACAGAAATGTGTAAACATCCTGTTGCTAGGATAACACAGTAGGTGTGATATTGATTTATTTTTACTCACTCCGTACAATAGAATTAAACGGTTCAAAAAGTGTGTTAATGATCCCGTTAATTGAGCTGATCTTCTTCTCTTCCGCAGGAATCATGGCTGGTTCCAACCGGTCGGGGGATCTGAAAGACGCCCAGCGCTCCATCCCCATCGGGACCATTCTCGCCATCCTCACCACCTCCATCGTCTGTATCCCTTCACGTCATATTGGGAAAATAGTTTAAAAACGACCTGCTAAAGAAATACTAGCTTTTTCCTACGACTTACTGTCTTTTCACGTTGCTGTTGAGTTATCTATTTCATTCTTTATGCCTCGTGACTTTAGCTCTATTTTATCAAAAAGGCACTTATCGTAGGATGCATGTGATCTGATTTTGATTCCACTGCTTGAGCGTCTCTTTTCCTGACTGCTGTGCATCCAGACCTGACCAGCGTGATCTTGTTTGGAGCCTGCATCGACGGGGTGGTCCTCAGAGACAAGTCAGTACAGCCGCTCTGCATTCATACATATGTGTGTGTGTTACGTCCTGAGATTCTTTTGCGTTTGATTCGTAATATTTGCGTCCTTTAAATATGCGTTTGCCTCCTGCAGGTTTGGAGACTCCGTTAAAGGGAACCTGGTGGTGGGGACTCTGGCCTGGCCGACTCCCTGGATCATTGTGATTGGCTCGTTCTTCTCGACGTGTGGCGCCGGCCTCCAGTCGCTGACCGGCGCTCCTCGGCTCCTGCAGGCCATCGCGAAGGACAACATCATCCCCTTCCTCCGGGTTAGAGCTGCAAATACTCCATTTTCATTACAGGGACCCAAGATTTACACAATATGTGTCTTAAATTGATTTTTGGGGGGTAACTTGTAACCCGTTTTCAGTCTGATTTGCTTGTTGCACCTGTTTGTGTGTGTGTGTATTTAGTTTCCCTCTCTCTGCTTCTGTGTGCGTGTTTCTTCAGGTGTTTGGCCATGGGAAGGCTAACGGGGAGCCCACCTGGGCCCTGCTGCTGACAGCCCTGATAGCCGAGCTGGGGATCCTCATCGCCTCTCTGGACCTGGTGGCTCCCATCCTAACAATGTGAGACACTGTGTGTGTGTGTGTGTGTGTGTGTGTGTGTGTGTGTGTGTGTGTGTGTGTGTGTGTGTGTGTGTGTGTGTGTGTGTGTGTGTGTGTGTGTGTGTGTGTGTGTGTGTGTGTGTGTGTGTGTGTGTGTGTGTGGGCAGTAATTGGAACTTGTATGTTACTCCCTCGGGGGCTTCGGCTCATTATTTGTTCTTTATTTAGGTTCTTCCTGATGTGTTATCTGTTTGTGAACCTGGCCTGTGGCCTCCAGACTCTCCTGAGGACGCCCAACTGGAGGCCGCGCTTCTCCTATTACCACTGGTACGAACACACACACACTCACTCTCACCCTCTCTCACTCTCTTTCTGAGTCTCTCTTTCTCTCACACACACTGATCTGTGCCTCTGGTGTGTCCAGGACCTTGTCGTTTTTGGGGATGACTATCTGCCTGGCGCTCATGTTCATATCCTCCTGGTACTACGCAATCGTTGCCATGGTGATCGCCGGCATGATCTACAAGTACATTGAGTACCACGGGTATGTTGCTATGGAGATGTACCCCCCCCCCCCCCCCCCGATGGTACATGTACAGCATGCTCAAGAGTGCTGTGTGTGTGTGTGTTTAGAAGTATCTGTGTGTCTATTTCCAGTGTGAGTCATCCATGTTTGTTTCTTTGAGTGTGTGTCAGAAGAGGCCACAATATACACAGTGTGTATCATGCAGTACATACATGTTTCCCTTTGTGTGCGTGTGTATCAGAGCGGAGAAGGAGTGGGGGGATGGGATCCGCGGTCTCTCGCTCAGCGCTGCCCGATATGCTCTCCTGAGGTTGGAGGAGGGACCGCCGCACACCAAGAACTGGAGGTACATCAGCACCTCTTACAACCTGTCATCACGTCCTTTTTATAAGTGCCCCATTAAGCGCAGCATGCATGGCATCCATTAAATAGCTTTACATCACCAGTCTGCTTTACCGGCGGCCCTTCAGCGACTCTACTTGGAGTATCTCCCAATGCTCTTAACCCTTTGAGCTCTGCAGTAGAAATAGTCCACGGCTGACATTATTTGAGCTATGTAAACTACATTTTCTAGTTTTTGAGCGGTGTACAAAGGCGTTGATAGTTTCATGCACATCACGTAAAGACGCCATCGCAGGCTGTTGTGTTTTTATTTTAGATGAATTATACCGGATCATGTAAACAACGGTCACAACGGATAGTGAGACGTATTTAGTCTCATACTACTAAACAGAAAACTACATTTTTCGGGCAATACTCGTGAAACCTTTTCAATGCATCCTTTATATTCTCCTTGGAACAAGCTGCTGTTATTGATTCTTAAAACCCACATCCCCGCTCCTCTCCAGGCCTCAGGTGTTGGTCTTGCTAAAACTGGACGAGGACGCCCACGTCAAGTCTCCTCGCCTGCTGACGTTCGCCAGCCAGCTGAAGGCGGGGAAAGGCCTGACCATCGTCGGCACCGTCGTCTCCGGCAACTTCCTGCAGAGCTACGGCGAGGCCCTCGCTGCCGAGCAGGTGGGAGGTTCGATCTTGGCAGCGCGGCGCGTGGTGCGCTCCACGTGAAGGGTTTTTGGTCAGTCTGTAGACCTAGTTACCTTCTACCTCTTTCAGACTCTGAAGCACCTGATGGATAAGGAGCGCGTGAAGGGCTTCTGTCAGTGCATCGTGGCCCAGAAGCCGCGTGAAGGTATCAGCCACATGATCCAGTCCAGCGGCCTGGGAGGCATGAAGCCCAACACCGTGGTGATGGGCTGGCCTCACGCCTGGAGGCAAAGCGAGGACCCACAGGCCTGGAAGACCTTCATCAGTGAGTCGAACAGGATGGAAAATACCTCCTTTCTTTCCCTGATCTCGTGAGTTCTTATTTCTCTGAGCTAGCAGGCTAACAGCACCGCCTCTCTCTTCCCTCCAGACACGGTGCGGGTGACAACGGCGGCCCACTTGGCCCTGCTGGTGCCCAAAAACATCTCCCTCTTCCCCAGCAACAGCGAGCACTGCGCAGAGGGCTACATCGACGTCTGGTGGATCGTCCACGATGGGGGGATGCTAATGCTGCTGCCCTTCCTGCTGCGCCAACACAAGGTGCGTGTTTCTTTTTTCTGTATTTGAACACATTTTGAAACGTCTCTAGTCTAAGTGTCCTCTCTTTCTCAGGTGTGGCGTAAGTGTGGCATGCGAATCTTCACGGTAGCCCAGATGGAGGATAACTCCATCCAGATGAAGAAGGATCTGGCAACCTTCCTCTATCACCTCCGCATTGAGGCCGAGGTGGAAGTGGTTGAGATGGTAGGCGTCTCACAACTATTAGGGTGGTTTATCTCTTGACATTTTGATTCATTTGAATTGTGTTGGCCACAAAGCTCATCTATATCATTGTTTTCCCTCCTCAGCACGACAGCGACATCAGTGCGTACACCTACGAGAGGACCCTGATGATGGAGCAGAGGTCTCAGATGCTCCGACAGATGCGACTGTCGAAATCGGACCGGGAAAAAGAGGTAAACTCGGGTCGGGCGCTCGCGAGCATCTTTTTCCGTCGGGTCATCAGTTGTGTACGAGGTCAGCCGTGGCATACTCGTTCTGATCTGTCTGTGGTTGTCGTGCATCATTTCTATCAGGGAAATCCTGGTAGCGGCAGCAGTAGGACAGAGGCAGGTGGAGCTACAAGGTCTCAGGTGAGGTCAGTTTAAAGGTAGTAAGACCTTCTGTTGGTTAAAACCAAAGCTCCAGTGATTTAAAAATATACAGAAACCTTAAACGTTATAATTAAACAGAAATAATAGGACAAATGTCATTTTTAAATCAAATTCTCTGAGATAATTGTTATTTTCTTCAATGATTTCCACATAAAACCAGACGTTAGGAGACTTAAAAGAAGGAAAGACTTTATTTTAAGGACAGGCGTTTGCTAGCTCCACCCATAATCTGAGATCACTTATATCCGCGTCTGTCTGTCGGTAACGTATTTTCTCAATTGAACAGTCGGAACAGCTTCTCCCGTTCAGCTTTAATATTAAGTTTCGTGTCATTATCTTTCTCCTTGGCCTCCTCAGCGGGCACGCTGGAGTTTTGATGATGTAAGTTTACTGGGCGCACAGTCGTGAAGCTGTGGTAAAGCTAGTAGACGCACAGTTAAAGTGAAGAGCACGTGTTTTTAGATCAGTGAATCCTTCAGATAAAGACGAAAAATGAAAGTGACTGTTTTTGGGCCTTTTTTAAAATCAACATACAAATAATAATTCACCAATAAATGCACATTTAGGTAGCATATTAGCATATTTACTGGGAAGAAGACATTGAATCCTCACTAAGAGCTCCGTAAGATCAGATCTCACATTTATTGCACTCTAAATTCACTAAATTCATCGTTCATCTGACATGTTCAGTTCTTAAAAGTCTCTTTATCTGAAGGATTCAATGTAGAGTTTGTCCAATAATGAAGTTCATATATGCTGATCGGAGTCTTTCACTTATTAAACTGCCTTTAAGAGCAGTAAAGAAACCTCTTTTTATTTCTCACTTCTGAGTTTCAGTTGCCATTTGACTCTTTTCAGATCCGTCCCTGTAGATGTTCTCCAGTGCGTCCGCTAGACTAGATCATGTAGCCTGTGGTTTGTATTAGCAGGTTAGGTAACCTTGTGTTGTCTGTAGGCGTAGCTGTCCCTCAGGTACAGGAGTGTTTGAGTCAACATCTCAAACACCTGAGGAGACAGAGAGAGAGAGAGGGGGGAGTGAAGAGTTTGGTATGGGAGAGCAGGGGTGTAGAACTTGAAATGTGCAGATCTCCGCCAGGTGTGTCTGCCACCACCACTGCTGTATTGTGTGATTTTTAAATGAATACAACACACAACTGGCTACAACACCAACGGCGACCACACAAAAAACAAGAAGCGACGTATGCAGGCAATCAGCTCGAAGTCGCCGTTGAAGACACTCCATGCCAAAAAAGAACATAAAACTCACCAAGAGAATGCGGTCGTAACTGGGCAACCAAAATATTATGCAGAATGTGAGATTAGCCCCGGACAGACACAGAGATGCACACTCACTCACACACCTGATTTCATAGCTCTCCTGGCGGATAATAAAGGTTGAGATGAGGAAAGACGTGGGTTGTTTTTGTGTCTTTGTGCCGAAACCAGGCCCAGCTGGTGAAAGACCGTAACTCCATGCTGCGGCTGACGAGCATCGGATCCGACGATGAAGACGACACGGACGGCGGGGAGCGAGACAGGCCGACAAACGCAGCCACCGGAGGCGGCGGCGGCGGCGGCGGCACCACCGAGCACCACCGGCGAGTCCAGATGACCTGGACCAAAGAGAAGTCGTCGCAGTACAGAGCCATGCACTCTGGCTGCTCCACGCCGGAGGGCTTCAGGGACATGCTCAGCATGCGGCCGTGAGCGCACAACAACACAATCACACCTTCTGTTGGCATTGCAGTTCGTTTTAAGAGGTTGTTGAGCGCATCTCGTTTTTTTTTCCCCCTTCAGGGACCTCTCCAACGTCAGGCGGATGCACACCGCCGTCAAGCTCAACGAGGTCATCGTCAACAAATCCCACGATGCCCGGCTCGTCCTGCTCAACATGCCGGGACCCCCCAGGAACACGGACGGAGACGAGAACTGTATCCTTTTAACGCCACGGGTTGCACTTTTTCAGTTATTTAACCAAATTAAATATTTGAGCTCCCAGGAGGCTTCATCAGAAGTGCTTGTCTGATGGTCAAATAGCGTCAGAAACCCGACAATTTCTGCAACTTTCCCAAAAACCTTCAGCTCTCTCTAGCTCTCTATTTTTAAATTCTTGCCACCGATATTTCTGTCACTTTTTCAAACAACCGAGTGCAACATCATGAGTGTCTTCAAAGGAAAGACACATGTTTTTCAACCTTTGGTTGTGTTTTATACTCCAGCGCATGAGATGATACAGAAGTATCATCCATCGATCCGTTATCTCGACCAGCTCATCCTGCGCAGGGTTCTGGGTGCATGTCCAACACACTCCATAAACTCCTAACCTCCTTAACTTGCCGACCAGACATGGAGTTCCTCGAGGTCCTGACGGAGGGATTGGAGCGCGTCCTGTTGGTGAGGGGTGGGGGGAGTGAAGTCATCACCATCTACTCCTGATTGGACAAAAAACAGAGGAAGCCGGCGTTTGAAGACGCAGCCGATCGTGCAGAAGTGAGCGAAAGGAGGAGATGTTTTTTTAGGGGGGGGGGGGCCGTGAGAGGCGGTCACGCCCGTCAACTCCCCCCCCCCCCCCCCCCCTTTTTTTTTCTTTTTTTCATCGTCACACCTTTCTGTCATGACGAGGGTTTCCATTCCACTTACGTCAAGCTACAGAAATGCCAACACAATTCCACGAACGAGCAGAAAAAATAAATACGAGTGATCAGCTGTGCGTGTGTGTGAAAGTCATCCACCTGAGGGAGGGTTGGTTTGCTGGAGAAGGACCAGGGTCTGTGTTTGGGCCGGTGGACCAGTGAATGTGACGAAATATTAAAAACGTAGAGCGCGAGAGGCTGTGAGGCGTCCCACAAACGGAGCAGTCATTCCACTGACGAGACTCAGGGTTGCTTTTTGTACAGAATGTATTTTGGAAGAAGATGCGAGTGTCTGGATCCAGTGTGTTTTTGTTTTTCTCCTTGAAGACACGGTGAAGTTTATTACAATATTACATGAATAATGAGAGAAGTAACGTCAAAGGAAGGGAGGAGCCTCTAGTTTTAAACCTGCTGACTGGTTCATTTAAAGAAAATCTGTTTTTGTAGCGGGTCTGTACTGTAATGTATCATGACAATTTTTGCCTCTTTTTTGTTTTAATTTCTTTAAGTTGAGACTCTACTGTTAGAATGGTTTGTTGGTCAAAACTTGCTGCTTTTTATCACAATCTGTCGTCTGGTACGGAGGCCCATTACCGCAAGGAAAAGGTAGAAAGAAACTGCTAAAATGAATAGTTACAAAGGCAAAATTATTAGATAAAGAAATCATGTTCACAACAATTTTTTAACTTACGAAGTGATAATTATGTCACTTCTTAAGTTACGAATTCAAGTCAAAATGATGACTTAACAAGGCCGATATATGACAAGATAAGATAATGGATAATGTCGTGTCGTGCCATAAGCTGACTGCGAGAGATCGGTCATGTGAGACGTTGGCAGCGTAGAGTGACCATCGTGGAGAGGACTCAGCACTGCATGCTGTTAACATGTCACTTTGAGAGGTGTGTGTGTGTCACGTGTGTTCATTTGACACATTATGGTGTTTCCCATTCCCTCTGAGAATATTGGCTGCTTTGTGTAGCGTGAGCTTGTGCCCTGAAACTCCACCTAAACAAAACCTGCTGACATCAGTGTGTGTGTCTGAAAGAGTGTGTGTGTGTGTGAGCTTGTTACTAAAGTAAGGAGCTGTAAACTAGAGGTGTTGCTTTTGTTCTTTTTCTTTTCTACAGTGTTATCATGCAGGGATTATTTGATGTTCATAGTTTGTTTTTCCTAAACTTTTTTTTTTCTTTTTTTTCTTGCTTGTACATAAAGACAAAAATGAATTTCACGTTTTATCTTTTTTTAATTACATTAATATAAAAAAAACAAGGAATCCTAAAAAACAGCTTGAAAAAAAAAATACGGGAAGAAATAAAGCAATTTTGAAAGAAAAGTGACAAGATCTGTGATTTATTTTGTTTTATTGAACTTCAATGACAAAGTGTCTGTTTGATATTGGTATTAATATGTATCCGAATTTATTAACAAGATGCTAAGAGATTCATCGGGAGGAATTCTGATACAAATAATTTAAGTCATTTATTATTTATCAGAATATATATAAAAGCAAATTTATAATGGAAAAACATCATTTTTTTAAATGTATTTTATCCAATACCTTTCATCTTGAATGTTAACATTTTATATTTATAAATATATTCTATAATGGTCATTGCGGTTGAAAGAGAGATTCTAAATTAACTTTATTCTGGAATAAATTATTTCTTCTACGTGATGACGCCGCTTCCTGTCGTACAATCAGGAAGCCGGTGCCGCTGTTCTGATATTTGAGGAAATCAATTCTGGGCGAAGTTCACTTGCAAAAAGTGGGATAAAAAAACAAAACATAAATCAGATTTCGGGTGTGAGAATGGAGGTAAGAGTAGTTGGTATTAGAAACGTTTGACTTAATAAAAAATAATCACCTTTTGTCTTCATACGTGATGATCAATTCTAACACGATCTTTTGGTTTTCTTGTCGCGAGCGCATCAGCCCGGACATGTTTAATTCTTTATTTTACATAATTCATTCGTCATTTTATTGATGGAAGACTTTATAAATAATTTGTTCGTGACATAATATTGTGTCTAATGCTTGTTAAAGCTGCAATAATCAACTAGCAAAGTTAACTCATTTTGTCGGTCGGATTAAAATCGGTAAGAACAGAATGACAGGCGGCTTCCTGTCGTAGCTTTCAAAATAAAAGCAGGAATCATAAATGGGTTATGCGGTGACCAAAACATATTTGGGACACCCGTGTTTTTTTTGGGGATCCCCATTACACTTCACGGGGTCCAATATCCACAGTCAAAAAATATGTCGCTCAAAATATATATATATATATATATGTTTTTATTGTATTATTTACTTGTTTTTAAAGCAAACATCTATGATTTTATATATAAGCCTGTTAGATCAAGGTATCGAAAAAGGTTGCGAGAAAGTTGTTGTATACTTAGACATTTTACAACCAAAAAATTAACTAATAATTTTAATTGAGTCTCAAAACTCAAATCTATTAGAATTTCTGCAGAATACCGCAGCTTGTTGTCAACATATTAAAGAACATCTGTGATAAATCCAGTGATAATCTGTATTATTTCCTAACTTTTGAGTCGATAGAGAGTAGAGAAGTCTTGTATATATAAATAAAATCTAACATAAAATAAGAGAATCCTTTATTAGTCCCGCAGTGGGGAAATGTACAGGATTACAGCAGAATAGTGGATAGTACAAACAAGAGACATAGTAAAAACAAGATCAAAACAAGTATTATAAATAAGTAATAAACAGTAAAGAATATTAACTCAGTAAAAAATCCAAAGAGGCTATTGTTAACGGTCAAAAGAAATATTAAATCTGCTATGTGCACTGTAACAGAGAATAGTTAAAACAAATGCTCAATATCTCGTCTACTGAGTCCCCTAATGGGTTTATCCGACCACACATATTTCACTATAATTCTGTCTTGTGGGTATTGTAATGTATTTAATTGTATTGTTTTAAAATAAATAGTAAAATGGGTTGAATTAAAAAAACATAAAAACCAAGTTAGCAACCTATTTTTTATTTTGAAATCATCATTCAACATCCGGCGTGATCCCTTTTCCCCGTTAATTCTCTCCACGATCCGCCGCTCTGGATCCATTGAGCAGCCTGGCCCGGGCCAACACTAAGCAGAGCCGATCCTGCTCTGCGTTCCTCTCTCCCTGTCAGACACCTTTGAAACGACCATTCTCTCGTGCTCCAGACCATCTCGAGCGGCTTTAAAACAGTCTGTCCGTTAAATGTAACGCCACGTCAGCCGTGTCCGCGAGCTGCGTCCGCTGGTTGAATTGTCACGTTTGGGGACCGACGGACAAAAGAGGCTTGAAGTGAGGAGTGCTGCAGCCTTGCGTCAAAGCCAGCTAAAGCTAAACCGTGGTAGGACAGATCAGCACGACAGACGGGCAACAGCCACGTTACCCGTCGGCAGCTAACGTAGCCAGACAGACAGGCTATTTTTGGCCCGGTTGCTGTAAGACGGGGGCCTCATAAGCTATAACATATGAGGTCCAGTTGAAAAAGATGGACCTGAATTTTTATTCGGATTTAACGGACGGTACCGGGCAGCACGACGGTGACCCGGAGTTCCTGGATCCGCAGTCCTTCAATGGGTTTGACACTGACACCAAGGTGACTCTATCTTTATGAATGGGTCCACACGTCATTCACACAAACAAACGGACACAATGTTCTTTAATCTAACTCACTAATAGGTGTCGTGAACGCACCGCAAGTGTTCTTTTCTTGATTGGTTATAACACATCCTTGTGTGTTTTAATGTCCAAAAAAGAGGATGGAGTCTGGTTTTGGAGAATCCTTTGAAATCAATAATCTTGATTTTATTCCTAACTTGTGTATCTTAATGTTTCAGTTCCCTGGAGGCAGTGACAACTACCTGACTATCTCTGGGTCCGGCCATCCCTTCCTCTCCTCCTCAGAGGTAGGCGTCCTTCACATCTGGATTTATAGGGCCCTGGATGTCTCTCTGACGGGCTTTTGTTTATCGCTATGGAGCCACACAGCTGTGGACACATGTTTCGGGTTAAAATCAAGCAGAATCACACCCATTCATTACCGTACATAAGAGTCACAGAGCTAAAGCTGCTTTTCATGTCATAGCAGAGTAATAGAGTTTCAGCCTCTGGTTCCCAACCTTTGTGACGCCTTATACATCAAATCTATAGCTACATGTGTCGATGAGTTGTGACCGGTTCAACCAAAAGATTGATTCTTACTTTTTCGATTTTATTTGATTCATTTATAGAGGCCTGAAGGGGTCAAACTGTCCTGTAATTCACAAGAAAAACAGCCCAAATGTGTCACAAAAAGTCAGCTTTTTGGAGGATCCAGACCCCCATGATGGATTTAATTAACTATAAATGGGTCGCGATGTGAAATGAGTCAGGATGTGAAGTTTTAGCTTGCTCAATTTGTACAATTTGAACCAAATTGATCCAAAGATCCTGTATTAGATATATATTAAATGGTCTTAAGTAAACTTAAATATATTAAGTGGAAACCGGTGACAAATTCCATGTATGCGTAAGCACACATGGCCAATAAAGCCGATTCTGATTCTGATTCAGGGTTTAAATAGATCACAAGTTGTTTATGTTTTAGGAAAAATGGTCGCTTAGCTCTGTGACTTGCATGTAGTCAACCACACCACAACCAAGCCTAACCTCAACGATCTCTAACTTAATCAACAAATTATATTTCGTAGCATGTCAACCATGTTAATAATAGATTTTTATCTTGTGCGAGTCCTACACAACAAGGTTATGAATGACTTAACGTCAGCGCCGTGAGTAACGTAAACAAACATTTGTAATCAACGTGCATCACTGACATACTCGCATCTTTTAGTGTCCCACTAAACCCATTGACCTCTTCAACCTCGCGGGATCTGCCGGTGGAGTATGAATCATTTATAAATACTTTATATTTCACTACCCCCTTCCTGCTTAAATCCAGACTTTTTTTGCTTTCTTTTTAAAACAATGCTGTCATTTAGGAAACAAGCTTTTAATAAGAGGCTATTTTATCATCAGAACAGATAGAAATGTTACAAAAAGAGGGATGAAAGTCTCCAAATAATACAGATAACAGAGCCAAACAGTTCAACCAGGTTAGAGAGCATTTTCCAGGCATGGCATACATCTTAACACCTGTAATATTTCAATCATCAGCATTTCTCACTCTCGGCTGGTCACCTGACAGCACACTTATTTGTATTATTGCATGATCAAATTGCCTTCTTCTAGCTTCACTGTGATCCTGGATGACTGGTGTCACCGAGCTGCTCCTCTACTGGCTAAACTAACTCAGGGGTTTTCCTATCCAGCTATGAGAGTTCCCATGATGCAACATCATCAATATGCAACAATACTTCATAAGGCACGAGATGAAACGGGGACGATTCGTTTGATAACCAGTTATTAAAAAGTAAGGCTAAAAGCAATAAGTGTGGCCATTTCTAAACCCTTTTATCTTTGTTATAATTAGTAACAAGTAAGTAAAGAGCCAGCTGATGTGATTCTTTATTACTTGTCACTTTATTGTACACTCGGTATGTTTGTCCCTCTCAGGATCCTGTAGGAATATAATGAAATCTACTTTAGTTGAAAGAGAGCCAGCTGACCCACTAATCTCTCTTTGTGCCGCACTTTCTCCTCCGCTGACTCAAACACTTTCTGACACACACAGTATTTTGGAGATGTGTCAGTTTTCAAGTATGTCTTTAAATTAACTTTTGTCCAAACTCTGTTTGCCGTAATGACTGACGTTCTTCTCCCAACTTTCTCGTGTGTCTCTTTCTTTCCATATTGTTGTTTCCTCCTCTCCACCACAGTTTCTCACAAACCTGTTTTCTCTTCCCTCCACTCTTCTTCTTCTTCTCCTTCTTCTCCGCTCCAGACGTTCCACACTCCCAGCCTCGGCGATGAGGAGTTCGAGATCCCCCCCATCTCGCTGGATCCAGACTCGGCGCTCACCGTGTCGGACGTGGTGTCCCATTTCGGGGGGCTGTCGGACACGGGCCCCTCCGACAGCGTGGTGGTGCCCGGGAACGCCGTGGTGGAAGGGGACGACCCCTCGTTCGCCTCCACCTTCGTCAACGCCCCCTCGCAGGGACTGGAGCACCTGAGCCTGGGAGTCATCAGCCAGTCGGGAGGCAGCGCTCTGCTGGGCTCGTCGCTGGGCATGGTGAGCAGACGTCTGAGCTGTTACCTCGGTGCCAAACATCAGGCGAACTCGCTCACGTTTCATTCCCGTCCCCAGGATCTCGGCCACCCCATCGGCTCTCAGTTCAGCAGCTCGTCCCCGGTGACCATCGACGTCCCGCTGGGCGACATGAGCCAGGGCCTGCTGGGGTCCAGCCAGCTGACCACCATCGACCAGTCCGAGCTCAGCGCTCAGCTGGGGCTCGGCCTGGGGGGCGGGAACATGCTGCAGGGGCCCCAGTCGCCCGACAACCCTCTGTCGGCCACGGCGTCGCCCACCAGCTCGCTCCAGGACGACGACATGGACGACTTCAGAAGGGTGAGTTTTAAAACCTCAACGTTCTTACACCACGACACAGTCCTAATGAAGCCAAGAGAGTTATTATTCTAATTTTATATTTGATAAAAACGGAACAGTAATTTGGTGTTTCTTGTCACGTAAGCAGTTTTTTAAAAAGAAAACCATTTTGAAATGTATTCTCTACTCTAACATGCCGTCCCCGTCCCCTCCCATCAGAGCGTCCTGGTGGAGTCTCCGGTCTCTCTGGCCGTCTCCCCCGGAGTCATCTCCCTCGACCCCTCCCTGTCCGCCCCCCTGCTCTCCTTCCCCACCACCAGCATCTCGCCAGCCGCCGGGCGGAAAGGAGCGAAGAGGTGGAAGACTAAGAAAGACCCCAACGAGCCCCAGAAACCCGTGTCGGCCTACGCCTTGTTCTTCAGGGACACGCAGGCGGCCATTAAGGGACAAAACCCCAACGCCACGTTCGGAGAGGTGTCGAAGATCGTGGCCTCCATGTGGGACAGCCTGGGGGAGGAGCAGAAACAGGTGAGAGGAAACCCTCGACACTTTAGGAATGTGCATTTCATAGTCCATTCATTGATCGGGTAGATTGAGCTCAGCTTGAAGGAAATGTCTGTCAAAGTATCTTCTCGTAGGCTCAATAACGTCCTAATGTCAGTGCGTGATGTATAATATATATTTTTTGCAGGTTTACAAGAGGAAAAACGAAGCGGCTAAGAAGGATTACTTGAAGGCGCTGGCGGAGTACAGAGCCGGCCAGAGTTCTCAGGTGAGCAGCTGTGACACACTCTGTGTGCTTTACTGCGGTTTTTGTGGCGTTTCCTGTTTTAAAATATAAGCAAAATACATGCATGTACAGAATGCATCAAAACTCACTCTGAGCATCTTCCACATCTACATAATGAATGTTGTGTGTCTGTATTGTGTCCTACCGTCCTCTCTGTAGGCCCCCATCGAAGTCATGGACACCTCGCCGTCGCCTCCGTCGCCCCCACCTTCGGCCCTGGGTCCCGCCGTCATGGCCGCCCACGCCTCCACCCTCGCCGCCCGCTCCACCAGGTCGCAGCATTACAACCCCGAGGAGAACACCATCACCAACATCTGCACCTCCAACATCATCCTGGACCTGCCGCAGGTCACCACGCGCTCCCGCACCGGCGCCACCAAACCCCAACCGCCGCCGCCCGCCCCCGCCCTGCCGAACCTGCCCACCGTCGCCAAGATCATCATCAAGCAGATGCAGCTGCCCTCCGGCGGCATGACGGTCACGGCGACGGCCGCCGCCTCCTCGCCGCGCCAGCCGCCGCCGCTGCAGCAGATGCAGAGCACCTCTCTGCCGCCTCGGCTGCAGCAGATGGTGCACGCCCAGGCCCCGCCCCCTCTGCAGGCCAAGCCGCGAGGCGGAGGCGCGGCCGTCGCCGCCACGGCTCCGCCCCCGCTGCAGATCAAGGTCATCCAGTCGTCGCGGCAGGTGGATCCGAGAGCGGCGATGAGCGCGAAGTCGGCCGGCGGGGCGCCCACGTCGGCGTCCCCCGCGGGTCTGACGGTGGAGGTGGGACAGTCGGCCGACCTGGTGACGGGAGGAGAGGAAGTGGCGGAGGCAGAGGAAGGGGTGAGCTCAGCAACGCAGGCCTGAGCTGCACATTTGGACGGTTTGATGAACACCTTTTCAAATGTAAATCTGTCTTTGGGCTTGTTTTTGTCTCCCAGATGGAGGTTGAGGTGAACGTCGCCCCCGTCCCGAGTGTCACGACTCCCGCCGCCAGCCGTAACATCTGCGTGCGCGCCGGCTGCACGAGGCCCGCTGTGGAGTGCCAAGACTGGGACAAGGAGTACTGTAGCAACGAGTGTGTCGCCACACACTGCCGGTGTGTTCACCAGCAGCGTGCACATTAGGTTTCTATTATCAGTGTGTCGATAGAGTAGTGAGGTCCTGCCTGTTCAGCTGTGATGGACTGAGAAGCTTTAAATGGCTGTAAAAGAAAACAATAAATTAACCAACAATTAAACTAATAGTTTAACTCACACACGTAGTTCCACACTAACTGATAATCAAAACAAATTTGTCAGAAATTGACTTTAAGTGTCGTGAAAATAATTTTTTTCTGCTTCACAGAGATGTGTTCATGGCCTGGTGCGCCATCCGAGGGCAGAACTTCACCACCGTCACATAGGTGACGAGGACAGAGGAGAGTAACAAGGTGACGAGGACAGGAGAGTAACAAGGTGACATGAACAGAGGAGGGAAGGAACCACCAGGCTCAGGTGTCGGCACATAAACGCTCCGTTTTGTCGACGAGGCGGTCGCAGGAAAAGCATTTGAAAATCACTAAAATCGACACAAACGACTCTCCAGCAGGAGGAAAAACTCTGAATTATTTGGAAATACCGCAGCAGGAATGGCGGCTCACAGAGAGGACAGGTGGATGAATAATAAGACTGAAGAAAAAGGAGAAGAAGAAACTTCCAAGTGATCATCTATTGTGAATCTGAAATATGGGCTTGATAAAGAAAAAGAACATTTTATATGGACTTATGATGTTTTTAATTGTTTTGTGCAGGAAGGGGAATCATGAGTGTTCATTTTATTCAGTTAAAACACGTCACATGTCTTCGCTCTTCCCTTTACTGTCATACTGAGGCTCGAGTCATCTATGAAGCGTTTAATTGTTCTCTTCACTAATGTGATCAGGTGCTTCTTTTAAAGATGTAACGTACACACGAGCGACCACTGGGCAAAGCACAAACAATCCTAAAGGTAGTTTTGAGTCGTACAAAAAGGTAAAATGTTTGTGAGACGATGGGGGAAATGAATCTGCCGCAAGCCAAATGCAGTTTGTCACCTTTCTAAAGCACTTTAAACTACCACCATGCAAACAATTTTAACTCACACTTTGAAAACAGGTGCTAAGGTGCAGTCGAAAGATGACTCGTGTTCTCCTCTACCTGCTGTAACACCCCGCAACATAAGAGCTTTTAAAATATGTGCTGAAAGTATCGGAATGAAATGAAACGCACACCAGCTCTGACAACACTACTGTACGGGGAAATATGAAAAGCTTTACTTTTTAACACAATTGTTTAATTTAAGGAACTTTGCTTTCAGGTCTGTTGCAGAATAAAGGAAGGGAATGGTTGCTTCCAAAAAAAAAGATGAAATAATGCAGGGAACTGGTCTGGTTTGTTGTAGATATCCTGGAAATGTTTTTCATGGTGAAATAAAATATTTTATGTTTTAATATACATTTGGTGATGCACATTTTGGCCTCAGGATTATAGCTGGAGAGGCATTTATTTGAGTTATAGTACAGGTGATACAGGAACAGAAAATATATAGGAACACATATATGTATTTGTTATTTGTTTATGATATAACTTGCATGGAAGAAATCGTGTTTTACCACTGAATATTAGAAAAAAAACGACTTTTTAACACTTAAAAAAGCAACATTCTGCAATTAATATGGGAAAAGAATAAATAATAGTACGAAAAATAAAATAACATACCCCAAAAGCCAGAAAATAGTTGTAGCCCACGTGTGATTTGAACGCTGCAGTTTATATCGCGAGATTGACGTCAGTGGAAGCGTTTGATGACGATGGCGGGAAAACCCACCATGGCGGGAAAAAGCAGCGTAGTCAAGACAAGGCAGGGGGCGCTGCTGCGCTGCAAATAACATTTGAATGCGCCACAAAACCGACACAAAGTAGCAAAAACAGGAGGACAGGAACTCGCAAATAATTTAGACTTTTGTTCGTCTCCTTTTCACGTTTTATTTGATTGGAATCACACCAGGAGCTTCTGTTAGGCGCCATGATGGTTTTAAATATCGTTTTGTAATTGTAAAAAGCTGATATGTGGAGACTCGGAGGGGGAGGGAGAGGCAAAGGAAGCACTCGGAGAAAGGAAAGGAGGAGGGACCGATGACTTAATTATAACAGATTGGTGTGTGCGTGGTTGTGAGTGTGGTGTAAAGCCAAATTACATTATATTTTAATAATTTATCGTATTTTTAACCGAGTGATTGCTCATAAGGTTTTTTTTTTGCGTGGCTCTTTTTT
Source organism: Melanostigma gelatinosum (assembly GCF_949748355.1). NCBI lineage: Eukaryota > Metazoa > Chordata > Actinopteri > Perciformes > Zoarcidae > Melanostigma > Melanostigma gelatinosum. The sequence goes on from NC_136656.1 coordinate 3,759,344, forward strand.
TTATTTTTTTTACATGACCCCTTTCCTCAGTGGAAAAAGGCCTCTGTGGTGAAAATATAAAGGAAGTAGGACTGGTAGTGGTGCGTGGATCTCGACAGGCGTGGAAAGAAAGTGCGTTATTGTTAGTTGACACTGATCATCCTCATCATCATCCGGCCCTGCTTGAGAAGCGAAGGCGGGAGCTGGAGTTTGCACCAGAGGACTCGCCATGGCGGTAAACCTGGATAAGGAAGCGTACTACCGCCGGATCAAGAGACTGTACACCAACTGGAAGGTAACAAAACGGACGATTTGAAGCTCGTGTCGTCTGCTGTGGTTAACTTGCACGTGGAGAAAGTGGGCTTTTGGGAGACAACGTTACCAACCGCTAAGTTAGCCGCGTTTTTTTCTCCTTAGCGAGTTGACTGTTGTGCCGTTTCTTTGCCCACAACCAGGCCGCAGTCTGCACATTATGCACCTGCTTTATTTGCACTTTAAAAACAACATTTTTCAACTATACGTGTTTTGGAAGACGTCCCACCAAGTCTATTGTATCACAACATGCTATAACTGCTAGCTAACTCATGTTAGCACACTTCATCCCAATTCACCACGTTAGCTAGTAAGTTTGCTAACCGAGCTAACTTACTTAGCCGAGCAGCTAAAATGTGTAGCGAGTTTAAATTACCAATAAATGACAAATGCAACGTGTTAAAAGTGAACACTGAAACATGCATATGCAGGTGTGCTTACAATTTGGCTGCCGAAGCCGTTGGCCATTATGTTAATGTCACTTAGGGTTTGTAACGTTCGCTACATGCTAATGTTAGCTGTGGCTAATTAGCATGAATAACGTCCCAGTAACGTGTGCAGGATGCCTGCATCTTCTGGAAATCCCTTTTCTCTAAATGAGTACCTGTCTCATTACATAAACGCAACCGTATAGCTTATTTTTTAAGGTATTAAACTCATTATGACTTGGAAGTTTTTGCTTAGCTTTCTACTTGGTTATTACTGCCCAATTACGCAAATAGGTCCATTAAGGAACACTTTGTTTGCATTATAAGTCATTTAAAGACTTAAAAACAGCTTTATGAGACCAGCACTCTTAGTCTACCAGCGATACTATAATAGTAGGAGCACATCCAGCATGGTTTTCCTTTTCATGCATAACACTAGATGTGTGGTTGTATCTTTATTTTTTTTGGTTTCCCAGAAAGGAGAAGATGAGTTTGGCAAAGTTGATGCCATTGTGGTGTCTGTCGGCGTGGACGAGGAAATTGTGTACGCCAAGTCCACGGCCATACAGGTAAGAGCACACTCCAGCATTACAGGGTCACCTTTAAGATGCGGATGCATTCATGTGCATCAATTAATTAAGAAAATAATCAACATTGCTTTATTAGTCTTGTATGTAAACAAAGTCTTTCTTGAGCAGCAGTACAAGAAGTTCCAAATTCTTTAAAATACATTCACAGCTAAACAATTAGCTTTCATTTATTCACCTATTCTTATTATGAAACTCCGTACGGCATCACAAACGTTAGCTGCAGCGGACAAGGACAGACGGCTGCTCGACAAACAGTCAAAAACTGTCCAAATGTTTGGCTAAATTGCTGCTGTCACCCCTCTTACATGTGAGGGTTTTATTGCATTTGTGACGGCAGTTCTCAGCATTTTACGCGTGCGTTTTAAGGGGTTTCACGGATGGATAACTCTATGAATCCGGTTCGTATACATGTTATTTTTTCCCCTCAGACATGGCTGTTTGGCTACGAGTTGACCGACACCATCATGGTCTTTTGCGACACTAAAATCATCTTCCTCGCCAGCAAGAAGAAGGTGGATTTCCTCAAACAGGTGGCCATAACTAAAGGCAACGAGAACGCCAACGGCGTCCCGCCCATCACGCTGCTCACCAGAGAAAAGGTAACCTGTTTAAAGACACGGAGGTAGTGGCCTGAATACACACTCCCTTTTTTGTACACTTGTCTGCGCATGATTTGAGGGTGTGATTTTTGGGAGGCAGGCGTGGTGAACAGATTTTCTGTGTGTACGTAAATCAGATTCTTAACTGCCGTTGTGTGTCTCAGAATGAAAGCAACAAGGCCAACTTCGACAAGATGATCGAAGCGATCAGAGGCAGCAGAGACGGCAAGACGGTGGGGATCTTCAGCAAAGATAAGTTCCCCGGAGATTACATGAAGAGCTGGAACGACACCGTCACCGCTGAGGGGCTGGAGAAGGTAAAACACGATCCCAAAAGTTTAATTTTTTAATATATAACCGTGTTTTGTATTCTCTAGTTTGGTCACACCGTTCCCCTTTTTCACGTTGCTTCCCGACCTGCAGGTGGACATCAGCGCTGTGGTCGCGTACACGATGGCGGTGAAGGAAGACGGAGAGCTGGCGCTGATGAAGAAGGCGGCGGCCATCACCAGCGAGGTTTACTCCAAGTTCTTCAAGGAGCGCGTCATGGAGATCGTCGACGCAGATGAGGTGAGGAGACGGAACGGTGGATCCATGTCGGATTGAGGATTATTGATACAAGTTTACTGGACTAATGCTGGCAGTGTGTACCGGAATTATAGCTGTTGAAAAATGTCTATCAGCCTCCTAGTTTTTAATTCCATGTCGGAGTAATTAGGAATTGTTTTGTTTCGCCCTCCCCCCGAACAGAAAGTGCGCCACAGTAAACTGGCGGAGTCGGTGGAGAAGGCCATCGAGGAGAAGAAGTACCTGGGCGGTGCGGATCCTTCCACGGTGGAGATGTGTTACCCTCCCATCATCCAGAGCGGCGGCAACTACAGCCTCAAGTTCAGCGTCGTCAGGTAGCTCCCCTCACCAGAGCAGAGGCACGGTGATACGGTTTTTTTAAAGCTGTTGGTAATTGTAGCTTAGCTTAGCATACAGACTGGAAGCGTGAAAACGGAGGGAGAATAAAAGGCAAAACAACCTGAGACGATCGTACATTTTGACCCTGACCATCACTTTAACGGACACCGTCTTTTCTGCTCCAGCGACAAGAACCACATGCACTTCGGTGCGATCACGTGCGCCATGGGGATCCGCTACAAGTCGTACTGCTCCAACCTGGTGCGCACCCTCATGGTGGACCCGCCTCAGGAGATGCAGGACAACTACAACTTCCTGCTGCAGGTGGAAGAGGAGCTGCTCAAGCATCTCAAACACGGTGGGTTCAGGGGCACGCTGGGAGCGTGGGAAATATTTCAAACTACTATGAATCGGCTGAAAATTACGTCGCAACTTTTAGGAGCCCAGGGACATGAATTCAAAATGTACAAAACTCAAAGATGGGCATAACATTTGAACATTTTAGAGGCTTTTTTGGTTTGAAAAATGACAAAAATAAAATATTTGAAAAAACTACCTAAGTAGGTAGTTATTACACGCAGCAAGGCAACTGGTAAATACAGGGTTAAGTATATTTGTGTTTCTTCTTTGCAGGAGTAAAAATCAGCGACGCCTACAACGCTGTTCAGGACTACGTGAAGAAGGAGAAGTCGGACCTCGTCGCAAAGCTGACCAAAAACCTCGGGTAGATGCTCACACGTTACATCTTTTTCTCCTCCGTGTTCTCGCACGCGTTCACACACTCGTCTCACATCTTGTGTTGTTTTCTTGTTCTTTGTAGCTTTGCAATGGGAATCGAGTTCAGAGAAGGCTCCTTGGTTCTGAACGCTAAAACCCAGTACAAACTTAAAAGAGGTGAGAAGTCGGCACGTTCGGATGCAAATGTCTGTCGTTGTCGATGTCGAGTGAATGCGTTTCACGAACGTCTTTCTACATTACGTAATTGTTAAGCAGCTTGTGTGCGTCTCCTCCAGGCATGGTGCTGAGCATCAGTTTAGGTTTCGCCGACCTCGTCAATAAAGACGGCAAGAAGGACGAGCAGAAGAAGTACGCCTTGTTTATCGGGGACTCGATACAGATCAATGAGGTGCGCTTTCCCTTGATACGAGCGACGCTGTAGAAACACTGTGACCTCAACATTAGAAACGAGTACGAGTCACAGCAACTTATTCATCACAACCTGAAATGTTTCTGCAACAGGAAGAGGCGGCCACGATACTCACACCGGTCAAGAAGAAGATCAAGAATGTGGGGATCTTCTTGAAGGTACGCGGCTTTGCATCTTTCAACTTTTTGTCGCTAATTGCACGAACAAAAGGAAAAGCAAAGAACAAGTTGAAGCTGAGCAGTTCGTGTACGTATTGGATGTATTTCTAAAGCTGTTTAATTAAAGAGATGCTTTGTCTCCTCCAAACTGTATTATGTAGTAACGTACAAGCGCCACACGATGGCAGTAGCTACATTTGAAGCAGCGTATGTGAGCCGCTCAGTCACTGAATTTCCCACAACACGGGTCCTGCTAATGTTTCACAATAAAAGCCTTGTTAGGAAATTAAAGGATACCAGGGCTTTTACTTTGAAACATGCAGGTTGAGTTTGTATCAACAGCGTAATGAAGTAAACATGATTTAATCACGATCATCGCAGCTCATTGAAATGACCGTCGACGTGGTTCTTTCTCCTCAGAATGACGATGAGGAGGAGGAGGATGAGGACGGGGACGATGCCGAGGAGCTGCTGGGGAAGGGGGCTCGTAGCGCCGCCCTGCTGGCCGACAGAACCCGAGTGAGTGAGGGTGCCTTTGTGTGGTCGGATACCGGTGATCAGTGTTTATGTGGCGCCTTGGCGGAGTGTCAGTAACTAAGAGTGTGACTGTTTTTGTGCTCTACCAGCTACTCGGGAAGGTAAGTATTCAATGCTTTTCTTCTAAAGTCTCATCGGCTGAAGTGCTTTAGTTGTGAGAATCCACTTACTGATCGGGAGAACGTCTCCTTTTTTTCTTTTTTCTTTTTGAGTGATTTTATTTTCCCGTTTTTTGTGTGCGTTTTTGATTTCTCTGACCATCCAAAGCCGTGTAACACATGTCCGTATTCTGCATGTGTTATTTATTTATTTTCCCATCCGTTTTGTACAAAAAGAACCCTGTACTGTGGTGTTTTCTGCGTGCGATCACTCAGTCGCGTCTCTTGTCAAACTCAGAATGAGATGACGGCGGAGGAGAAGAGGCGGGCTCACCAGAAGGAGTTGGCGAATCATTTGAACGAGGAAGCCAAGCGTCGTCTGACGGAGCGGCAAGGAGAGGAGCAGATCCTGAAGTGAGTGTGAACACTTAATAATGTCCTGATGATGCAGAGGGCCTCGCCACAGATTCATTTTCTGTTAATTGAGTTCCTCTTTTCCTCTCCAGGGCCAGAAAATCCAACGTGTCCTATAAGAACGTGTCTCAGATGCCCAGAGAAAAGGACATCCGAGAAATGAAGATCTTCATAGACAAGAAGTACGAGACCGTCGTCATGCCCGTCTTTGGTCTCGCCACGCCGTTCCACATCGCCACCATCAAGGTACGCCGACGGCCCCGTCACCTCTGTTTACTCCCAGATTGTCTTTTCATGTTGACTGATGTTTTTTTAAATTATTTCAGAACATCAGTATGTCCGTAGAAGGAGACTACACCTACCTGAGGATCAACTTCTACGTCCCCGGCAGCTCTCTGGGGCGACAGGAGGGAAACATCTTCCCCAACCCCGACGCCACGTTTGTTAAAGAAATGTGAGGAAGAGAAAGTTGTATTTGGTTAAAATGGCATTTTATTGATTGACGGCACGGGACTGAAACCCACCTCTGTCTGGTTTGATTGTTGATGAAGGTCTTAAATTACCTTGAAGTCTGTTTCTGTCCTGTTCGTCTCCTATCCGTCCTCCTCACTTACTCTCGATCGGGACCGGTCTCCCCTCAGCACGTACCGAGCGTCCAACCTCAAAGCTCCCGGCGACCCGTCGGTGCCCTCCACCAACCTGCAGAACGCCTTCCGCATCATCAAGGAGGTGCAGAAGCGCTACAAGACGCGGGAGGCCGAGGAGAAGGAGAAGGAGGGCATCGTCAAGCAGGACTCGCTGGTCATCAACCTCAACCGCAGCAACCCCAAACTCAAAGACCTCTACATCCGACCCAACATCGCGCAGAAGAGGATGCAGGGCTCGCTGGAGGCGCACACCAACGGTGGGAGACAGGCTCTTATCGGGACGAACAGGAGGGACGCCAAAACCTCCTTTTTATTACTGAACGCTCCCTCTCTTCTTCACGCGCAGGTTTCCGTTTCACGTCGGTCCGCGGCGATAAAGTGGACATTCTTTACAACAATATCAAACACGCCATCTTCCAGCCGTGCGACGGGGAGATGATCATTGTACTCCACTTCCACCTCAAGGTAGCGTTATTGGTTCAGCACTTGCGAGATGTTTTCGATACCACACACGCAGATGTTCCAGTACAACTTTAAAGTTTCCGTTTTCCAGAACGCCATCATGTTCGGGAAGCGGCGCCACACGGACGTCCAGTTCTACACCGAGGTCGGGGAGATCACCACGGACCTGGGCAAACACCAACACATGCACGACCGGGACGACCTGTACGCCGAGCAGATGGAGCGCGAGATGAGGCACAAGCTCAAGTCGGCCTTCAAGAACTTCATCGAGAAGGTGGAGACGCTGACCAAAGAGCAGCTGGAGTTCGAGGTTCCCTTCAGAGACCTCGGGTGAGTAAAGCGCCGCACCGTGAACACGAGAGGAGCCGGGACGGGGAAAGAGGTGCGCTCAATAAGCGGCTGGTCTGATTCTTCTGGTTCTAGGTTCCAGGGCGCCCCCTACAGGAGCACCTGTCTGCTACAACCCACGTCCGGTTCCCTCGTCAACACCACTGAATGGGTGAGTGAGCACACTCAACACCTCTTACCCACTGACTAAAAAACCCATTTAAAATAAAAAATGTATCTTAATACTCTGCATTAATGCGGTTATCCTATTTTCTTTTGCCCTCTTTGTTTGTTTTTAACTCCAGCCCCCGTTCGTGGTGACTCTGGACGAGGTGGAGCTGGTCCACTTCGAGCGCGTGCAGTTCCACCTGAAGAACTTCGACGTGGTCATCGTCTACAAGGACTACAACAAGAAGGTCACCATGATCAACGCCGTGCCCGTCAACTCCCTCGACCCCATCAAGGAGTGGCTCAAGTGTGTTTTTTATTTATTTGTCAACTGCTTCTTTACGAACGCGGGTTCTCCGGTCTCTGCGTGTTAAATCGCTCTGTTGTCTCTTTCGCAGCTCGTGTGACATCAAGTACACGGAGGGAGTCCAGTCCCTGAACTGGACCAAGATCATGAAGACCATCGTGGACGATCCCGAGGGCTTCTTCGAGCAGGGAGGCTGGTCTTTCCTGGACCCAGAGGGCGAGGTACGGCCAGCACAGTGGCCCAAAAACACTTCACACAAACGTGTTTGTGTGACTCCGTCCCTCTGACTCTGGTTTGTTTTGGTCTCAGGGAAGCGGCGCCGAGGAAGATGCGGAGTCGGAAATGGAGGATGAAACTTTCAACCCGTCTGCAGACGAAGAAACGCAGGAGGAGGAGGACAGTGACGAGGACTACGACTCTGAGGCGGAGGACTCTAGTAAGATTTATTATTTCAAACTGTTGGATTTACTACGGTAAATGGAGCTTATTGTCTTTGACACAATGTAGAGAAGTGAATCCAAGAGTACAATAGTCTCATCAGCTCCTTTTGCTTTTGTTTTTATAGATTTCAGCGGCGAGTCGGAGGGCAGCGAGGAGGAGAGCGGCAAAGACTGGGACGAGCTGGAGGAAGAAGCAAGGAAAGGTTTGTAAAATCCTCTACCGATGAACCGTGCCTGGACATTGATGTGTGAAGTGAGTGACAGAGCGGTGATTCATGTTGTTTTTAGCTGACCGAGAGAGCCAGTACGTGGAGGAGGACACCACCACCGCCGCCAACACCAACAACAACAAGAAGAGAAAGGTCCGGCCATCGGCCCACAGCAGCACGCCCAACAAGAAGAAGCGACGGTCCTAAAATATATCTCTCACACACACGCACACATACTGCCAAACCTAGTTGACCCTTGACCCTTCCCTGTACCCCAACTGGCTCTTTTGACTCCTACACTTAAGACAAACAAAACACGCTCAGACACCCCGTTATTTTCGTGTCGGTCAGTGAAGTGTCATGTTGAAATGGTAAGAAAGAACCAGACACACACACACACACGCACTTCATTCATCAGCTTGTTTTCCTCTCTCCTTCCTTGTTCTTTGTTTCCGCCTCCCATCTCCATCCATCCATCAGGGTTTCGTGTGTGTGTGTGTGTGTGTGTGTGCATGTTTAAATGGGTTTTTATTGCGAGCGTTGTTTACTTTCTGTTGAGAAAGACGACTTTCTTAACGAATGAATAATAAAAGGCTTGACATCTCCTCTGCCAAGTGTTTTGTATAAAACCTGAGACTCTCCACCGTCTTGTCTTTGTTTCACTTCCCCGTCATGTTTTCCTCTGTGTTTGTTAAATTGTAGTAATAAGATTGAACATTTTCTCTTTTTGAGGGGGGCAGATACAGTTTCTGATTTCTTCTTTTTTTTAAATGGGGTTTATAAACTTATGCACACACACCGTCTCCCTCACACTCGTCCTCTGATCCTTTTTTTTTTTTTTTTTTCAATTCAGAGTAGATTTGTTGTTGTACTGTTAATTCTGGAAATTTGTTTTTGTAATAAAATTCAAAGGAACTGTAGTTTGTTTTGAATGCTTTCTTCTCTCTGCGCGTTCGTAAAAACGTTCCGTCGCGTACAATTAAGTAAACGTCATAGCGACGACTGCCTCTGGTTTATATCACTGGGTTTTTGAAAGGTTTTGGACTGTTGGTCGGACAGAACTAAGACATTTGAAGACGTAATTGTCTAGTTATATTGGGGAATTATTTAATATTTTCTGGCGTTTTAAAGAGAAACGACGTCTTAATCTCAATTTAATCTAATTTAACTAATCGGTTTGAAGAAGGGGTTAAAGATTATTAGAAAAAAGGAAACGACGAGCATTTCTGATAAAAGTATCTCTTGAATTGAGTCATTAAAGGATTGTGACGTTCTGCAGAAACAGTTTGTCGATTCTCTCTGGTTGTAAAACGTGTTCATCACGTTTCTTTAAAGCAGTTTTCATCATTTGGCCGAAACAGATGGTGTTAAATCACTCGATAGCTTCAGTTTAATGCTACTAAACAGGCAGTGGTGTATGCTGATGCGATTCTTCAAAGTGCCTCATATTTTATATTGGGACATTTTGGAGTGTTTGTTGTGTGTGTGTGTGTGTGTTACGTGGATGAACAGCTCACCTGGTATTTTCAAAGCAAAGTTGTTGCTCTGACAAACACGTTCTGTCCAGACATCATGCACACACTGCAGTGGTCTGCTGCAAACCAAATGTGTGGAGGAACCTCTCTCACAAACACGTTTGTGTTTCTATACTTGGGAGGACTGACGTACTTGACTTAATGCGTTCCCCAGCCACCATCCATCTCTTCCTCATGTTGTACCCCAAACCTTAACCTGAGTGTAACTCTACCCTCAGCCCTAAAACCAAGTCCTTAAAAGAAGTGGAGACTCGACAAAATGTCTTCATTTTCCAAAAAATGTCCTATAAACCTCACATCGGTCCTCACAAAGACAGAAGAGCCCTCGCGCCCATTGTCGGGCATGCAAACGTCCCCTCGCTGGAAACTGCAAAGTGTCTCACCGAGCACACAAAGAAAAACAACCTCTGACTTGTGGTCATGGACCGTTTAGTATCCAAACTCAGCGACAGGGAAGGACGTAGACGAGTGAAGACACAGAGAGAGAGAGGAGGTAAGACCACATTGACAGAAGTACCTTCATCTTTATCTACTCGAGTATTTGTTCTTTATTCTGTTCTCATCACTGCAGATCATGGAGGGAGGTTGGAAGAAAATGCAACTAGAAATGTTGTGTTAACCTCTGTATTGTTACCTTAAAATCATTTTCATTTCCTATATAGATGCCGTGTACTTTCTGATGGATAACTGCAGTATTTTGAGTACTTGACAAGGTTTATTTATCGTCCTTATTCTACACTGTAGAGCTGCACAACGAACTGCCAGTTGCAGTCCCTTCATGCTACACAACGATAACTCCTACAAAGATCAATATTATTATATTATTTAGAACAATATTAACTGCATGTTAAAATACAGACAACATTTGTAAACATGTATTTTTCGTGTAGCGCTTAAGAACAAATGTGAGTGTTCATGATTTGTAGTTGATGTGCTAAAACTTGATGAACGGCATTTTTCCATTATATTTTCGAGGTGAGCAGAGAGAGCTAAGTGTCGCCTTATTGTTCACCACACAGGCTACAGGTCATTTGTTAAGATGCTTTAAAACCTTCAATGTACAATATTTTCACAAAGCATCTTGGCACGTGGAGACCACTGTTCACTGGCTTAATATTTAAATATTTAATCGCGATTAATCGCGTTGAATCGCATTGTTATGGCAAAGTTCAACAATGAATTCAAAAGTAGTGTATTGCGCACTTTTATTTTAAAAGTACTGCTATATGAACAAAAGGGCAATAACATTTGGTTCACGAGATGCAGGCAGCATGTTTTATACTTAATGTGAATATAATTCATACTTTGTTGGCATCTTATTCTGAAAACCGGATGTTCGGCTGAAGAAACCGGATGTTGTCTCACACTGTGCCGTTTAAATGTGTTTACGGTAAATTTCAGCAGATAGGTGCACTAACATGTGTCTGCTGAGTTGACCGCGGAGATCTGAGTGTCTGCTGACTTTACCGCAGCGATGTCCAGTCGTCTCCAGGGAGAGCAGCGGAAGTCGCCTTTTCTCTACGGCAACCCTGAAGGGACATGATATCTCTAATACAAAACGATAAACATGAGACAGTCTGACGATAGGATGTTTGCTGGCTTTTATCCAACTGTTCTTGTCATCCTCTTGTTGTTATGTATGTGTTGTCTCTTTCTTTTTGTTTATTTGTTTGAATCACAACCTCATAAAATTCCCTAAAATTTAAAATAAAATCGTATTTGAATCTGTAATTTAGTGCCGTATTACTTAGATGTTTTTTCATCATGTCGACATAAACAATGTTTTTGAACAAATGATACGGCTGCCTGGAGGATAGAAAGTTCATCTTAAATCGTCAAAACAAAAGGAGATTTTAAAAAAAGAATTCAAACTTACATCTTTGCATTCAAACACATAATGTGAAACGAAGACTCTTTCTGAAGAAAAGTCCATGTTATGTAAAACTAAAGAGTTTAAATGTGTTTTGCTCTCTCATGTCCGATGTTATAAACACAGCGTTACATGCAAATAAAAGGAATACTTTGACATTTAGTTAAATAAGTGTCCTCACTTTCTTACTAAGAGTTGGATAACAGGATCTATTTCACTTTCATGTAGAGGAGTAAATATATATATATATATATATATATATATATATATATATATATATATATATATATATAGTTTTATACAAGCTTTTTAAGAGTTGCAAAGCAACACTGCTGACAAACACAAAGGCGGCAGCTTGTTTAACCACCGGATGCCAAAGCACCACATGGTAAACAAATCTACAGGTTTTGCATGAAAATGGTCTGAAAAAGTGACGAGAATTTCCATGAACCCAACATGCGATGTGAGCTGGTTGTGGAAGGAAGAGAGAGGGTAAGTCTGTGTTTAAAACTCTTTTTGCTTCCTTTCTCAATGTGATGTACTTAATGTATTGTAAGTATCCTTTTTGTCCTTCCGGCTCAGATTAAATGGCGTGGCTCGTGAGTGCTTTCCCTTTCACAGGTAAGAAACGTGAATAACTAGCAGGCTGCTACTGACTTTGACGGTTGTTAAAGGTTTGAAAATAACCTGCTTCTTTCGCAGGGATTCTCCTTTTGTTCCAGAGGACTGATCAGCTGAGTAAGTACCTGTTCAGGACAAACATCTTTCCATCTTGGTCACTGTGTTGTGATTTATGATTGATAATGTGTGACAACCGGTAAAATACACACTTTCCAAAGCACGCACACATGTGAAAATCTTTAAGAACTTGAAGGTTTGTGCTGCTCAATTCTTCTTTGAAGCGTTTACTGGAGCCTGCTGTATTGCTTGTAACTTTAAAAGTAAGAAGCTCACCGTGTAGAGTTCTGCTGAGTGTCACAGAGCCTTTGATCCTTCATTCAGGACACCCCTGTGCCTCTTTCTGTGACTCAGTTTGAATGTTTCTGCATGTTTCTGCTGTGCTTGCCTTTTTGAAATGTCTAAACTTCTGCCCAAAGTGCCTCAGCAGTACCACCTCATCAACGGCTCCCTGACTTGGTATGAGGCTCAGAGCTTCTGCAGATTAAAGTACACCGACCTGGCCACCGTGGACAACATGAATGGCAAGAACGAGCTGGTCGACACGCTGGGCAGCCGTGTGACAAGCAGCTGGATCGGGCTCCAGAGAGGAAAGACCAGCAGGATGATTTGGTCCGATGGCAGGGGCCCGATGCACTACACCAACTGGTTAGGCGGTGAACCGAACGGCGGAGACGTTGAATCCTGTGTAGAGATGTTTGTTGTTGGCGCGTGGAATGACGCACCTTGTGGAAAAGAACACGGTTTTGCGTGTTATGAACGTGAGTAAATGACAGAGGGATTCTCGTAGCAGATGGAACATAAACATCTGATACAAATACGCTTTCAAAACATCGTAAACAAGAAGGGAAGCTGAGACAAAAATGATTTGCGTATCTGCCCCGTGCTTCAGATTAGCTCCAAAAGCTCATGGGCGCTTCCTTGGCTCATGCTGCGCCCTTCGACAGCGGTTTATGAAAATCAGGCCAATAGGTTTTCCATAATCCTGCGAACAGACAAGTCCAGAAACCGGACTGAGATAATAAAATCCACAAAGAACAACATTCAAACCACAAGATTGGAAGTCGCTTTCAGTCCTTTGATTCACAGGTCACAGGTCACACATGGCTTAAAACTAGATGATTCATATTTTCTGATATTAAACGACAGCTTCCATCAGTGATGTTCCATCTCCTTGTCTCTTGCTTGACGCCTGCTTGCTTTGAAGAGGAAAGACCTGAAATCCGTTTGTTGTCTCTTTCTCTAGTCCAGCAGGATGGCGCGCAGAGGTACGTGTTTTACTCAGAACACAGGAGCTGGGTGAGCAGCCAAGAGCTGTGCAGAGAGAAGCACGTCGACTTGGCCTACATCGGCAACGAGTTGGATCACTCGGAGATCGCTAATGTAGCCACAGCGTGGGGGGGACATGTGTGGATCGGCCTGTTCAAAGATGCCTGGGTGTGGTCGGATGGAAGGGAAACCACCTTCAGGTTTTGGCCGAGCGTCTCGTACCCTCGGGGTGACTGTGCTGCTGTTGCGGCGTCGCAGCAGGGACGCTGGGTCGAAGCTCCGTGTGACGAGAAGGCCGCGTTTGTCTGTCAGGGCGGTGAGTTCCTGACATTTCTACATTAATTCCTAGACATGCAACCCAAAGTGATTTTTTTATTTTTGAGAAGTTTGCTAAGCAGACCTACATTCATGCGGAGGCCCGAAACACCTGCAACTTAATGCTCCGACAGCTGCATGTATAAATATGCAACTGTTTGCGAACAACCACCGCTATCCTTCAGAAGATGATGTGTCTGTGTCGTGTATTAAAACCTGGCCAAAAAAAAACAGTGATTGCATGTTGAAATCATTTCGTTTCTTTGAGTTTCTTTCTATAATCGATAGCTTTTCCTTTTTTCTCAAAAAAGCATGCAGATGAGGTGGAAGTACTGGGTAGTGTCTGCATTTCAGGCAGCAAAAGGTTCCAACGGCGCTCATCAATAAGAGCCTGGACGGGGCCAATGATCACGTGACGGTGTGATTCTTGTTGCAGGTCTCAAAGTGAAGAAGACGGTAATAAGGATGACGGTGCGCTCTGACGTCGACCTCGCTGACTCCACAGTCACTGATGCTCTCCTGAAAAAAGTAAATAAAATACCTTTTGAGCCGTTAATATTGAATATGTTTACAGACACATTGATGTGACACAGATGGGCGGGTAAAGCTATTTCTGGGGATCTGTGGAGCGTAACCGTGGTGAAGGGCTTTGATTTGTCGAACACTGTGTGTGTCCCCTCAGTTGGACGCTGCTCTGAGACACCGGTCGGTGACTGATTTCACACTCAGCTGGCGAAGGGACAACAGTGGACTCGTCTTCCAACGTACGAGCAGTTGAGAAGACCCGTGAGTACACAGTTCGCTTCCTCATCTCAAAAGACTCCTTTCCAACCTAGAATTTGACTTCGAGGAGTCATCAGCTGAGACCTTTGTGTTTTCTCCTTCTCATCACAGGATGCTGATTCAACACAACTGTTGGGGTGAAAGTGAGTTGACTCGTTGAAGAATCGAGCGATCATCTTAACACTGTATCGGTGTATTTTTGAAGCGTGTCGGAATAGATGAATGTATCCTCTAGAAACTAAAAAAATGAAGAAAATGAAATATTTAAATCTTTGCTTGTGTTGAAGTGGTGTTTTAGAACAAGAGATTAAATCTGTGTTTTGTTTACATTTGCATTTATGCGCAGTACATGTGAGTGAACTTGTCATGGTGCACACGTTCTATGGTTTTGTGGATTATAATAATCTTTTCAATGTGAAGTTAGTGGAGTTTTTAATACAGTGACAATGGGGAAGACTCCGATGGCCTTTATGTTCAATATGAATTGTGACTTCATGTGATTCCCCATGTTTTGATGCCGAAGTGTCAATTATGCATGTTATTAAAGAAACAGATGAAACCTGATCTGAAATGTATGATTTTATATGATGTTAAAGTGATGTTTAATGCTTTTTACCCTAAAATCTGAAACCAGAAATTGTGCAAATGCTTTACGGTACACTTGCAGTCAAATACATGTTAAATACAACGTCACACGTTTGGGTTTGCATACGGTATGAATCCTCAAACCTTCACATTCAAATCAACTGCAGGACTAGAGGTGAAGCGGAGGAGCTGCTTTTTAAAACAAATTGTAATCTTCACTGCTTTGTTGCTGCTGAATTTGTCTAATTTCAGATGAGATATTGGAGGAAATGGTGCATAGTTACAAAAGAATTGCATGACCGGTTAATAGCAGACCACCTCAAGGTGTCACTCAGAGAGAACCAGCACATTCTGATGTAGCGTTTCAAAATTAAAGCCCTTCGAAATCTCACACATGAGCAAACTTCAAATCACATTCAAAAACCTCTTTTGTCATTAAATATCTTCAACATCGTACTGTTAACTTACTAAACAGTCATTTCAATTCAAATGAATACTTCATCAATGAATGTAAAAACATAAATAGCGTTTAACAGATAATTGGTTCATACATGAATCATATTTTATGGGATTACAACTGTATTACATTGCCGATCATTAAACAACATAATCAATAGTTAAAACGATGAGTTCTTCAAAAAATTCAACCACAGTAGAGTTGTCATAAAAAAGGAAATGCTCTTAATTGACTTTTTATACCAAGCTGTAAACATAAATATGATCTCTTTAGCCACTAAATGCTCCTCTGGTCACCAGCTAGTTGCCTACTTTGTCTGTTTGTTGTTTGGCTCTGATATTGTTGATAGAGTAATGTTGAGAGCAGCTTTAATGTTTCATTGTCTGATGGTTGTAGTTTGTTGCAGCACAAACACTATATAGAAAATATGTTCTTGCGTGTTTTACCCTTTCTAAATGTATAAGGGATATGCAGTGTATGTTTATGGAGGGCCTTATCGGCTGACATCATAATAGCAAGCCTTCATACGGTCATTTTCATTGTTTGCAAGATTATGTTATTGTTTTTAAAATAAACTGTGTTTTTCATCAGCTGAACAGTGAAGCTGTTTCGTTTTGATTGAAACGAAACATGAAGGAATGCAGGTGTATGACGTGGAAGGCATTTACAGGAAAGCACGTTTATTGTTAGTTACACTTTCATTTCTGTGGAAACGTAACGACAGAGTTCAGTGACGTCCGTGAAGGTATTATTGGTATCGTAAATAGTCACCAAAGAGGAGTGCCACTCAACGCAATGAGACTCACCTCAGATTCAAAGTTGAAGAATGTACAATATGCAGAAGGCGTGACTTAGAGGTGTTCATAAATAAAATCCTCAGGTCCTCTCGTCACACTCACACCTGCTGGAACTCAAACAGGTAACAAGATTTGTGGTTTATTTTTCCATTGCTTTGTTTCTTTTATTATATTTTGAATACTATCGGTGCAAACGTGATTTGAGCAATATATTTGTGGAGATTTGTGCTGTTGTGTTACTGAAGCTGAACAGTCTATCGTGTTATTAATTCTTCATCATCTAAACCAGGGCTCTCAAACTCATTTTCACTCCGGGCCACATCAGCATCACGGTCGCCCTCAAAGGGCCGGTTGTAAATGTAACTACTCGTAGCATATTGGTAAATAACTGTCTCTGCATTTGATTATTGTTTATTCAAGTGTAAAAATATTGTACATGCAGTTATATAAATGTAAAAATATAATTAAGCACATTTCTGTTATTATAACTTAAATCCTTTTAATTGAGGGTTAACAAACCCACATTACTCTATCAAAGATCAAACTATTAAAGAAAATATCAAAGACAAATATCAAACGCAAGTTATTACAATAACTTTGTTCAAAGCTTAAAATCCTTTCACGGGTGCGTTTGCACAATCCCACGTGAAGTATTTCATGTGTTTTAAAGACACGTTGAAAGTAGTCTTCAATACTCACAATACATTTCCATGTCAAATGTACAGTTACCAGCCAAAGAGCTGCTTCTATGTTTAAGTATCTCATTATGACTTTCTATCTGAGAATTATGACTTTCTATCTCATAACTTCGACTTTCTATCTCATAATTTCGACTATGGGGATATTTTTATTATCAAGTCGAACTTGAAAAAAAAAGAAGAATGACTTCAAACTAAATGATTAACATGGGCTCTTTTTGATCACCTCTTCAGGTACTTGAATTCTGCTGGACTACCTTTTTGAAGCAGAACCAAAGAGAAAAAAAAACATTTTCATCTTCCTTCTAAAATCCAAGCTAACCATCATGGAGTTGGCAGTGTTCAGGGATGATATGCGCATTATACTTTCAAAGCATATGCAACAAAATCCAAAGTCCACCAACACGCAACTGTTCTCTTTTTTGACGCTGCTGAACGCGTACATTCCTGAGTCCTACCTCCTGATGTCCGAGTGTCAACAGATCCTTGGACCACCTGATCCGATCCATGGAGGCCCCCCCTTTGAAGAAAGAATGTGGCCTTTTACCTTCTGTATCAACGAATCCAGTCAGAAATGTATGATTCACCGAGAGATTGCAGAGATTTCTGTGCAGGTACTAGCTGCCTTAGGGATTTCCAGGAGTGCTACAGTGAAGAAATTGATGTTCTCCCTTTGTGGCGATCAGGCCCAACCACATATACTCCAGTTCGTCAACGATTTGCTGACAAAGAGAGAATTAGGAGTAAAGGGTAAAGAGAAGTTCTCAAGGTTGATTGAAGATATACGGAAAAAAGAGAATTTCTACAATGCCGTGTCTGTCTTGGAAACTGCATCAAACAAATTGAGACAAAGCCACATCTACCCCCAAACCCTTTCCCGTCTCTATTACATCTATTACATCAGAGGAGACGATAACAAAGACTATAACAAAGCTGAAAAATGGGCAAAGACAGCCATTAAAAGAGCTCCAAACAACTCTTATGTGGCTGACACTCTCGGGCAGGTTTACAAGAATCGTTTCATGGGGGAAGCCTGGCGACAGGAGGATATCTTACGCATGGCAAATACGGCTTTCAGAGCCTTTAAAGAAGTGGAGAGGAAAGCTGACAATGAAGAGGGCCCAGAAATGAATGACATGGCTGGTACTGTAAGCATTTCAAATTCCTTCAACGACAGAGGCCTTTTTGGCTTCATTCAAGTGGCAAAGATAGCCTTTGCGAAACTCAGAGCAGCAAGATCTCTGTCTTCACAGGAATCCAGGAGTTTCATCCAAAACTTAAAAATGAAAGTTACAGATAAGTTTGACTTTTTTGAACGGTACCTAACCTACTCCAAGCACCTAACCTACTCCAAGCCTGACATGACATCCACAGAGCCACATTACTTCTGGAAGGACATTGCACTTTGTTACCAGATGTACACAACAGAAGCGGCAGCTGAATCCATAAGCTTTCCAGGCCTTCTGGATGGTCTGAATCATGGCCTTTTCACATCAAAGGGAAGACGCGCTGGATTTGAGGAGGCCGAGCAAACAGTGTCGGATTTAGAGGAAATCCAAGAAGATTTGAAAGCCACCTACGAGGCCAATCCTGCCAATGTCAAAGCAGCTGAAAGTTACATCCTCTCTAACATCCTCTTGAGCAACAAGATGCACAACTCTCCAAAGCTCACCCCAGTGAGTGAACTCAAAGCAATAATACACAGATTCTTGGACTCAGGCGTGGGGTGGCGAAGCCCTGAGTTTTACCTCATGGCTCTGCTGTTGTTTTGGCCTGAGGAAGAGCCTCAAGTGGTGCAAGATGAGGATGATGAAGAAGTTGACCAACCGGCCACAGAGGATGTGGGGTCAGAAGAAGAAACCTGTGAGGTTGAGGAGAGCAATGAGGAACAAGAACCAAGCAGAGAGCCTGAACAACATGACCTCATGTTTGAGCCTGACCTGCAACAGTATGTCACATTCATGGAGAAAGCGTTCGGGAAATCCGATGCCAAGTACCTTCGGGGCCGTTACCTTGTGCCCTTGTTTTTTCTGGGGAAGGGCTCCGGACTGAGCAGATGGATCCACAAATCAAGGCTGGATGCAATTGTGGAAAATAAGGTGGATGCTGAGCTAGCTGGTGAACAGAATCAAAGTGCTAAGGAGAAATGGAGGCGGATCAATGAAAAATGGATCACGGGTGATGTGTGGCGAATCCCAGAAGTTGAAGACATGCTTCTCCCAGTCCGGGTCGAGCACACTCCCACGATGCAACAGGAGCATGAGGAAGAGGAAATGCTCGTTTGTGCTGGAGGGAAGGAAATAAAGGTTAAAGTAGTTGAACCTTATTCAGAGCTGAGCCCGATGCTCGTCTATCTTGGCTTCACCATTCAGGGTCCTGTCGTCTTCTAAGTGGGACATCCTCACACGTCACAGTCACTTTTTAGATTTTAGTAGATGGTAGTGGTTGTATCTTCAGTCTTAAGTTCATTTAACTATTTTGCATTATCTTTTGCAGAATTGAATTTTAGATTAATTTAGATGCACTTTTCCAATACAGCATACATGCATACAAATACAAATAGAAGATACAATGTATTGATTGGATTCCATTGTCCTTGTGCAGTTTGAATGAGTTGTTGGTTGTGTTCCTGTTTTCTTCAAATGTATTGTGAATGTGTATTCTAACATAAATCGATGTTTTTAAAGAAGCGTGGTGTGAAAATGTAATTGGTAATAATGTGTGCAGTTGTTTTGGCAAAATAATTAAACTTGCAATGTGATTATTTGCTATTATATACTATTGCCTCCCATCTAAAACTCATTAAATGATCAAACGAAAACAACCATTCTTTCTTTTATTTGAATTTGTGCACAACAATATTGTTTGAATGCAGGAATGCAGTATTTTCACACGGTAGTATTGTTACTTTTAAGTTGGGAAGTACTGAACTTAACAAGCCAACTGTATATAAAGTAGTTACTGCACCGTAGAACAGTACAATGGTAAAATGCTGCTTAGACATTGATGCATCGGGAATAACAAGTCATTTCAAATAATATATCAGTCACAGGAATGCAGTTCTCTTCCCGTAAATACACCTGCACTTCGTAATTAATGGATTATTCATGCAGGGCTTTTACTTGTCCTGGGTTATGTTTACATTGCTGCATAAGTATTTTTGTAGGCATAGTGGCCTTGATTGCCGTCGCAAAACATAATTTTAGAAAACACACGAACAACTTGGAAAACAGAAAACATTTACAAAACCACATTAACAAAATAGAAAAGGCAACTCATTTGTTGATGCGTTTCATCCAATGGTTTCGTGTTTTGACTTGAATACTCTGTCCACCACGGTTAAAGACTGCATAATATTAATAAACACTAGTTTACAACAGAAGAACAGTAGTGGATATTCTGCAAAATAACTCAAAAAGTGAATGTTATCAAGTTTTATTTCAATATCTTAGACCAACTGATATTAAAAAAATATGAGCTGCAGTTTTTTATTTTATTTATTTCATTTTTTATACTATAATTACTGGACATCTTGATCCACACTCCATACCAGTTGGTGGCGGTAATGCGCCAATTCATTGTTTGCCAACCGCCAATCAACCTCAAAAGAGAAGAAGAAGTAACAGCGCCCACAGTGGTCAACTATTTACAATGAATGTATTGTACATATACGGAATTTCCGAGGGGCCATGAAGGCAGCATTTCCCCCGCATCAACCTGCCCAGCCGGTTCCAGCTAATTAGTCGTCAGTCCGTTTGTTTTGTCGCACAGGTGTGTGTGTCAACTGCCGCGGAAAACTCCAGATGAGAGACTAAATGCTCCGGTGACTGGAATGTTTCCTCAAGAAAAAAGAAGCGCAGAGCTAACTGGTCGCAACGGTTAACATGTTAACGTTATAGCACGACAGGTGCACCGCGTTTCCGACATTCGATACGTTAGCCTCCTCGTTTGTGACACTAGCTAAGTGTTACTAACTGTACTAGAGAAGCTTGTACAGCTCAGCAAAATCAGTTGTTTCCGACTTGCACGAGGACATACGTTTGTTCAGGTAAGTAGCCTGCGAGTCTTCTGACAGGGAGGCAAGTTAGCTTACGTCATTTGTTGTTTGACCCGTTGACCTAATGTAGCTATCATTAGGATACTATGCGTTGTTGTTACCCGTGTCGTGTCTATAAGGCTGATAGGCGGAGCACTGGAAACCACTGCTGACTACCTAACTGTGATATTACCACTTTGGGTCTCATTTTAACAACACAGAGCAGGTTGGCAGCTTATGTTGAGGCCATGCCCTTTTTAAACAGA
Source organism: Melanostigma gelatinosum (assembly GCF_949748355.1). Taxonomy (NCBI): domain Eukaryota; kingdom Metazoa; phylum Chordata; class Actinopteri; order Perciformes; family Zoarcidae; genus Melanostigma; species Melanostigma gelatinosum. The sequence continues at coordinate 3,780,361 of NC_136656.1, forward strand.
CTTGTTTACAAGTTTAACTGAGCCAGAGGGGTAAAGCTGACCTTGTTTTTGGAGGTTGCCTCGAGGCCTGAAGTTGCACTTCTATTTTAATTTTTATCCTTTTGTAAAAGAACATGCAGGAAGTAGCAATGTTGGGTAAATCAGTTGCATATGCTTTCTATAAGGCAATGTCTACTGAGGCATAATCACATTTAAAGCTGCAACTTTTTTTTTCTTCTATGATTATAGATTATTTTCCAGATAAATACTTTGATTATTATTTCTATGAGAAGTCCTAAATTGTGAATTTATGCCACTTAAACTCTCCCAAAGTGATGGGGACTTGTTTTAGTCGAAATGATCAATCCACCAATTTAAGAACACATACATCTCAGGACACCTACATCATCAGCATCTTTTAATCTACCACCAGCCCCACTCACCTGTCGGACCTCCCCGGTGTGAATACTGCCATGGCCTCGGCCCAGTCGGAGCAGTCCAGCGTCCTCCAAGAGGAGCTCACCTGCCCGGTGTGCCTGGACTTGTACCGCGACCCCCACTTGCTCCCTTGCGGCCACAACTTCTGCAAGACCTGCCTGGACCGCCTAAAGCGGCAAGCGGATCGAGGCCGCTTCCGCTGCCCAGAGTGCCGCGACAGCCACCGGTGTGGCACCAACTTTCAGAAAAACTTCAAACTCGCCAATATTGCGGACGACTACCGCCGCCGCCGCAGAGCCACCACTGCAGCTTTAAAGTCCAGAGAGCTGTTGCCGTCTTCTCTGTCGGCGCAGCAAGCCAGAAGTCTGTTTGCTGTTCCTTGTGACTACTGCCCGTCAGTCGCCGCCGAGGCCTCGGTCATCAGTGCCGTAGGGGAGGGCTCTTCTTCTTCTTCGGCTGCTGCTGTTTCTCAGGAAGACGATGACAAGCAGCAGCGAGCTGCTGCTGCTGGGTCGATGTTTGCGGTCAAGACGTGTCTGAAGTGTGAGGTGTCGATGTGCCAGGAGCACGTGAAGCCGCATCTGGAGCTGCCGGCGTTCCGCGAGCATCCGCTAACGGAGCCGATGAACGACCTGTGGAAGAGGAAGTGCCCGGATCACGATGAGATATACAGGTGGGAAGCACGTGCACTCAAAATGTGTTCGTATTTTTGAAAAGGTGGCTCTGAAATTCAGTTTTTCGTCAATGCCACGAAGTCTTGATCTACTGTTACTTGATCTACTCTAGATATTACTGCATGGACGACAAGATATGCGTGTGCAACGCTTGCACCATAGAAGGAGGACACTCGGGACACACAATCAAGACCCTGAAAAACACCATGAAGGATCTAAAGGTACACTTTTTATTGTCTTCATGGTCTGAAAGCTGCATTGTTGTGTTGAAACACAAACTCCCTGTTTTTAGGAGCATTGTATTCAGAAATAAATGTGGAGGAACTCCGTGTTTTGTTTCACCACCTTCTGATTGTTTTGCTCACACAGTCTTGTGATGAGTCTGGAATCCTCATGAATGAATATTGTCAGTGGTTGTTGTTGTAGTAGTGCGTGTGTGTATGGCTGCGTGGAGATGAATGAAAGAGTCACATGACTCTGTGGTCTCTATAGTAGAGTTAAATCCACTTCCTGTGCTTCCATTCTCCTGAACAGTGTGTGAAGTTGAGAGGCTTCCAGTTCATTACCCAGAAACCCGTTGAATTCAACATAAGTTCGGTGTTCTTTTAAATCAAACTTAATTAACATTGTATTCATTTAAACCGTAACGCAGTAGGCTTTCATTCACAGGAACTGCATGAATGGAAAGCCATCATAACTGAAACAAGTATCTGTCATTGGAACAACAGCAATCAATCACACGTTCAGCCCCTACACTCGACAGATTTGTGCTTTGGAATATTTAATATCTTACAATCTCGTTGTGACATCATTATCATGGAGCACTTTGCCTCCTCGTGGTGTTCCAGGGCTCTCTGGATAAGAAGCTGTACCGGGTGGAAACCAAGTACAGCATGGCCGAGAAGAAGCTTCAGGAGCAGAAGGCGAAGGAGAGGCAGGATAAGGTGAGAA
>NC_136656.1:3782602-3820289 GCF_949748355.1 Melanostigma gelatinosum
ATCATCAGGTCATCTTTCAGATCTCCAGGAGGAGGAGGAGCAGGGGGAGAACGAAGAAGAGACTGTGGAGGAGGAAGAGGAGGAGGAGGAAGAGGAGGAGGATGACGATGACGACGACCTGGATGACAGCAGCGTGGAGGAAATGAGGAGCGAGGGGGAGGAGGAGGAGGAAGACGACGAGGAGGAGGAGGAGGAGGAGGAGGAAGACGACGACGATGACGATGAGGAGGAAGGACGTGACCAGAGTGAGCTGGCTGACGATCTTTACAGCCCAGAGGAGGGCGACGACGAGGAGGAAGACGATGAGGAAGATCCAGGAATTTAACTTGTGACAGGATTTCTATACTTGTATTTTTACAGTTATTAAAGCACTTTGGACAGATGTTAAGGTTGTAAAATCTGTTTCGGTGTTGCACTCATCGATTCAAATGTCCCATGTACAGTTCAGGACTCGAGCAGCTACCACGTTTTGCCTCAAACCCCTTCGACAATATTGTGAGACGACCCCACTGGATGATGACGGAGCTTCGATACAGCTGGATTTAAAACGGACTGTGCACTGAGAATGTGCCGGTGTGATTGCTCAACCTGTGTCGCTAACTGCTGAACTCAACTACGGTGCTTTATAGTTGAAGACGTTTGCTGTATTCGTCAACACACGGATGTGAATGTATAATGAAAGAATGTGGCTGGAGGCATTTTTATATCGAACAGGTGCTCGGCAGAGAGAGCTTCTGAAGTAACTTTCCAAGCATACGGAGGAAGATGTTTGGATTCCTGGAGTTTCCCAGTTTTCCATCACCACAGAAAGCCTTTTGACCGGCATCCGTATAGAGGCCGACGTATGGATTGTTGTGATTGTCTCATTCATGCTCCAGTTAAACATTGCAAGCCAAAGAGTAAGAATGTGGGGGGGGTGCATAGATACTTTTAAAAGTTTTGTTTGCTTAGCATGACATTAGAAAAGTAAATGTGATGTTTTAACAACAGTCTAAGTAGGCTATATGATGACTTTGCTTTTCATAGTTGTGCTTTAAGAGCAGTTAATGCATTGTTAAAAAAAGTCCTATGCACAGTTCATACATTATTCTCAAAATATCAGTTTCAGGTGATGAGGAGTTTTGCACTTTATGTAAGACCAGAAGTATTTCAATGTTAAAAGTTAATTTTTTTTTGTTGATGCGAGTGATCTTGTGAGGGGCCAAACTGAAATGATGAATCTATAATAATAAAGCCTGTTGAAATGTGCAAAGTTGACTAGCTGTCCTTTTTGGAAATATGACAAATGCAAGAAAGTACATCAAACGTAGAGCTGGGAAATAAAGCAATAATAGATAGATTTTGATTCATAAAAAGTGTTTTTAAGAAGGATATTCTCATTTAATTTAAAGAAAACTATTATATAGTAATAGGAGATTGTCATTGAGCCAGCAGTCTCACAGTTTCTTCCCAAACATTCACCACATTATTACACGCAGAAATACGCAACATATAATAAATTCCCCACACAACGTGTCGCTTTAATACAAATATGAACAAAGCTCCAAATCGTATTCACCTCCCGGAACGTTTGTTCTGACGGACATAAAGTAGAACTGAGTACCCGGAAGTCCTGTGAGTACTTCCGGGGTCAGTAGCAGCAGTCGGTGTGCGTATGTTTTGAATGTTTTAACTGTAATTACATGTACGCAGTGTGTGTTTTCCGCCCACACCAACAGAGAGAGAGAGAGGCTGAGCGATGAATACCGTCTTTCGAAAGGTATATATTATTATTTTAGTTTTCTCTCCGTTCAATTTTACGTTTTTTTCCCCACAGAGGTCATAGCTGCAGCTCTGATAGTCAATCCACATGTGCATGTTACAATAACATTAGTCCGAGTTTAACTGTTTTGTCTCTGTATGTTTGCGAGCTCGTGTGCAGATTAAACTTGAACTCGCCTAACGATAATGTTGAGAAGCGTGTGCTGTATCGAAGCTGATTTTATTCTGTGTTCTTCAGTTGCAGGTGTCTGTCACGCAACAGGCGTTTGTGTTGAACCAAGCACTTACATTATGCCGGTAAGTCTTTGCATTACTTCATATAATAACGCCTTCAGTTAGCCATGCAAACAAAAAAAGAGTAAAGTATCACTTGGGTATTCATTTCACACCTTTGTTGGTTATGACAACATTTTATGCAACAAAGTAACTGCAGAGTCAGGAAGGTATCAACATCACTCCAACAAAATATGATGATCAGACGAGTTGTAAACAAGCCCACATTTTTATCTGATGGAAAAATATATACTTGCAATACAAATACTTTTGATAAACTGGTTAGCCACAGGAATGCAGATTATTAACTTTTTGCCTAGTAGGTCCTAAAATCCTCTCTTTCTGACTCACACTTCCTGTTTTATTTAAAGGGCCACACCATCCGTCCAGCATCCTGTTTGGAGTGAGTATTTCAAAGACCGTTATGAATGAAACACTTTGTCCTTTGCATGTAAAATACTGTATTTGTGTTGCTGCTATCGGACGATCTCTCGCCTGTTAAATGTATCCTCATGGGTAGCATGTTTATAGAGAATGTTTCCATCGACACATTTTCTTTTTATTCTCAGCTTCTGTAATCGAAAGACATTACAGAAGCATGCCAACACACGGGATCGGGAGGTGGAGACATCTTTTACCTAGAGAAGCGGTAAGACTCTTAAAACCTCAGTTATTTCTTCTGCACACTCTGCCTCTTGATGATCAGGCAGAATAGTTTGAGGGGATGCAGTTACCAAAAACAAGTACTCACTCAAAACTCTTTTCGACTGTCCATTTTCAAATGTTTGAGTATTTTTTATACTGTATGTCCAATCTGGACAAGAGGAAATGTAAATGTCCGTTGTAGTGTCTCATGTTTCAGTTATTTTTTTATTTTTAGCCAAAGAAAAAGAAAGACCGACACCAGATGAAGGAGATCCTGGCAGAGACGGACACAGCCTACGGGACTCTGAATGTGAATGTGTCGGGTTACGACATGACGTTGGTGGAGCATTACTCCCAGTACATCCACAACCTCTGCAACCGGCTCGGCATCAAAGTGGCAGAAAGGTGAGGATATTCAGAAAAACACATTTATTTATTTATTATGTTTAGCTCAGTTATGGAATTGGTTTACTTCATATGGAGGCTGACAAGAAACTGTCAGGATAAGCCGGAGACCTGCAGCAGTTTGTTTGAAATGATCCCACATAAATACGTCATTCAACAGCACAAAGTATTTTTTTTCTCAGTGGTTGTGTTTCACATGCAGCTATGCTTTGCCGACCAAGACCACAGAAGTCATGCTGCTGCAAGAGCAAGGCACCAAGATGTTTGTTGACGCCGTCCTGAAGACTCACTCACGAGTCGTCCAGGTAAAACCGAGCCGCTTCAAGGTTCCCTTTTACCCAGAAGGGCTGTATTTTCTTGACTAGTTCTCCTGAGGAACTGCGATGACCCGACCAGTGAACTGTGTTTCATTCGTCTGTTCGTCTAGTTGAGCAGCCTGAACGCCACAGCGTGTCCCGTGTTCATAGACGTCCTTTTGAAGAATCAACCAGAGGGAGTTCAGCTCTCTGTGCAGGAGGTGAGTTCATCCTGACGCCCGCTCTGCCACATTATACTTTAGGACAGGGGTTCTTAACCTTTTTGACCTCGGGGCCCAACTTTTCAAGTACAAAGTGTCCCGGGGCCCACTCTGACTATATGCATCAAAAGTGTCAGACAACCTGTAGGTCATACAGAAACAGAGCAGTGGGCCTTTGGAGTCAGCAAAAATTTAAGATTTTTGTCCGCATAAAATAAAAAAGTATCTTTCAGTATAAATAACTGCCGGTGGCTGTATCTGTACAGGTAAAGGACAGTATAGGGCTGTAACTACACTATCAGTGAACAACTGCCTCAAATTTGAAGAATTGGACAAAGTATGACCATTCTACAGAGTTTCTTCATGAAGAGATCCAGGCGGAGCTCTAAAAGGACATTTGGAGACCCAAATGGCCACATGGTAACCACATGATATTCTGACACACTAAAGGTGTTTCTCCCTTTATATTTTGATATTATATTATTTTCCTTTGATTTTTAGCCTTTGCAAATTGCAAAAACTATGTATATATGGTCGAAGACATGGTGTGTGAGTAGCGGACTTGCTGTGCTTAATGGCTGCGACCGAGCGCACGAACGAGAATGAGAATAGCTCAGTTACGCAAACGTTGGTTGACGGCTTATGGAAGAGGAGGATAAGGTTTGTACTATAAGTACTAGCGTTTTCTGAAGGCAGTAGCTCCATGGTAACATCCGCTAGCACGTTGTCGGGTCTGTAATGTGTCTTTTTCGTCTAAATGCTGCAAGATACGACTTGCAGCGGTTATGGCGACTTTGGACAGTGTGTGTGTGGGCTCCTTTTGTGGAGGAACCATAAGAAATGAAAGAAAATCGATGATTTCTTTGCAAAGATGAGGATTTTGGGCATGCTGGGATACCAAACACGGACATGTTTTGTGACGTATTTGCGCAAACAAGCCGTAGGAACGGGAGGGGAGGGGATCGAGGATGCCGGTGTTGAACAGGCAAAACCCTTGTTAAATAAATGAGATGATACAATGTGATGATCACAAAGACATTTATTATCATGTGTATGTAAACATACACAACAAGAAGCCCAACAGACTTTTCCTCGAGCGTTGGATGTTTCGTCGCTACGTGTCGCTTTATTTTTGAAGGCTTCAGTGCTTCGTTTGATAGCATTAGCCCACATTCCACACACTGAGCCCTCGGCTCTGCCTCGTTGCCTCCGTTCACAAAGCCGTACTTAAGAAAGTCAGGGTTGTACTTGCGCACACATTTAGACTTTTGGGGGGTATAGCACCACTGTCGTCTTCATTTTTTCTTTTTAATAACTTATCCATAACTTTCGCTACAGGCTAGCGGCTAGCTGAGTGTCTTCTTCTGCTTATTGCAGCTTGTTAAACAACTGACTGACGCATTACCGCCACCAGGTGGTGGGAAGCTGTATTGTAACTGAGCGTCTCATGGACAACAGTGATATCTCTGGTGTCTTCAATTGATAACCTATGCGGTCCCACGGCCCTCGCGGCCCACAGGTGCAAACCTGATCGTTTTTCGCAGCCCTCTAGGTGGCGCTCGCGGCCCAATCATGGGCCGCGGCCCTATGGTTAAGAATCACTGCTTTAGGACACCCAAAACATTCCACCCATACGTTAGGATTTTTGTGTGGAAGGACATTATCTTTTAGACCCTAACCTCATGGGAGATGAATTCTGATTGATGACACTCGTCAATAGATCCATTAAACACTTCACCTTCGTCTCTTAATCTAGGCCGACACATAGTTTTTACCTGGCTATTGACAGATTTGAAATATTGTGAAACGATTTAGTATACAGTCAGGTGTCCACATACCTTTGGTCACATATTGTACAAGAACCCAAATTAAAGACTTCTTCATGATGCAAGCCCTGAGCGGTTAAACTAACACAGGTCTACGTTAAATGAAGCACAGATAGGTTTAACTTTAACACGTAAGGATCTCTCCTCTTCCCGTTTTCCCTCTCAGCACACCGAGGCCGATTTCCATGCGCGGTTCAAGGGCCGTCCGGAGCTGGAGGGGCTGATGGCTCAGATGGGCAATTAAGACCCGTGACGGTCTCAAGTCTGATCTTCAGAGGATCCACCTCGTTTACCTGTTTGGGTTTCTTTATTTATTCTCTGGCATTTCTTAACTGAACGCGGTGATCATTTGCATAAAATGTAAAAACTGTTCTTTTGTGACCTCTGGAAAATAAAACTCTCCCTATTTTTTTCCAATTTCAGTCATTTTTAATGCTTCAATTCTGTTTCTTTAGAGTAAATGTGCACAAAAAATGTCAAGAAAAGTGGCATCTGCTTTTTCCATAGAGTTGTGTGACACGACTGCCTTCCAACACTTCTACAGTCCTGTTACCTGTGCCTTGATAAATCAATGTCACATTATTCTGGTTTAACCATTTAGCTGAAGGGACCCTGTTGGTTTTTTTGGTAAAACAAAAACAAACAAACCAGCCTTCAATATTTTCCTTAATAATACAAACTCTAACATTTAGTCCAGCTCTTTAGCAACACGTGTTCTTGTCTTCAAGTTTCCTCCTGAACTGCTTGATTCCACTAAAGTTAATAATTCAAACGAGTCAAGTGGAGTTCAATATGTTTAATGCAAGATGAAACAGATTACATGTAAATCAAGCTGGTCCATGGAGCACCTGGGTTCAGAAAATACACACATTCATCACGTTCAATACCTCCTGCTTGTGGGGGAGAACATGCCCCCAAAACGTTTAGTTTCTGTTCCATATTCAATATGGTATCTTATCTCGTGCCTCTAGGTTTCGTTTCTTAGTCAATCCCTCCTGTACATTTTCCCATTCAAGGTTTTTAGCCTCTCAAAGCCACAGTGAGGATGCAATTTCATTAAAATCTCTGCACACACCAACCCGCCCTGCACAGGCCAGTGATTTAACATCGTATGGAGATATTATAAAATATAAGCAGTGAAAACAAAAGTATGTGCTAAAAAAACGAGTTAATATATTGACAGATTATTGGTTATGCATTATTATATACTTCACAAATTTACTTTTTTGACACCGTAGGTGGAGCTCTGCCCAGTTTCTGGCTAGATGAAGACAAATCTACGCTTAAAAGCTTTGTAACAGTCAGACAATTTAAACAACAGAATATAAAAAAAGGCCCCTATGTGTATCCTTTACACTGGGTTTGCGTGACCCATATCGCTATTTTCCACTGAGAGAACATCTTTCTTTGGTTGTTGCTTCATGAATCCATAAATGCTTAAATAGATAAATTATTAAAGTTCGAGAAGCTTAATGTCTTAACAGGTCTAGTGTGTGTAGGACTTGGTCAGGTTGCAGATTACAACCAAGTGAAGCATCTCAGTGTAACGAGCGTGGAGGAGAACTTTAGGGTCTGACGTCAATGGCCCTCTGTAGAGCTAGTGTTTGGTTCGTCCGTTATGGGCTGCTGTAGATGACCCGCTTCCCTTTGTATATATAAACGTCCCATTCTAATGTGACAAAAACACAACGATTCACAACTTCAGGTGATTATACACTAAAGAAAACATACCTTTTAATATTATATTCCATTTCTCCAATAGATCCCCCTAAATCAGGAGTCTCAAACTCCCGGCCCGCGGGCCGAATTCGGTCCGCCACGTCATTTTATGTGGCCCGCGAATCCCCCATCAAAAAAAAAAAGTAAAAAAAATATATATATTTTTTAAAAGTTAGACTAATAATAATACAAATATCTCCATAGTCGAAATTATGAGATAGAAAGTCGAAGTTATTAGATAGAAAGTCATAACTATGATAGAAAGTCATAATTCTGAGATAGAAAGTCAAAATTATGAGATAAATCAAAAAGATGGGATTGACAGTCAAAATTATGAGATTGAAAGTCAAAATTATGAGATTGAAAGTCAAAATGATGAAATAGAAAGTCAAAATGATGAGATACTTAAACAGTTAGAAGCAGCTCTTTGGCTGGTTACTGCACATTTAACATGGAAATGTATTGTGAGTACATTGAAGACTAATTTAAACTGAATGCAGAGAGTTATTTAACAATATGTTTCGAGTTGTTACATTTACAACCGGCCCTTTGCGGGCGACCATGATGCTGATGTGGCCCGGAGTGAAAATGAGTTTGAGAGCCCTGCCCTAAATGCTACACAACGTTCCTTTAACGAAGTCGCTCTTTTCATCTAAACTAAAAGTGTTTTCCTGTTTGACCAGCATTAAGGATGCTAAACATTGTATGGATAACATTGTGCCCACTTATTGTCCATAGCTACAGCGATTCTTTTTACTTTTACGCTTCGTTCCTTTACTCAGATCCCTCAAGCTCAGCGATGAGAGGCCTCATGCTTCTCATCCCTTTTAGGATTTTATAGAGTGCGTCTTTGCCACCTGACGTCAAACACTGCAGAATGCCACTCATCTGGTCTTGTGCTTTGTTTAAAGATCCCAAAGTCTCATAGTTCTCTTCTGAGATCCATCCCCCGTCCTTCAGCTTATACAGGATGGCTCCTGTATCGCTCACTCTGTTTATCAGATCTGTCTGATGGAGATCCACAAACCGCTGACCTGAAGCAAATAAAAGCAAAGCAAGCGAAGAGTGAACACCAGAAGTTGTTACAGTCATATGTGGAAATTATAACCCAAGGAACAGAAAAAGAACCGCAGAACATAACAATCATTTTACTTATCATTTCTCAATCCTAATTTTTATTTATGCATATTACTTACCTCCAGTGGTATCTTCTGGTGTTATTTGTTCGGGTTCTGAGCAGTGTAATGGAATGAGATTTAATTAGTGGTGCACACAGAAATGAAAAATAACATTTAAAAAAAACATTCAACAGCAATGTTTATCTCCAAAAACAATGACAACTATTTATGTATTTCCAGATGCAACAATTCTGTCAGGTAGATGTTTAATTATGCTCAAGTTATAGTACATTACCCGTCTTATCCTCGGCTGCAGGTTTTGTCTGGATGGCAAAGGCTACAGGACCTCTGATGGTAAATCCGAGGTAAAAGGAAACTCGCCGTGGTGTCCAGATGCTGTTTTGGTGGTTTGCATCCACCTCAATCAGGTCGCCATCAATAGATGCAAAGACTCTGTAGTTTTGTACCACTCCTTCAACTTTGACAAGGCGTGCTTGGACCTCGGGAACTTCGAAAATCTTCTCTTTGCTCCAATCTTGTTTTGTTTCCTCATTTTGCTGTCGGAACAAATTTTCGAGGACCTTTCTGTGAACAATTCTGTTCAGGTCTTCACCATTTCCAATGAAGAACAGGGGCCGGAGGTACCTCGATCGAAAGTGTATCTTATACGCATCTTCGTAAGATTGGTGCATCCGCCGAATTAATTCATTGAGGTCGAGGACACATTTGGCTTCGCTGCCTGTAGGCCAGCACAGGAGGAGGGCTAACATGTGGAGCTCAGGTGAATCGTTGGGGATCAGAGGCATTCTCTGTTTGAATGCAGCCAGATGTTTGCAATCAGAAGGAGATATTGCTCCCATATTTCTTAACATGATGTGAGCGAGGATGTAGTTGACCAGAGCTGCAACTGTATCTTTCTGAAGAAAGATCTCTTCCCACCATGTAGTTATTTCTTTGAGGTCCGATTCAGTGCATTCTCTGTCAAGACATGAGAGTACTCCAGCCGACGTGTCCGCGAGGCTTTGTTTGAGCTTCTGGATGAGATCAGCGCCTTTTTGTCTGAAATCTTTGGATGGGGAGTTTCCGACAAAGTACCTGTAGCACTTTGAGGTGTCTCTGGAAATGTACGCGGGATCGTCTTTCGTGTCAGGCTTTGAATAAGTCAGATATTTATCGAAGAATGCACATTTTCTCTCGATCTCATCTCTGAGGCTGTTTATCAGATCGTTAAATCTGAAGAGTTCGTTGTCTCCAAGTGATTCCAGGACAGAGCCCAGGGACACATTCTTTGTGAGAACGTCTCTCCAAATATCGTTCTGACTGACGAGCAGCTCATACACAAGGTTGCAGACCTGAACATAACCAACCTGCCCTCTGGTGTTAAAAACATTCGAGACTTTGGTATTGCCATCTCCTTTCATCTCCGACCCACATTCATTTTCAGCCAGTGTTTCTTCATGTTTGAAAGCTTCAATGGCCTTTGATGCTAGTTGCAAAATTTCTCCTGGGTTGGCAGGACGCTCTTTGTTCTTCAAATGGTTCTTATGGACCTGGCCCAGTGTATTAGCAACAAAGGAATTTAGAGGATCTCTTAGCTTTGCTCTCTTTGCCCACATTTCAGCCTGATTGTAGTCTTTCAGTTCTGTGTAATAAAAACGAGCAAGCGTTTGTGGAAAAAATGGATTTCGCTGAAACAGAAGTGACGCGACCTTTAGAACTGACGCACTCTGTTTATTGTTCTCAATCGTTTGAATATCTAGAATGAGCCTAGAATACCTTTCTTTAAACTCTGTTCCATCGATTGGATCCTCGTCTTTTGGTTTTGTTTCTCTCTTGGTGAGCATGTCTTTGATGAAACCAACCAAAAACGGAGGGGTCTCATCAAAGCACAAACAAGTCAAGAAGTTTCTTGCTGTGTCACTTCTGGTCACACCGGATCTAGCCATCAATTCAGTGCAACACTGTGCTATCATAGGGTGAGCCATGCAGACCTTTTTTTCAGATCTTCCATCTTGTTGGAATGTGATGATGAGATGGCTGAAGGGCTCCATCCTCTCCTCCAGAGAAAAGTCTCCGTGGCGGTAGTCGTCATGTTTGAAGAAGTCCATGCACTGGGACTCCAGGAGGAACGAGCCTGGTACATAAGCATTGAGCAGGGATAAGAAGGCAGCGAGCTGGGTCTTCTGTGGTCTATTGGCTTTTTTGGTGGTTTTGAAAACAGAACATGCCTCTTGGATGTAAGCCTGAGAGAAATTAGTTTGCATTATGTTAAAGCCGTGGAATTGTTTGTGTTCATCACTGTACCTTGTGCTCAGTTCTTTCTTTTTCTCGTCAAATTTTTTCTTCTCTTCTTCAGAAAGTTTCTTTTGTAGGACGATATTGTCACGCTGTAGAACCACATCCTTTCTTACACAGTTGAGTAAAATCGCCACAGGTATATCGCTGCGTACCTGTATCTTCTTCTCAGCAATCGTCATCTTAATGGCGTCTTGCAGTTCTTGCAGTTCTTTTATCTTCTCATCATTCACCAACAGCAGCACAGTCTTGTGGTTGCCTCGACTGCCTGCTGTGAAAAGCTGGACCACCTCCTCTGCAACCTTTGTGATGTCTGAGGTTGAGTCCATTAGAACAGCACTCGTGTAGGTTTTCCTCAAGTCCCACAACACCTTCATGGCCAATGTGGTTCCCCCGCATCCTGGCTGGTGGAACAGTTGAACAGTTAATATTCCTGGGAGTTTTCTCGAATGTCTGCGAATTGTATCCACAAGTGTGTCGTATCCATCTCGTTCGATGAAGGGAGTTCCAGTGCCATCTGACTCTCTCTGTTCACTAATGTGAAAGTTTAACCATTTGGGTGGGGCCCCTCTGTAAAAGTTTTCCTCTGTCTGATGAAGAAGTTCTGGAGGGAAAGACTCTCCTTCGAACTGATTTGCATCGAGAACATCCAACAGTGAGAGGGAATGTTTGATTTCTAATTTTCCACTTTTAGCGGTGGACAGGGCTGCTCCACTTGCCATCTCAGACTTTCAGTTTCTTTTACCTTATTAATGTAAAAAAAAACAAAAAAGAAAAGTCGAAAAAAGAAAAGTATGTTATCTTGGAATGAGCTATTGAGCAAATGGTAGAACACACAAATGAATTCGGAACCTTTGTAGATTATGGGTTTATATCATTGACATAATGCAACCCAAAGGGTTCCACGCACACGCACGCACGCACGCGCACACACACACACGCACACACACGCACACACACGCACACACACACACACACACACACACACACACTCTCTCTATCTAGGACAAACATATATGAAGGAAATAGTGAAAGTAATAGTTATTAGTATAAAAAAGTAGCCACAGGTCAAGGAGTAAAATAATAATAACCTTTCTGACTACTGTGCATGGCATCATAAGTTCATATATTAACATTACAACAGCACTCATCTTTTTAGACAAATTGAAACTTCACCATGTTTGCAGTATTAAAATTGTTCTTACCTTTTTCCAAATGTTGCAGAAGTCCTGAACATGTCATGCACGACATTGTGAACGATAACTGCTGAAACCTGAAGGGTGTTGGAGGTACATATATGCCACATGCCACCCCCACAATGGGTGTGACTGCAGAGAGATATGTGAAGCTGTGAATGCCAGATAAAGTTATGTTATGTGTTTGTAGCAGTCATTCAAGGTTTCATTTGCTTCCTTCTTGAAAATAAGGCAAATAAAAAAGTTGAATGAGTGAAATCTTGTAGATTTGGCCTTGTGGATGACAAATCCAAAGATGTCTTTTGGTATTGCTGTGTTATTTTCAATGTTTGCTGTGAGTATCGTTTTATTGGAAATGCCAAGGGTTTCCTGTAAAGGGAGGGGTGAGGTGTTTTGATCGATACAATGCAGAGGACAGTGAATAAGTACCGCCGTCATAATCAAAGCAACTTCATCACCACAGCTGTACAAACAGAAAAAAAGTAAAGAAATGCCTTATAATAAAATTAAACAATCTACTGGTTATCATAGTGCACTTTCAGTTTAATTTCCTTTACTCCTCAAGAGGAAACTTAATGCATTCCTTCATTGACAGTTTGTTCCTGTGGTGATTTAAACTTGTTTGTCAGGTTTCACCAGTTGTATTACATCTCTGTGGTTGACTCGTTCACATCGATGTATGAACATTGAGGTACAAGCACCAAAAGTCCGACATGACACCTTTATAATACTTGTTTTGTTGAAACAATAGCTCACAATAGTTTACTCAAGGAGCTGGTACCAATTGTTTTTTATAAATATTAAATATTGTTTGGTCAGCGTTACATTGACTGTAATCCGTCATCTCCAATCAAACTGTCTGCAGCTGTGTCTTAAAGGGACAGTTCCCCTCAAAATAATAGGGGAACTGTCCTCGTAGATCTAGTGCAGTAATCCGATTGTTTTGTTGTGAGTTGCCTAGTTTTGGAGAAATCGGTCATAGAGATGGCTGTCTTCTCGCCAATACAATGGTACTATATGCAGGCCCGGCGCGAGGGGCCCGCCCTGGGACTCGGTTGGGCCCGCCCTGTCAGTCACTTATCACACGTAAAAAACAATTACAAAAATAACTATCTTTTCCCGAATAAATGCATACTATAATTATTATTCTACTACACTTAATATGAAGTTTGCTAAAAAATAATTTTAACCACTTTTGGTTTGGCATAAAAACGGAAATGACAAGTGCAGCGCGGGCCGCAGCTGCGAAGTGCCGTGCGAACCGAATAGGCTGCTCAACAGTACTAGGAGTTGTGATCCGAGTCCGAGATAGAGAGATACGGAAATAAAAGATGGATATACGACGTTTCTTTCATAAACCGCGGAGTGTCTCAGAGGACGGGGACAGAGCGCGTGTAAGCGAAGCCGGGTGCTCGCACGCACAGACGTCTGAGGAGATTGACAGCTCCAGAGAAGCTAACGTTAGCCACCCCGTCGAAGCTAGCAGGCAGCAGAGGTCCTCACAGCAGGCATCTGAACCAGCAGGAGATCTGGGCATTGATCAACCCAATCAAGTGGTGATGAAGAATTACCCATCAAGCCTATTTTCAGGTAAAAAGAGATCATTCCACAGCGCCTGGCACACTAATAGACTGGCTGGAGTATTCAGTTAATGCAGATGCTGCATATTGTTACCCCTGCCGAAATCATAGAGGAATTGCCTAAGATCTAAGATCACAGACAGTCGATGCTCCACAAACGAAAGGCCAACCTGATTATGCTAGCTTTCGAGAAGGACTTAACAAAGAAGTTCAGGAGTGAATGAGGGACACTGTCCTACGCAGATTTCACTCGGTGGCCAATCGTCGTCTCCCGCTCTACTAATGGTGAGTTATCTGGTTTTATCCAGCCTCCTGGCCCTATGGACTAGGCTAAATGATTGGTTGTAGGCCTATGTGTTTGTTCTTTCTTGGAAAAACAAACAAATATGTCATGCAAAGCAATGTTTTCTTAATTTCTGTTGTAGGCTAACTGTTGGTAGGCCCTTTTCGTTGTTGCTGTGCTCCGCTCCGTTTCGGACAAACTCCGGACAGTGTGTTGTTGTAGAGTGTGTTGTTCTTGTTGTTGTTAATGTTGTTGCTGGATGTGCCTATTTTTTAAATGTCTTGTTGTGGCTGAATCTGCTATCTGCTGATCTTTCAATACACAAGTTGACCTACTATGCTGCCATCGGCTGTAAAAAAACAAAAAACAAAAAACGTGCCCCCCCCCCCCCCCCAAAGCAACGTAAGGCCCCCCCGCAAATCAGTGCCTGGAGCCGGGCCTGACTATATGGCACTTGTAGTGTGCAAAGTGCCAAAAATATATATTTGAAAAAAAATCACAGCAATGTCTCTTTCCAGAAATCATGACCTGATGACTCAAGATAATCTCCAGAATAAACTGTTTCCCGCTCTTTCCGTAATATGCTATCTTTGGAGTTTTGTCACCTCTCAAACATCTTCGAAAGAAAGCAACTTAACACAGCATAGGTTAGCAAATATATTTTAATATATAATATTTATATTCATTTTAGCACAATGACAATGGCATAATTTCAGTTCAGTCTCATTTAAATCATGACAAAAAGCCACACCTTTGTATTTACTTGAATAATACCTCATATCATATTTTGTTGCAGTCATTACAAGATAAATCCTGAAGTACGTCTTGCCCCATGAGAGGAAAACCTTAAAAGAATTTTCTAACAGCATTGAGGCCATGGCATCCAACGGGGTTATGTTATACGCGAAAACAGAAAATGGATGTAATGACGCTCCTCGATGCATCGTTAAGCACAGCAGCACATCCCACGTAATCTTTGTCACTGATCTCAAACCGCAATTAAGCAACGAGCCTCGACTAACACGAACAACTGGATTGACAGTGAACATAAAACCACACCGGTCACTTGCTACACCATTTGAGAACGAAGCAACATTACAAAATAACATGCGAAATACGAGAGAAAACCTCCACTGACACACGGGACAATTCAAGAATTTAACTCAGATATTTTGTGTAACACTTACACATTATTAGACTTTTCAAGTCCAGTCTGACACCTCTGGAAAACAAACCAACGACTCCTCTCACGCCGAGTCAAATAGTTCGATGCCTGTAAACCACAGTGATGTTTTTCCAGCCTTACATTTAAACCTCCAGTTACATTGACCACTCACCGCGCACACAAGCCACAAACGTTACTGTGACCAACTTAAATAAAGATTGTTCACTACAAACATCATGCGACGTTGCTAAAAGTCAAGCAATGGCATGAGTTCGAGTCCCTTCGCCACTGCAAGTGAATCAAGTCGGTACTTTTTACCTACGAAGGGAAAGCTTGCTTTAAACTTTATTCGTCAGCTCTGGAGGAATGCAAGTAGGTGCGGTTAAAAAGCTTGTATTCAGGAACGGCCGACTGAATGCGACTCGCACTGTTCCCGTGATGGTTAAAAGGGTGCAAAGGAAAACAGAAACAATGCTGCACAACTTCACACAAAGCGACATCGACATTCAGCATTCCTAACATTAACACTCATGATTAAAAAATGACACCGACTAGATGCAGAGGTGTGGCATCTTGTACACATACCAGAGATGTTTTGACCTGCACCTTTCTCTCTGCTCACACCTCAAACAGCTACAACCCAAACGATTCTTCGTTCTACTTACACGACTCTCTACCCAGCACTTGTACTCATGAAGCTACCGCTTCACTCCATCGCTTCCCCCCTGCGCCCTTTAACCATTCACCGACACCTGACTTAAAAAATAAAGCGACTAGGGAGCCTCAAGTGTTCAATATTGAATGTATAAATATAGAAACAAACTATGTAATTCAAGAGATGTATTGACGCTCGACTTCATTGTGATGAAATATGACGCTATTTAGCTTAACGTGGTTGCACATGCTACTTACTTGTTGCTAACTAGCTAGACTGGATTGTTTAGCTGTATTCGCTAGCTTCCTGTGCTCTTTTAGCTAGTTTTCTGGCTAGGCAGGTAGCATGTGCGGCCTTCTTAAGCTAAATAACATGTTACAGTGTGTACGCACACACCTTGAATGGCAGCTGGACTCTCGATAATCCAGGGCTCACTTTTAAACTCAATCAAAAAGCGTTTATTTGATTGAATCAGAATTTGACACTGTTAAAACTCTAGCTAACAGACGCTAACTGGCTAAATTGCTTAATTGATTGTTTTACTCATTTATACATTTAAAATTGAACATTTTGTGGCTCCATACAGCACTAGAGTGATTTCTTATTTTTCAGAAGAGGGTTGTCAATTGCCTCAATTATCTTTTTGTATTTTATTAAGTAGAATAAGAAAATACTGCTAATGATCTGGTCATAAAGACAAATCCGCGGTCAACATTTCTTGAACTTTCCACACACACCTGGCCCAACATTTTAAGACTTTAGGTTACACTTCATATTTTCTTTCTCTTGGTGCAATGTGCAAGTGACAACACGTCTCCTATGAACGAAATGGCAGATTATGACTTTGTGACTGCTTTTATCTTTTGTCATGATTTGGAAACTCTCTGAATAAAATCATTTCACGAGCAGTGACCACGACACATCGGATCAAATACGACACAGTAAAACAGAATATGTTACATATCAGTTAATACAATGAAATGAGTAGCACTTCTTTTTTTTTGTTTTTTTTTGTAAAATCATCACCCAAAGCCGAAACAGCAAAACATGAATGAATAAATGTTGAATGAATTATAAAAGTTTTGATGCATGTAAGCAACACGTTTCCCTCCCCTTGATTTGCTTCCAGTTAGTAAAACAAAATCAGGACACATAAAAACAACAATATAGAGGCATTAAATAAATTAATCAAGCTCAAAACAAACACAGTGATATATATTCAAAATGCATATTTACAACCTAATAAAATGGAGAAAAACAAACAAAGAAAGCACAGTCTTATCCTGAAGGGAAAACAATACTCTTGATTGAATGACTTTTCTAATTGACGGTTAGCATTACATGCTGAACACCTCCACACAATATCTGCCTCTTCAATTCCTACTTTATCTATACTCATGTGTTGGTTATAATCAGGTATAACTACATACATATACATATATATATACATATATATATATATATATATATATATATATATATATATATACATATACATACATACATACATATATATATGTTAGTAGGTTTATACTGTTGCAGCATTTACTTAGTTGATATGTACTTGGTACATGGAAATCCAGATTTGACATCATTTGTGACTGATATGTTGATATGTGCCAATTGGCGAGAGAAAGCTAAGCAACGCCAAACATTTAATCCACCTGGTGATGAGGTCAGGGGGGCTGTGCCATGGTTAATATGGTGACTTTAGAAGGCTAGGAAACATAAAGTGGATATTAAAAGCAAAAACAATGAATGGAGAAAGGTGCGGCACATTTCCCTGCTGACAGAAATTGTAACACTCCAGTGAATACGCTGCTAACCAGGAGCATCTAGTGCATCACACAGTTTGATTTTTTGTCTTTTTTGATGTTTACATGGACAAACTACTGACACACTACCACACGACTGTTAACTGTTGAGTCCATGGCCTACCCTACTGAAATTCAGAGAGAGATTAAAACAAATTAAGTCACTTGGTCACATACATCTAAATTCACAATTTGCTATTCAAAGAGCACGTCGAAGAAAAAGGAAACATAAAATACAATGGCCCAAATCCTCCCTCGCTCATATTTTGTACAATAATGGAGAGACATGCTGAGATCTGGAAAGACAAACCTGCCTTTTGGTTCGTAAGGTCACCAAAGCTCTTCTATGAAACTGGTGAGCGGCAAATATTTATGGCCAATAATCACATCCATTTTAACGCCGGGAAAGACCATTACCCAGAGGTCATAGCAGTAAGTATAACTGCCTCCCTTTGCCTGACAATAAGCTCCCAGTTCAGCTCTGTGACAAATGCAGTGGTCCCACTTTGTGTTCACTAGGTTCAAGCTACAGGAGGGCAGCTACCGCTTCACTTGGGGTCAGGCCTAGCGAAGGGACAATCCACGCAGAAATACTTCAGACACTGTTGTACATTACCAATCTGAAAAGATCAGTGCATATGCCAGGATACAAAACCACGTTGCATTTCTAGTTTTTGGTATGACTTTTTGGAAACACCAGATAAAGAGGACTATGACTTAGAGCAGGGATTCCCAAAGTGGGGAGCGCGCACCCCTGGGGGTGCGCGAGCTGCCTCTAGGGGGTGCGCGAGAGGAAAAGTGTAATGGCGGTCTGATGGTGTAATAATATTAAATATTAAAAAAAAATGTAATTTTAATTTAAAAACTGTCAGGTGGGACATCTGAAGCTATCAGTCGTAAAAGAGGAGAGGGACAGAGAGAGAGAGGAATCGGAGGCGAGGGGAACGGAGAGGTGCGTTGGGGAGAGACCGGGAGAAGAAATCGAGTCAGAGGAAGATGCGACGGAGGAGACTGGGAAAAAAAGAGGAAATATGATGAAAAGTATGTGTGTCTGGGCTTCACTTGGATTGGCAACGCAGATTCCCCAAAGCCACAGTGCGTGGTGTGCAGTGAGGTTCTGGCTAACAGTCTGAAGCTCTTATTTACGTCGCCACCTGAACACCAAGCATGCCAGTGCAAGTCAAAAGCCCCTTACATTCTTTATATCGAAATTGGAGGAGTTACAAAACAGCCAAAAACAACTGCAGTCTCATTCATGTGTTGGTCTATAAATGACGCACTACGGGCTTCATATCTGGTTACAGAATAGCGAGAAAGGGGCTACCGCACACAATCGCTGAAGACGTGAGCTTGCCAGCTGCCAGAGAGATGGTGGAATGTATGATTGGGGAGAAAGAAGCAAAAAAGTTGTGCATGATCCCGGTGTCTAACAACACTGTGTCGCGCCGCATCGATGCTTTGTCCGAAGACATCCTGGCTTCATTAGTCGCTCATTAATTGTAAATTAAATGTGATAATCTGCCTCTGAGCCTGTGCGTGCGCGAACCCGGTCGGGATGTAGAAGGGGCTGCGCGGCCTAAAAAGTTTGGGAACCGCTGACTTAGAGAACTAGTGCGGTGGCACAGCGGTGCTTTGAGCAGAAGAATCGCTTAATTTATTATAATTCATAAACAAACATCAAACTGTTCGTGGCGCTAGAGGTAAAGTCAGACGATCACCAAAGTCATCAGGAGTCAGCCTCTGACGACCATGAATGTGTGTACCAAACTTTGAGGCAATCAATCCAATAGTTGTTTGGTGGTTTACGTTTTTAATTAGCCTTAGTTGGGCGTATACAATTTATGAGTAGCCGAAGACAATTGTTCGTTGCCTTTCTTGAGGTAAGCTGGGAAAATGCTGATAGGCCCTACATTCGTGGAGACAAACTGTTTACCTCTTACCATACAGAGACACAGTCATAACGCCGGATCCCTTTTAGGGTTACAGGCATCCAGATTCCTTTGTTTGATGGTTCCATGTCAAATATCCTGAATGTCCTTATTTAGGCAGGTAGTACGTTCTGTAAGGGGTTAAACATTCCCTGCAGGGATGATAATCACCAGATTTGGGATGGCACTACGCGGTTTGCACTAGTATTGATCCGCTCTATTCTCCTTCACCGAGCTTCAAAGAATGAATTGAATTCAAAGCACAGCATATATAACAGTGTTGGAGTATTTAAGGGTGGAATAATCCTGTCAAAGTACAACGAAACATGACCACTATTGGATTACTGCAGGCATTAAAGGACTATTGGATGCTTGTTACCTTAACACTTTGCTTGCAAAGCAGTAGAATAGAGTTCTACAGTATAGTTGGTCAAACAATGTCCCCCCCCCATGTTTAAATAATGAATATTGGGTATTTTGTGTCCTGAAACTACACTTTCCTCTCATCAAGTGCCACCCAGCACATCAGTCATGCAGATTCAACACGAGAACATCAGGATGTTGTCAAACACCCCGATGTGTCCTAATTTAAGAGTTCGGTCCTCTAGATGAAGTGATCTGTTGGGAGGATATGTTACAGTGCAGAGTTTTCCTACAGGCGTAAATGCACAGGATACAAATCAGTCCAACACCACAACAAACGGTGAGCAATGCAAAAGAAAACAGATCACAGAAACTGTGATCGAAATAAAGGTCTTGGTCGTTGGCACTGGGGTTGGAGTGGAGCGGGGAAGTAAAATGACACACCGATAGATTTTTATGTGGGTTTTTTTTCCCGATCCTACAGCTTCAATAACGTCAAAGATTGGGGCAGAAGTAGATCCACAGACATTCTGAAGTCCTTAGCAAATTTCAGAATAAAAGTACTCTCTGTAAAAGTGAGAGACGCGTGTGCCGGCGTCCGTCTTCACGCGAATTTCGGGGATAAACACAAAGTCTGCTAAGGCTTCAATGCGGGGGGGAAAGAGACACAGTGTTCAAAAGAGCAGTTATTATGGTTAAGTTTCAACAGTCTTGCTAGTTATTATGTTGGTGCACGGAGGGAATGGCATCGTCAGCTGGTTATGAGCCGTTGGGTTTCGTTGAGATCTTTGTCACGATCTACTCTATGTACAGTTTTTAATTAAAGGTCATGCTTCTATCATCACACGCCGTGTTAGCGCTCTGACATTTTCCCCCTTCCTTTCACTTTGATCTGCGCTTATTGGTTTTATTCAGTTACTGTCAGTTATTTTCAGCAGTGCAACAAATACAATAGTGAAAGAAAGTTTTGTCTCTTAAGTGTCACGCAACACAACATTTTTCACAAAGTAAATGCAATATCCAATACGATTGCTCAATATATACACTTTTGTTTCTCTGCACTTTTACTGTTTTCTTTCATCTCAATTTGTCACAGATATGTTGAATAGTTTCAGATTAGATGAAATTAGGCCCTTTAGTTACAAAGGTGAAGTTAACGTACAGTTGAAATCCGAGTGTTCTCTGTGGAACACACACTGCCGGTAAATATATATTATTTCTGCTGTACTTTCTTCTAATATATTATTTGTATATTTACACCTCTAGCCAGCTCATACGACAGCCTTTCATGCCAACTGGTCCCCTCGATGAAACGAGGACCTACAGACAGGGAACCTCCATAGTATAGAAATAATTACTCAACTTTCCCGTCTAAATAACTCCGCTATGATTATACGCTAAAGGCAAATATTGGCTTTTCCTATGAAAATCAACTTTAAATATCTTCTTCTAAAACGTTACTTTTTTTTGTTGTTCTTTAATATGATATAATTATCTGTGTAAGAGTAAAGGGAATGCATACAGCACCTCTAGCTGAGGAACAGTGACCGCCCTGTCCTTTAAGTTTGACTTAAAGTTTAGTTTAAAATACAGCTAGCTCATGGCAATACGGCCAAAAGAGGCAGAAAGATGGTAACTTGGTAACTGTAATTATTTGTATTGAACTATATGGACTTTAAAGGAATAGTTTGACATTTGGGGAAATTCTTTCATTTGCCCTTTTTACCTAGAGTTAGATGAATGTGGCATCTTTTCATCACACCCAAAATGTTGACTGTTTCTTTCCCCCAAATGTTGAAGCATCCCTTTCAAATTACAAACGCACCTGAACTATTAGAGCAGCTACACACAAGCACAAGAACCCTCATAGAACACAACCAAAGCCGTACGTGGGAGATTCAGATTCATTTTTAAATTAATTTATTTTTCTCACGCATTAACTTAAGCCGCAGTTTTGTTTAAAAATATGTTTTTGATAATATAAACCATGTAATTACATGGTTTAGTTTCAGTATCTGAAAGTTTTCATTCCATCAGTTTTTGACATTTTGGCTGTTTTGCATATTCAAATTGACTTGAAAAACACTGCTGAATTATTAAGTCATTGTCATGCATCACTGCACTGACAATGTATCCAGCTTCATATAAACTTTGCCATTTCGATTTGTTGTTAAGTGTTTCAAGGCGGGGTTTGTAGTTTTAAATCATTGTGGATGTAGTTATCGTCTTAAGTATAATTAACTACACACACACACACACACACAAGCACAGCATCACAGATCGAACAGTGTTTACAGATTACTCTCATTCTGAACTGACCAATCAGCGTTTGAAACGAGAATAGACTTTCTCTCTCTCTCTCACACACACACACTGTCGTCCCGTCTCCAGATTTCTTCTTCTAACGTCTCTTTTTCCGCAGCGTCCCGTCTCCCCTCAGCTTGGGAAGAGGCTGCAGCGCTACAATCCGATTCGTTGCTTGGTTGGTGTCCGCGGTTATGTGGTCACGGCTTGTGTTAGTGCAAGGAGGGTGCGTTGCTGGATGTGTGTGTGTGGGGGTGTGAGGGAGGGGGTGTGAGGTGGGGGAGTGATGGGGTTGGTCAGAAACGGTTGGTCGGTTGATTGGAGTGCCAGGAGTGAAGAAATCAAGGTGCAAAGATCAGGGTTGCGGGTCGCGACCTCACACTTTTTTAGGGGGAGGGGCCAACTTGATGATCTCATCTTCAGAGGGCTGGCGGATGATGTCTTTTAGGGGGGAGGGGTTGGAAAAAAGGGTAGAGAGAGAGAAAGAAATCTTAAGAAACCTATGCTTTAAACAAAGAAAGTTTTAGCCAAAACAAGTCAACTTTTTAATATGCAGACCAAAGCTGTGGAAGCTGTTACAATCCTTGGTTGGCATTTCTTTCAGGAATAGCCATTTATTGTAATTACATTCTGTAAATACCTCGATATAGTAAATCTATTTGTTAGTGGCGGACTCCGCCATTTGTGCGCGGGACTCAATTCCTCTTCAAAAGCGTCCAACTGGTGAAAAACTGGATGGCTTTTATTGTGAAGCAGCCATAGAAAACACAGCTTGCCGAAATGTGTCACTGATGTTAGAACTGGCAGCGATTGCCCATCAAAAATGCATCGAGAAAACCTTATTTACTCTGTTTAACTTGTTTACGTGTATGAATGCAGATCTATTTTAGGCACTTTGAGTTGTTGTATTAACAGGTTATTTTACTATTACTCTAATTCAAAGGAAAACATTAACTTTAGACAAAATATTAAAACGTTGAAGCTCTGAGCTTATTATTTACAGTACATTAAACACACTTCGTAATTAAAAAAATCATGTTCAGTATGACAAGCAGCCTGAAAAGCTTGAGGCTGAAAAGTACAGAACGTCTGACGGGAAAACGCATTCAGTCTTTTGCTCCGTCTGGGCTCATCTTGGATTGTCAAGTTTTATTTATAGAGCCGCTTTCATGCAAGATGCACAAAGTACTCTCCAGAGTGGTGAGGATGAACCGCAGTGACAGGACGAAAGCATCAGAAGGAGATAAATAAAGCAACAAATATCAATATGACATCGTAAAAAAAATCTGAGTAACTTCTTTCAAGTCAAAGATATATAAATATCCCCCAAAGTTCTAATATTAGCCTAATAATCTAGAAACCTGATACATAAATATAACCCCGCATCTACGTGTGGTTGAGATTACCTTTGTATTTCTTGGCCGAGGGGATGCGCGTGAGCTTGGTGTCGATCTCGTCATCCTCGGAGATCTTCAGCACGGTGGTGCGGTACTCGATCACCCTCGTCAGCAGGTCCGGTCGCCGCGAAATCTCGAAGATGTGCTCGATGTACGACAGATTATCTGCGCGGGAAAAGTTGTCATTAGAGTCAGTTTATAGCAGACGTGTCAGACTAACTCTGCTCTTTGTTTCCCACACTGGTAGGTCAAATAAAAGCTTCATATTTTGAGAGATTATTTGAGTTTGTGCGTCTCACCGTGGGCCAGCTTGTCGTTCTTCTCCAGGTAGCTGAACCACTCCTTGCAGGAGGTGATGTTGTTGCTCTGGTCCTCGGGGATGTCCTCCTTGCAGGCCGACTTGAGCTGCTCCAAGTCTTCGTTGGTGATGTTTTCAGACAGGTCGCTGAGCAGAGAGCTGTACTCCGCCATGGTCTGGGCAGAGACAAGAGAGAGAGAGAGGAAACCGTTAGATATGCTGAATAAGAAGATGATCAACAGAAAATAAAGCCAAAAAAGTCTCACAAAAAGATCCATTTCCTGTGTATCCAAAGCACGAAAGAGCGTATTCCTCCATCAGTTGTCCAAAAAGATATATATCATTGAACTGTAACGTATTGAAGGATGGATTAAGGAAATGTTGGCTTTAAAATTGGAATGATATATAGAAAATGATTGATTAATATCTACTCCTAATCTTTTAAACTCTGTTCTCTCCACATATGTTAGCATTTATTAAGTTATCAGCTGCTTTTCATGAAATCCACTCAAGCTCTAATACACATTTCTACTGATCTGTCTCCCTCTAGAGGACTCAGTGAGGAACATTTCTGTGCTACAGTAGAATCACAAAAGCAAGGAATTGGTCAGATTTCGGTGATTCTACGCGTGTTGGAGGAGAGGCAGGTCTACCCCTCTGTGATTCATCCGTTGTATGCATGCGAGGTACTCAAATGTTTGGAAGAAGCAAAGGAAACGGATCAGGATGCAGACGCAGGTTTCGGCTCACATCTCGGTTTATTAACATATTTTGGTTCAAGCTATTCATGTCAATCCAAGTGTCTTGTTTTGTCCAACCTGCAGTCCAAAACCAAAAGATACTCAGTTTACAATGATCAGACGATACAGGCCAAAACAAAAGAAGGGTAGGGCAATAAGACGTTTCAAACACTTTCAACCTCGCATCCAATCGAATGGCCGCCTCAGGATTTACTGGTGAGATATTTCCCCAGAGGTTAACGAGGCATCGGTTTAGCTATGTGCGAATGATTAAGGTCACCCGACAAACAGCTGCACGGGATCCTCTGTGTTGCTCGGGGACACTTCGGCAACTCTGGGAAGCGACAAAAGTTGCAGAAGGACCGCCCCTCCCTTCTACCCATCTCTTGTAACCATAAGCTTCCCACGACATGAATGCACATCTCTTTTCTGTGTCACACACAGCAACCCCCCCCCCCATCCCTGGCATGCCGTTGAATGCAGTGCATCATGGGCAGTGGCACGAGGCTCTGTCTGCCTCTGATCCCCTCGGTTACGGATATGCACCGTAACGCCAGTGAATACAATACGGGTCTGAATCCAGTGTGTGTGTGTGCGCGTGGCTCCTGCCTTGAAATGCAGGTTTGTAAATCGTGTGTGTGTGCGCGCGTGTTTGCATGTATTTGCGTGCACTCAAGTGAATGTGTGTTTGAACGCTTCCACTCACAAGCTTGTGAATTGTGTGTGTGTGTGAGACGGAGGGAGACTGGAAGACTGAATGCGTGTGTGTGTGTGTGTGTGTGTGTGTGTGTGTGTGTGTTGGTCCCTGTGCCTCCTCTCTCGACCCTGGTCGCCCTGCCTGCTCTCTGGTTTGCACCACAATGGACCGGCACTGCTTTTGTGTACTTTCAGAGCAGAAGGGGGGAAACAAAAAACAACAATGGATAGAGTGGCTACATTTAGTGTTTCTCTCTCCCACCACCTCCTTCTCCCCGTCGCCTTTAACTCTTCCTCAACCAACAGATAAAACATGTTTCTGTTACATTAGTCCGTGATCTCAAAGGCTTCTTTTCTCCTTTACATTCATACATGTAAACAGTGATAATCTGGGGTTTGCATTGTTTGATGGGTTGAATCGATTCATCCTGCAGCCCTCATCATGACAGAGTAAAGTCATAATTCTGACAGTCACATGACTTTGTATGTCGTCTGCAAAGACAGAACATTATGACGATGATTGAAAACACCTGAAATTGCATTTTCACCTAAAACGGACCGAATGCATGAGCGATCACAGCGAGAAGGCAAAGAAAGTGTGTTTTAGTTCACATTCATCTCTGTGAAGGCCGACGAACATGCATGAAGTGTTTGGTAAAAACATTCTGAGACACAACTGGCATCTACGTTCCTTTTTTAAATCCCTGTGCGACGTCGTAGTCATGCTCTCGGTAAAAGATTTTGTGAAATCCCCTCCAACTGTCGCCCCCCCCCCCCTCTAGTCTCTCTGGGACGAGCCCGACACTGCTTCCATACATAGAGACCCACTGTGCTTCACATTCTCATGAACACAAACATGCTTTTGTCTGCTCGATCCTCTGTCTCTGTGTGTGTGTGTGTGTGTGTGTCCTTAAATATGAGAGAGAGAGCGAGAGAGAGAGAGAGAGAGAAATGATATATATATATATATATATATATATTATATATATTAAATTGTTCAAGGAGTGTGAACAATAAAAGATGACTTAGCACAAAGAAAGAAAACAGAAAAAATAAATTACGAGCAAGTTAAGACTTCCGCTTCATAACGAGCATGTGTGGTGGGTCAAATACGGACGTTTATTCGCGCCAAACCATTCGGATGAACAGTCATTTGATTCAAGCTGTGATCAATCTGCAAGGGGAAGCTTTGCACTTGTAAAAGGAGGTGTTTATGCTCAGTTTGAAATCTTCCCTCGCAGTTTGCTCTCGCAGTTTTGGGCGAGCTTATCAATAACACTTGAGTGAAATACACTTGTTTGTTGCAGAACGTTAGATTTTGGTTTCAAATCAGTGGTGATCAAGCAGAAACCTCTGGTCCACTGAGAAATGAAGTCAACGCGAATGCCAGTAATTGCACTTTCTGAAATGGCTCCTTGATGCAGCCTCATAAAAGCGAGTCGATCCCCATCGACACCAATGTTAAAATGCCCAACTTTACAGCTAAATGACACATGTTTACAGCCTGCTACAAAAAAGTTTTTGATCTCCATCACTAATTTTCTCCCACCTAAACTATACTGAGGCTCACTAGTTGAGCTGCAAAGCAAGTTAAAGCAGCCAAGCTTAGCATTGCATGTGCTTTTTACCAACAATCTAAATGGGAGTCAACGGCCGGCGTTGCAGTTTACGGTGCATCTTGGCTGCATGAAGGGTTCGGACTCTTTTAAATGAAAAAAAAACAGCTTTAATTACTTTTGCACTGGTTCAGTAGTTTTGGCATTAATACACTGCCGTAGAACTCAAGGCGTGAATGGATGCCAAGCAGTCCCCCCCCCCCCCCCCCCCCCCCCCCCCCCATCATAGTCTGCTTTACATTGTGCAATCAGGCCATTATCCATCTAGACGAGACCCACTGTTCCCCCTTTGCGGCTCTTTTCTCCCTCCTTCACACCTCCTTTCTTGTCTCTTTTCCTGTTCCGTCTTCATCTCCGTGTCCGATTTCAAAAGGGTTTCACGAATGCGCAGCCAGCATGCGAGCACAGAACGACGATGCATGAGTGCATGAGTGCAGTCCTGAGGCGGCGTGTACAAATGGAGACGATGTCAAGCACAGATGAGGAAGACCTCGGCCTGAAAGCTGTGCTCCTCAAGCACTTAAAGAATCCATCACTTTATTTCACAACACTTTCATTATTCACGCTATTCCAATTTAAACTGCACTGATGATCAACCTGCTGAGTGTTTCTCTTTGTTGAGAGCACACACACACACCACAACCACCAAAACTCCATTCACCCGCCACACCAATGACGTTGCCATGGAGACCAGGCGAGGCTTTGCTTTTTTAGGCCTAGAGACTGTTACCTAGCGACAGGGCAGAGACCATCCTCCCTCCCCTTTCTCACTTCACCTCGCACCCTCCCCAACCCTTTCAGAATAAAAGCCCCGATGACAATGACTGACACACAAACACGCACACATGAGGTGTGCCATTTGAGTCATATGTCGAATATTAATCATGGAATGAGAGTCTATTTACAGAAAACACTGTCCCCACACACACAAGTGGGTAGAGAAAGACAATATGAGACATCCTGACAGTCACATGATCAATCCACATCCTTGCGCAACTCTAACTCCTCTGTCTCTTTGTATCAAAGCCCCACACACACACACGCACACACATTCAGATTTCTCCATGGCAACACAACCACCGGGATAGCAGCTCAAGAATATCTCCGACAGAGATCTGGATCGAGGAACAGACTCGCTTGTACTGTTTTCTACACAATCTATCCAGACCTTGTGTGTCTGGTTTGTCTGTGGCTCTTTTACTCCATCCTTTCTTCTCCTCACATGTCGTTTTTTTATCAGCAACGTTGCTCGTCACTCCCTGTATGCTTATCTTATTTTTACTTTTCAAAAGTGTTATTATAAAGTCTTATCATTCCTTTTTTTTTACCGTTTTATTCTGCTGTGAAACAAACCCACAACTTTCCCTCTTCAACCTGACAAAGTGGCATCAAACAGGAAATCATAGCTCTGCTGTAACACACTGAAAATAAATGTGGTGAATCATAAGAAATCCTGCAGAACTTCTCCTCATTCTTTCCTCTAATTGTCTCAGTCCTGTCCCTTCGTGTTCTCCTCGGTTAGTCTCCGTCTCCTTCATTAAATCTCTCATTAAATACGCCCTGACATTTCATGCTCTTGTCCTCTCTCTCAGGATATTTTTAGTTATTTCACTCAGATGGACTGGGAGGCAGAGTGTAGGAGTCCCTCCCACTCTCCATCTTTAAATCTCCCATGAAACTCACCTCGACTTTACAAAAATCGGTTCGGCTGTCCGTGTAAAAATCTATCTCTAAGGCAATGCAGCAGCAGTTTGCAGGATGTTGCATCTCTTCCTCTCAGTGCAATAAACCTGTTTTTTTTGTGTGTTCCTGAATACATCTCCAGTCTTGCAGGAGCAGTAGGAGGTGAGGGGATTAGCGAGTGGGATGCAGAAGAGCTCACAGTTGCAGGTCGAAGCGAATGTCCGCCTCCAAAAAATCTCCCTCTCAGGTCAGAAGTCTCTCCTCTGCCCATCCACTCACATCAGTGTGCGTTTCTGAGCGTGTGACTAATTGCCTGTTTGCTTTCAAGCGTCTCACTTCAACCCACGTGCTCACGCTCACCACTCTGTGAAAATAAAGACAAATCTTATTTAGCTGAAACGATTGTGAACACTCGGAGACTCAGAGAGAGTTCAATTGATGTTTGCTCTCATCCTTCTGTTGCTGTGGGCATTGATCGGTGGTTGCCTCAGGCGCTAAAGCGATCCAATCCGCCTCTCTGCAGGTGTTCCTTTCCAATAGTAAACACCAAGCAGACCCCCATATATTGTTGTCTTTGCATGCTTTGGAAGAGTCCCCCCCCCGCTCTATACACCACAGGCCTGGTCAGCGAACAGAGGGATGTAGAAGTGAAGAGGAAGAGCGCAGGGAGTGATATTGTGCACAGGATTATGGGACGAGAGAGGGGGATAGATGACGGAGGGAAATAAGGAGGTTTGGTCCTTGTTTCCTTGCAGACGGCCTCGTGTCCAATGAGGCGGCGAGTACTGCCAGCACTCATCAGCTCAACAGCCCAGAGCGAGAGAGCGAGAGAGCGAGAGACAGCGGAAATGAGGAGGCGCTAATCTGGGGAGAATATAGGCCACTGGCCCATTTCTCATTGAGGAGAAAAGAAGATTTGCTGTGTGTAAAAATCGTACAGTTGATTTAAATATCTTCATCGTTTTTTAAATTAAACCACTCTTCTTCTCTTATTGGATTTGTACCCCCCCCCCCCCCCCCAAAACTTCATTTCGGCAATCATCTGTGACATTTTCAAAGAAATTAATAATTATAACTTTCGCATATGCAAGTTTGTTTCCAGAGTAAATAGAAAACCGGAGGCGTTAGCATGAGTGGAAATAGAGAGAAACTCAAACTTTACCGACTAGACTTCAGCTCTTTGGCACACTGGTGCTTTGAGGTGGCGCTAACAGGCAACATGCTCACGATGACCATGCTAAAATATTTCTCAATTTTTAAAGTGCACATAATTCGTCTTTTTTTCATGTAGAGCTTCATGACAACTGGGCAACTCCATCTGCTGTGGAAGATCCTCTAATACGGTTTAAAGCTGGAGCGCCGGCCTGATCCTTTAAATCCTCATCCGATACCGTTCGTCTGCTTTCAGTCACAAATGTTTAAAAGTATTGCGTAAAAGCCAACATATACATATACATTTTCATATGGACACGCTAAATTAAATACAGCATCCAACCATGAATCCGTGAGCAAAAACCTCTGAATTCATCAATGTTTTCACTCATAAGCCTAACAATTACACAATGTAATTACACCTACATGTGTGTATTTTGCCGTTATGTTGGTATTTTCCTCCCTCACATTTGTCTCAGAGCTATAGAAGAACGTCGGTGAGGAGTTTGTGTAGGCGGAGCCAACAATCAATACTCCCAAGTGACACACACCACACTCGCACACACTGTGGGCACCGTGTGAATGCGCCCCGCATACAGATGCCCCTTACTTTGTTTTGGCACAAGCTTGCGTGAAGCCAGAGGCTAAAAGGTCAACGAAAGAGAGAAAGAAAAGCACCGCGGGAGACTTTCAGCAACTCAATCGAGGCGTGAAGACAAAATGTGAAAAAGCGAGTGTGAACGCATGTTCAAGAAGGAAAAAAGACGTGCTGTTCAGCGGTGGAAGAGAGCAACATGTGCTGTTCTGACAAACCAAACACAGAAGTGAGAGCTCGAGTGCATCTTCACCCGTCCAAAAAAACAACTTGGATTAAATGATGCAAGAAATGCAACGTTCTTTGTCTGAGGGCTCAGTTGAATGAGAAAAACAACGAGATGTTTCAAGGAGCTGCCGACAGTGCGGAGACCTGGCTGTGTCTGACCAGCCGAGCCCTTTACTTCCTGCCGTCACCATGGACACACTTCCTGGCCCCGGGTGTAGGGCGGCGGAAAAAACAGCAGCCGCCAAGTGGGATCGAGAGAGAGAAAGGGAAGAGCAGAAAGAATGGATGGAGGAAGAGAAGAGAATAAAGAACTAAAACTGGAGCGAACCTCTGTTTTGCCCAACACTACCCTCCTCCTCCTCTTCTCTCTGCAACTCTTCCCCCTCAGGGATTTACGGAGAGACATTTTGCAGACGGTGGCTCTCATTTGTCAAATTTATATTCACAAAAATACACGTATCGATGGCACTTCACACACATCCACAGGAGCACGTTAAGGCTGAACATTAGACTTTGAATAGCAGCTTTGTTGACAACACACTGACATCACGAGTCCGCTTGACTTCCTTCAAAAGTAATCACATATACACACGTGTAGGCTGAGAGATCCTATATTTAGCATTATTTCTGCACAGGGCAGTAGTGTAATATGAGGGCCAGCATGCTGCACGAGGGTCGATAATGTGATAAACTGTACGCATGAATATGAACGGCTGCATGTGGCACTCCAGCTCCTGTCACTGGAGCGGCCTCCTGCTTCATCTAAATGGCAAGCGCTTCATCGTGGCTGCAGGAAAAGACCAGATGGTCACGACTAAAACCAGAGAGAGCGAGAGAGAGAGGCCAGGTGTGTAGAGATACAGGAAGATGCAGACGAAATAAAAAGGGAGGGATGTACAGGAGGCTGACATGGAGGATGTGAAGGTACATGGGGTTAAAAGCATGTGCAGAAACACCAGGAGTGAGTTGTTGAGCCTCCACATGTGCAAACACACGGAGATCCACGGCCCTTTGTGTGCTTCCTCCAATCAAAGCAAAGCTCTGTTTATTCTGGGAGAAAGGTCTGGACTCGGTGGCCCCGCAGTGACGGCGGTCAGGCCGGAACAAAGCGGCGGTGGCGTGCAGTCACACAACAACATAGAACCTCCAGCTTTCATTCTCTAATCCATCAAAAACCCTCTTTACGTGCCAAGCAAGTCAGTCATCTTCAGCACCTGATCAGTCGGCACCGGCAACAGACATTACCAGCCGTTTATGCTTCAAGGTAGTTTTAAGCTGCCGGTGCTGCCAATTTGTGATGTCATTTCCTTTTGTTTTGATGATTCCGGAGATTTCATGAACGCGAGGAGTATAGTTGGCGCACACAGCATGAACACCCTGATGCACACACAAAAGAGAGTGAAGGTATCCAGGCAGATGCGCCGCCCGCACAGCGCAACCAGATTGAGCCGTTGCATCACATGTCGCGTGTTTGCAGAGGATTAACCGACATAAATCCTAACGCTGAATAACCAGAGAACAGGCACACTACATCGCCTCGGTGCCGATCTGATGGCACAGAGGAGGAATGGTATCATGTGCTGCAAGGCTGTAGTCTGTGGCCGTATATGGTATATAATATGCATGTTGAATGTTATTGCATCACGCACACTGAAAGCACATCCCTGCCGATGACACGATCGGACATCTGAGTTTGTGTCAAAGGTGATCGATTGGGATTCGAAAAATTCAGCAATGAAGGACATAATACCTTGTTCAAAAGATTATGTCTGCAGCGAATGATATCGATCAAACTCACACAACAACAAAAAAATATACCAAGTAAGCAAAGTGAAAAAACAACAAAAAACACTTTCTGCCCTCGAATCCAATCACAGGAGCTTGTTTCACTGAATCTCCAATGCAAACAATCATTTGAAGAATTCCGTCAAACAAAGTGTCCTGTGTGTGTGTGCGTGTGTGTGGAGACGAAATAAGGATATTTTCTGGTCTGTTTGTGCACAAGCGAGACTGCAACCTCGTTTTGAGCAAAACTTCCAGGCAAAGATGTGACAAAAGGTGCAAATCACGAGCCGACGTCAGCCTCAGACATCCCGCTGTGAAGTCAAAAATATCTCCCCTCCTGATCTCTTCCTCCCTCGCTCCGTAGCGCTTCCTCCTGCTCTTTTTTTATGTAAGAATGTGTGCAGCGGTGCATGAAAACGCGTGTTAGTGACCACGGGACGAGAAAAACAACCAAAAATGGAGCAGCTTGGTGGTAGAAGACTGTAGAAACATCTTCCAGAAACATTCATATTTAAACGGCTAATTCAACCACCTGGAAGCAAACCTCAACACCATTTTCATCCATCTCTGTCTGATGCTTTCCAGTCTCATAGAAGAGCAGAAATGGCAGCAGACTCTATGACTAACACACCTGTCTGACCCGTTCCTCTGACAGTGAACGAACGAGACAATTGGGCACCATTACGCCAAATTGTGACGGTGCAGGGGTTTGTTTCTCACTCTCTTTGCATAAATAACTTCACGACGCTGACTGAACAAAAAAAAACAAGGAAAAGAAAAAGAGTTCCTGTTTGGCTCCTGCCTGATCCCAGATGGAGAAACGGCAAAATGGAAAAATGCTGCTGGAGCACTTGGACAAGACGGGAAAGACAGACGAGAGAGACAGAAAACTGTCCCCATATATCGTGTCAAAGTTGTTTGCACATTGTCACACCGCGTAGGTGTATTTGTGTGTTTTCAGGTCTGTATTTGACAGACACCTGCACAACAAACCCACGTTCTCACCTCTTTCCGAGCCGCTATCGTCGGGCGAGCGTCGTGCCCGCGACGACACGCGTTCGGCTCCCCTATTGTCGGCCCGCGGTCCTCACGAGTGTGAAGCGCACGCGGGAGTGTTAGCCCGCGGCTCGGAGGGTTCGTTCAGCTTGCCTGTCGCTGCCTTTTACAGCAGCGGCTGTTTCAGGGAGGAGACGGACAATAAACAGCAGCACCGAGGCGAGCCAAGTTATGGCCCCAAACGCATGCACCAAACCATATTTTGTATTTAAAGCGAACCTCTAAACTGTATTGTCTGCTAACAGCAGTAACTGGGAACCGAGTGCATCCAGTGTTGCCTGTAACTCGCGTGAATGGTTGTTGTAGATAATAAACAGACGAGTATGTATTGATGCAAACTTGAAGGCTCTCACGAAAGACCACGACGCATTCGACACACACACACACCCCCACTCCCCCCCCCGGATGCCGGCATTCTCCACACTGATAATGGGTCTGTATCCCACTGTAATGCACAGTCCACTGAGGCTGGCTCGGCTCCAGATGGAGAGGCAGTGAGGAAAAGGAACAGGATGCCATAACCTCGCCTCACACAGTGGACAAGAGCCACAGCTGCAGACACACACACACACACACACACACACACACACGAATAAACAGGCCGGAGCACCCACGCCTGTATCAACCCACATGAATGCTTGCACACATCTTACTGTAGGTTGTGTGAGAGGAATTGTCGCTGAAAAGCGATGATGTTATTCCGCCCCGTTCTGACCCGTTTAGACGAGTGAGCCAAAAAAAGCCTCTTTGCAGCTCTGCCCCGGAGGCCGTAACAAGATCCGCACAACGTTTTTAACGTTTCTAATTCGGTGCTGCTATTATTCCGTCAGCTGTTTCACTCATGCAGGTGTAAATCTGTTCAAGCCCCGCTAGCAGCCACTTATATTAGGACAGAAATAACTCGACAATGGTCGGATGAATGGCATTGAAATGTGATAAAGATGTTCATGGTTTCCAGATGACGCATCCGACCGACTCTGGTGATCCCCTGACTTCTTTCTTTTGACGCAAACAAAAGGATGGAATTATGAAATGGCTTAAAGTTCACAGCGACCAAAATTAAGAGCAATATAACGGTGTCAACCAGGCGTGAGTGAAAAATCCTCCTCCTCCTCCTCCTCCTCCTCGATTCAGAGGAAATTAAACTCGGTCCATCACCCTGCATCGGGGGGTACGTAACACATCTGACTGGCGTACTTTACCTTCCTCGCCTCTGCTCATTACAGCTCTATTATGGATTTCTATAATAACACAGCAGTTGATGAATTCTCTGCAGGACTCCGTGTGCAGTCCTTCCATTTCGCCTCCACGTTATTGAGGTAATAACTCACAGTTAAGTGAGCGTTGGCGATGTTAAAGCAGGACTGATGTTCGTGTTCATGCAGGCACCTGTTGACTGACGAGAACTCAACGGCAAGAGTGCCACCTCATTCTGTTGGACAAGAGTCTACAGCTACGCTCACGGCTAATATGAGCATCAGCTGATTCCGTTATAATGTTTTCAATATTTGTGTTAGCATAATGACATTTGCAAAATAGCACTAGACACACAGTACATCTGGGGCTGATGGGAACGTCAGGTAAAAGGAATTACCAAACACAAATTTCCTGAAGGGGGACATGAATATCTTTGTCAAAATTCATGGCAATCCATCAAACCGTTGTTGAGACATTTCACTCAAAACCACAAGCACATAATCAACTCGCTGGTTTCGGAAAGATGAAAAGCCAGTGGGGTACATCCTCTGGAAACCATGAATGTCTGTTGAAATTCATGGTTATCCATTCAAACGTTGCTAAGACATTTCACGAAAAAAAAAAGTCAGAATTACCACCTCGTGGTTGTATGCCTCCGTCAACCAATGTCCATGTCCGTCCAAAATATCATCGCTTCCTTTTATCCTATCGGACAATTGTGTGAAATTGACCCTAGTGGCCTATGAATTCTTGAGTTATGGCCAAAAACACGTGTGTTTTGTGAGGTCACAGTGACTTATAACCACCTAAATCACCAAGTGGAAGTTTGTGTCAAAGTTGAAGATGTTCTCAAGGAGCTCCTGAGGGATCATGAGAATGAGAACGGGACGGACGGACGGACGGACATGGACTCATTACGATCAATCCTCTGGGCACCATGGACATCTACCAATATCATCCCGAATCATAACGTCCTAAATCCTTGAGAAAACATCCTCTTTCAGATACGTGGTACTGTAGTAATGTTACATAAAGAGCAGTTACGCAGCCAACAAAGTGCCCACAATTACAATGCAGAACAACCTCAAGGATGTTGCCACTTTTCCCCCGTATCATTACATGTGAACTGAATAATTAGAATATGTAGTAAGAGAATATGAAAGGTTGGCTCCTCGGTTACCAAACCACTTGCCTTCGCAACCCCAAACGGCTCACAGTCTTCCGTCGTCTCACAATAATCATCAGCACGGCTGAGATGCAACTTTCATCCCCATCATTGCCGTGATTCAATGACTGCTTACGCAATACACCATTAGAGATCTATCTGCTCTATTACACATCGTTGCTGTCGTCTTAATGTGAGACTAGTTGCTGTGTGAGGTCTTTAAAGAAAGGAACACGGCTATTTGATGTTTCCCTCTCATTTCCTCATTGTGGTGATGCTGCCGTTATTTCTGTCTGTGCTTTTCCTTTCCCGTTAATGATCAAGTCAAATTGACTTTCCTGCTCGATAGTTCCCCATCACCACCGAGAGACCGAGGACAATATGAGACACAGTGCAGCCCTGCGATGACTAAGATGTTCTGGTTTCTCTGTAATAACGGAGTGCACATACGGTAGAGCTTGAGCCAGCATCCAAAAAACCGAACTTCACTCAGAAAGCAAAGATGACGCAGGCAGGCTGAAGTAGTTCCCCAAATTCAATTCAAAGTCCTCAATGAGAACATGCTCCCAACGTTGAATACTAAGTGCTAAAAAGTTAGCTGTGTGTCACACAAACACCAGGGTTATTGCAGTTCAGGAGCTTTTTTTTAAATTGTTTTTATTAATAACAGTGATTGTATTTTAAAGGCGTTTGAGCACAAGCACTTGTCCTGAAATATTACAGTGCAACATTTTGTAAAATAGACTTATTTGCTTTGTTACCAAGATGAGAAGATGGATACCACTCACGTCTATACCAGGAGAGAATTAGCTTAGCTTAGCATAAAGATTGGAAACAGCTGGTCTTGCTATGTCCAAAGGTAACAAAATCTTCCTACCAGCACCTTTATCGCTCACCAACATGTGTAATCCGCTCAAAAAACAAACTACATGTAAAGTGAACCAGGCTAGCAGTTCCTCCCTGCTACCAGACTTTATGCTAAGCTAACCACCTATTGGGCGTAGCTTCATATTTTACATATGGATGCATGGTATCGATCTTCTCATCTAACTGTCGGCAATAAAGCTAATTAACATAATTCCCCAAAATGTCAAACTCTAAAAATGCTGGTTTGTCATTTAGGTGTCACTTTGCAAAGATACTGCAGCTTGTCAGGTTCCTTTGAAACTACTTTCTACAAAAGAAATGGTCCCTACAAAAACTGTTGACACTATTTTCAGCACAACAAACAAGAACCCAGTTACCTCCATTGTTCAAAAAATGTATGCGAAAATTAAAATTGAAATGAATCTACGTGGTGCATTCAGGTGCACCACCTAGATTCATTTTCTCAGTTTAGTGAATTTACTGGAAACTAACGGCTGCTTGGAAGTTATTGCAGGAAACCTGACCTGTATGGTAAAGCCATTGTGACTTGTGCTTTTGTGTGTGTGTGTGTGTGTGTGTGTGTGTGCGTGGAAGGGTGTAGCATGTGCCGAGGTATCCGAACCACACACTATTTTTCCATGAGGCCGATGCATGGGCTTTATTAAATATCCAATGTCGGCCTGTCAGTGCGGACGCCATGGAGGTCAGCCTGGGTGTCATGATGATACAAAAGGCTTTTTCAGAGACTTTCCTACACTGACAGCAATGCAGGCCTGTAGCGAAGCCTCAACCCTGACAGTGATGAATACACATTCAAATAAAAACACTGAATATTAGCAAAGTCAGTGACCTCATTTTAGTCCTTTAAGGACACAAAACTGAATAGCGATAGATGAATACCTTTCTTGCTCTCTTCATCCTAAAAGGTTGAAAAGCTTTCAGTTGGCTGACTGAAGCTTTGTGATGTGAGAGGAAATAGATCAGATGTCGGCGAGTCCAGTTCCGTCTGAACAAAGACTCCATTCCTCATTTCCTGTGGTTGCAGAAGTGAATGTTCTCAACACCAGACTTTCCCATTTTTGGGTAAACTTGAGAGTGAATTTATGAGTTTTCAGTTGCAGGAAAGACCCACATGTTTTTATTTTGTTTTGATTTGCGTCAAGTTACACCAGTTTAATGCTGATCTTCCCGAAAACTGTGTTTGACTCAGCGCCTGTAAACAGCCAACCACAAACATTCCCCCGGTGGCGGCGGCGGCGGGGGGACAACCGACACCGCGGACAAACACAGAGAGGAAGTGAACCCGGGAGAGGAAGCACATTTCTGCTGCGCTGCCCACTTTTCTTTTTTGTTGCTGTTGCTCGG
>NC_136656.1:3820489-3936513 GCF_949748355.1 Melanostigma gelatinosum
GTGTTCACTGCCGTAGCTTCAGTTCAAGCAAGATTTCGGAGGCCATTTTCAATGAAGCAGATAATATGAATACAATAAAAGAACACAGACACAAGCATCCATATCGAAAGAAATCTAAACTGGATGATTGTTCTTCCTTTATGGCTGTAACGTACAGCCATACACAGTTTTCAGTGTTTATAATAAATGTGTTCATGCCAACATTTGGCAAAAACTGAATCACCAAAATGAAAATGAAGTGGAAAATAATCTATTTTTTCTCACTTCACACGTCAGACAATCAAAAAGCTCTCAGCGGGTGGTGTATGAGTCAGCTGATGATCTTTGGCTGGGAGGCCTTATGTTCACTAGCATGCTGGGATTTAAATGCTCTCAAGATTACAGGCAGAGAGGAGATCAAACTCTGCTCCTGCGGCAGTATCACTGCTAACATCGGTGCATTTGTTCGGGCTCGCTTTGGGAACAAAAAGCTTTCCTGTGGAGAGTGAACTGTAGGAAATGGAAGTGGAAAAAACGCAGCTCACAGTGAAGAAAACACTGGTACGGAGCATTAATCCGTCTGTCGGCCTATGAGAGTCTCACAACATGCTCGGTTTACAAAGGATAAAAAAATAAATCTCTCACTGAACTGGCTTTAACCCCTTAAGCCTCAGTGCAGTGATGACATGCTGGTCAGTACAAACCCATCTTTGTCCAAACGCACAGATTCAAATTAGAATAAAATGATTCAAAAGGCGTCTATGCTTTCATTTGACGGTGTGATGCATCAATGAAGTGATGGTGTTTGAATATTTCTCTAAGCCAGCATGCAGCTTCAAGGAAGAGTCGGAACAAAGTGATACAGAATATATACGAGTATGCTATTATCAGACAATTTATTATTATTATATTCTATGTTTTTATTCTTATCAATGAATCCCTCGACAATGAAGCATATTGTCCGCAAAAAACGCACTATTTACCAGTGTTTGAGTAACATATGATAAAATAGACGATGCGTCGGATGGGATTTTTGCACATAGAATGTACAGAGAACATGCGTGTGTGCGTGTTGTGTGTGTGTGTGTGTGTGTGTGTTTCCTGGGGAATGTGGAAGTGGTTGTCCTGACTGACAAACAGGATCCAGATCGAACACAAAGCCAAGCTCTCTCTCTTCCCTCCCCCCTCTCTCTCTCCCCCCCCCCTCTCTTCACCCTCCCTCTCTCTCACATGCATGACGTGTTTGGGTTAAACCACATTTCAATAGAAAAGCACATGCACTGTGTATTTGTGTGAATCTGTACTACATGAGCCTCACGGAAGACTAAAACAGGGAAATTCTTGTTTTTCTCATCACAAGACCGTTTTTTAGTTTTTAGGAGACGAAAGACCCACAGAAAAGGAAGTTCTCCCGGAACAAAAGACAACGCTGACGATTCAGCTGGAGAGAAAGGAACGGACGGGAGGGAGGGAGGGAGGGAGGGAGAGAGAATGATGGATGGAGAGAAGAGAGAAGACAGGAGGAAGGACAGAAAAGAGACAGACAGACAGAGACTGTTGTGTCACCGTGTGTGAATGTGCTTATTGAAAGGGATGAGTCAGTGGAAAGAGTAACAATGAAAATGCAGAGTCACTGCGCTCCTTTCATTCAAATCTCTTATTCTGCTGCTCTTACTTTCTCTACGTCTGGTTCTCTCTCTGGTGATTAAAGGCTTCACTCACATTTCAGCTCAATGTTTCCCTTTTGGATCTGTTGGTGTTTGTCGATCAGTGTGTAAACGTTTCAAGGAGTAATTCACCTTGAGGTGTTCATCACATGTTTGGTAGGTTTGTAAGGAAACATTGGTACAGTTGGTACTCTGCTTTTTGATACTGTATTGATTATCAAAAACGATACATTTTCAACTATTAGTTTAAATGCAAATATTTGCATAATCCCCCATCATGCTCCCCAGCGTTATGTCGACACAGGCCATACACATCACATCACAGATGAAGACAAGCGTTTGAATCCTCGCTTCATGTCAGAACTTGTTGTGCAAAGAGCGTTTCAATAATGCATTCAGGGCATCAACTCTTTTTAAAAGAAAAACACCTCCAACGATTTCTCAAAATGGTTTCAACATTCCACACCACCAGTGTAGAGCTTCGTCTTCCTCTCTCCTCGTCTTCCTTCGAGCAGGTGTCTTCTGTCATCTATCATTCTGCCGCCTGCAGTCATCACTCACTGCCTGTTCGCCTCATACCCTCCCTCATAGGCATGTTTCTGCCTTTACGCACTCCAACTCGGAAAGGCGCTCACCCGTATTTTCCTAATCTAATCTTTGCTCGCCCTTTTTGAATTGTTGCAATTACCAGACAACAGGTGCGTGAACGTGTTGCTTTGAGCTCAGGGGCTTCACACGTAGATGTTTCATCAATTCATGATGATTTGTGTTTATTCCTCTTGGTTCTGTTGGTAGGTTTTTCCCATAGTTTGGTCACAGATACACATAAAGTAAGTCTTGAGCGGATTTCGAGATAATCATCGTGCCTTTGAAAAAACGATCGACACGAAATCAAGATTCGATATCTCCTCGGGGTGACTCGAGTCACTCGGAGCTTTGTTAGGCCTCCTCCTGAAACACTCCTCCAGCCTCGTGTAGATGTGTCACACGTGGCTCTGATCGCGTCCCGGTGACGTTGTCTGGTGCTGTGATGAGGAATGACTGAACCAAAGGATTCTTATTTCCGTACCGTGTCAGGAAAGGGGCTCATCACACATGACATGTGACTTTTAGTGTATTTTTATACCCAAGCAGTTCGATATCATGTCAAATACGTGAAAAGAGGACCAAAGAATCGACAAAGATGAACTGATTTAGTCGGAGAAGTCACGTTTGATGAAGTCTCCCGCTGTCCACATTCACATCTCAACACTTTCTCCCGGAGTCATTTTCGTATGATTGATTCGTGCCTCGGCTTCCACCGCTTCAGCTGCATGAGGCGAAGTCTGGGTTCGACATCCGCACGATGATAACTGGTCTAAATTACCAGCAGTTCCTAAATGATACCATCCCCACAAGGCCTGTTAGCCCGGGCACAATTACAATCTGCAATTACGGCCTGAAAGGGTTGTCGCATTAGGTGTTGCTCAGAAACCTGCAGAGGTATTGATTGCAGCTCATTAATCACAACACAATTTGTAGCTGCCTGTGTGTGTGTGTGTGTGTGTGTGTGTGTGAAACACGACTGTTTCAGTGGGGCTAGCTCGCCAGGCTGTGCATGGTTCGTGGGGCTTTATAGAGGGAAAAGAGTCTCAAGGTTAATTTGAGTGATAACGAGAAGGATTATTGTGAATCTGGAACACTCAGCGAGGCGGGCTTTGCAAGAGATTCCACAAGAAATGATCCAGGCAAACTGAAATGAAAGAATCTCGCAAATAACAAGTTGTGAAGGTAAATACAGTCAAATTCAAAAGGTGCTTTTTAAAAACATGTTCATTCTCTAACGTGTCCGTATACCGATTCTTGATCTGAGGCTCGAGGATGATGAAGTCCGAACGCAGAGGAAAGAGGTCGACAGTCGTGCTCACAGTCAGTGGTGGAGGAAGTATTGAGATAAGTTGCTCAATGTTACTGTGAGGGACACAGGCTCGGAAACACTACCACCTTTGTCCACAGGGGGCGACAGAATCAACACGGAATGAAGGTTCCTCGTAGTAGCTTTAACATATTTAAAGTAAAAGCACTTCATGCAGGAAAATGTACTTTGTGACTGTAATACTATTGTATAAATATATTAATAATTCTCATGCATTAATGTAGAAGCAGGATTTTACTGTTGTAGCGGGTTGAGGTGGTGGAGCTGTTTCATATCCAGACAGAATGTTGATAATTCTGCGAATCTGGCATTATAGCCAAGAATCACTTGTTTATTTGTTATTTATTCAGACAATATTAACTCATGGCCACAGAATATGTTTCTCTAATTTACACATGCCATAAAAAAAGACTCTGAACGAACGACCATCTGCTTCAGACTCGATTTGAC
This sequence comes from Melanostigma gelatinosum, assembly GCF_949748355.1. Taxonomy (NCBI): domain Eukaryota; kingdom Metazoa; phylum Chordata; class Actinopteri; order Perciformes; family Zoarcidae; genus Melanostigma; species Melanostigma gelatinosum. The sequence continues at coordinate 3,824,501 of NC_136656.1, forward strand.
TTGATTGACATTTGCATTTTCCCCTCACCGTCTCTCTCTACATCCCTTCACACATTTACACAGCTCACACACACACACACACACACACACACACACACACACACACACTACAGCGCGTATACCCGTCCTACACACGCCAACTGTTCGGTCTGAAGCTTGATCAGTCAGTCTGTCAGGTTTTTCGGTTCCTAAGCAACATCTCATCCTCCAGTTATCAGACAACTGCCAAAGAGTCTTTTCATATTGACATTTCTTGACAGAGACTAAAAATTCTCACAGTATTGGCAAGAAGAGTCAGACATTACCTCCAGCCACAGATGTCCTCTATTCATAAATTGAGCTGTGAATAATTATTTGCAACTTATACACAAAATTGTATCCAGAAATATTTAAGGAAACATAAATGCATTTGAAAGCATGACATATTTCATCGTGTCTGCCTTGAACTTCTTGAACTGCACTGAGGCAAAATTCAGTCCTGGACAGCGAGTGAGCTCTTGAATCCTTCATGAAAATCAAACTGCACTGCCCTTTCATTCACAGCCGAGTGCCGTCCTGGAAGACAGGTGGAGCGTGACAGCTGCTCAGAGTGTCTCACCTGAGAGACACTCAACTGTAAAGAATGTGGCTCGCTGCACACGCCCCCCATTCTCCTGGAGACGTCAACGCCTCAACTGCTAGTGATGTAAAATTGCATGTCAAAGATTTTTTTGCACATACATATACATCCTTCCTGTGCTTTGTGCATGCAAGTGTGTGGTGTGTGTGTGTGTGTGTGTGTGAGCAGTCTTTTCTGCCCTCTCTGGTTGCTTGGACACCAGCATTGAGAGGCCGGCCGATGTTTCACAGTGCCAACCCTCCACTTTACCAAGAGAGAGGTGTGTGTGTGTGTGTGTGTGTGTGTGTGTGTGTGTGTGTGTGTGTGTGTGTGTGTGTGTGTGTGTGTGTGTGTGTGTGTGTGTGTGTGTGTGCGTGTGTGTGTGTGTGTGTTTGAGAGTCTCTTTTACATATATTTATCTTTACAGCTCCATCTATTTCTACTGTGCATCGATGTGGGTTTTTTGTAACCAGTTTTAAACGTTTGGGCATGTTGGTGTGTGTCGGCGTCGGCGCAGGAGAGAGTGCTGGTTGTGTGTGGAGACGCTTAGCAACATCTCTGCCAGCATACGGACCGTGGGTGTTGGGCAGAGAGGGAGAGGACACCAGGGCCAGACCGGTCCTGGTGGGAAGTGGCGATGTGTGTGTGTGTGTGTGTGTGTGTGTGGGGTTGTGACTTGGGTCTGATCTGGCATCTTCGTCAGATTACATAAACTATGAGTCAAACTAATCTTTTATCAAAACATCTGCTGGGTCTGCTGCAGTATGTTTATGGGATTCAGAAGAGGAACATGAACACGATGTTTTCTGGTTTTAAAGGCTGCATTACAGTAAAGTTAGATCATTTTCTTAACTTACCAGACTGTTCTGGCTGATCTATTATTAGCCAAGTTACGGGTGATTATTTATCTCATTGTGTAACTATTTTGTAAAAGCATCAAAAGTCATCGAAAGAGATATTTCCTCAAACAATGTTGAGAGTTTCCCTCATTATCGTTGATTGGCACTTTGGCTGCTGTCCGTTGTGCTGAGGCTGCTTTGCATGATGGGAGCTGCATGAGCGTGCTCTTAATTTTAAAGATGAAGGCCCATGAAAAAAAACCCATTATGCTGTCTTTCAAAACAACATCCAACGAAGTTGAATGGAGCGAGTTGATTTGAAATGTTGCCAGCAGCCTGTTCTGCAGGCCGATCTTCTCTTTCACCCACGCTGTCAAAATCACTGCATTCACAATTCCGACGTTACCGTGTTCAGCGGCTCCTCGAGCCAATCCATCCCATGGTGTCATTCAGTTAATGTTATTCAGACCCACCAACGCACCCACCTCACCACACGCACCACAACCTTCAGGATGTCCGGGAAGACTCAGCCCAGAGCTTCCATCCTCCACCTTCGTCTCAGCTCGGGGGGAACCGGTAGACGGACTTCATTCTCTTCGTCTCACCGCTTCAAATCCACAACATGAAATATATTTGCTGTACCGTGTGTGTGTGTGTTGTGCGTTCACATCTGACGAAGCGAGCTGTGTTAGTCGCCGTGGAAACAGCACACACACACACTCAGACAGAGTTTAACGACCTCGGCACAAACTGTACAGATGCTCGTATCGTTACTCATCTTGTGTGAGTCGATTTGAAAAGAGAGTGAAAGGAGGGATGAGAGGGAGAAGACTTATAATGATGCAAAAAAATAAATGAGTGCAACTGCCAGCGGAGGGTGCTATTTACCTCAGAGGTGCAACAGTTGGGGGTGGGCACTGTCACAAACATGCATCCACACATGCAGATATGCACACTGGCTCTGAGTCACACGTGTGTGAACATTTAAGGGCAAATGTCAGTAAAAGTCTTGTTGTAAACCTTTCCCCCCTTGATGAGATGGAGCTGAATACAGTGAAGGTTCTATGTCTGTTAAGTCTGTCACCATGTACTCTGATGAGTCTTTGGAAGATATTTGATGAGTTGTAACCAAATTGCGTGTAATGGAAGCCATCCAGTCATTATTATGTTTCGCGTTTCATTTCAATTTTATTCTGTCCCCAAACTTCTTGGAAGTTTAATACAAAATTTCTAGATTGCCCCTTTAATGTGATTAAGTAGGACTATTGTCTTCATAGACACATTCAACCTCTGCCTTTAATCTAAGATATTCAAAAACATCTTACAATTATTACATTTTACAAAAACAATTATTACAGGCTCGTGGATTTCAGTACGAACATGGTGAGAAAGCAGGAAGATTGCTAGCGCACCAACTCAAAGTTAAATCTGCCTCTCAGCAAATATCACAAATTAAAAACATATCTGATGTTGTTACAGTAATTCCATCTGAAATCATACCTTCAGGGATTATTACTCTAATTTATATAAATCAGAAAGCCCACCCAACAACACAGACATGGAAAAGTTCCTTGAGGGTCTTATGTTCCCGAATATTGATAACAGCCAAGAAAAGAAACTAGACCAACCATTGAATACAAGCGAAATACTGGGATCAATTAAAGCTATTAAAGCGGCAGAGCACCTGGGCCAGATGGTTGAATTTTTTAAGGGATTCTCAGATAAACTATGACCACTTTTGCTTGATATGTTCAACGACTCTTCAACCCGAGGTACTCTGCCACAAACCCTGACAAATGCATCAATTACTCTGTTGTTAAAACCCGGGAAAGATGCAAATGAATGTGGATCCTACCAACCAATTTCTCTTCTTAATGCAGATTATAAGAGTCTGGCAAAAGACCTAGCTATGCGTCTGGAAACAACAATTCATGAAGTAATTTCTGAAGACCAAACTGGCTTCATAAGGAATCGCCATTCTTTCAGTCATATCCGCCGCCTTTTCAATGTTATCTACCCCCCTGTGTCCTGTGAGGTCCCAGAGATGGTTATCTCTCTAGATGCAGAAAAGGCATTTGATAGGGTGGAATGGCCATATCTCTTCAGGATTTTGGAAAAGTTTGGTTTTGGTCCTAAATTTGTGGCATGGGTAAAACTCCTCTACTCCTCACCTAGCGCCTCTGTCATCACCAATAGATCAAACTCAGAATATTTCAATTTATACCGAGGTACCCGCCAAGGCTGCCCGTTAAGTCCCTTATTATTTGCCTTAGCTATCGAGCCATTATCCATTGCTCTTAAAGCATCCCCTAACATTAAAGGAATTCACAGATGGAGCACTGAGCACAGAGTCTCGCTATTTGCTGATGATTTATTCGTTTATATTTCGGACCCGGTGGAATCTGTCCCCGCACTAATTGAAGTCCTGAAGCATTTTGGGACATTCTCAGGATATAAATTAAATTTCTCCAAAAGTGAATGCTTCCCTTTAAACAATTTGGCAATAAAGACTCCAGGAATGCAACTGCCTTTCCACAAGTGTGAGTCTGAATTCAAATGTCTTGGCATCTATATCACCCGTAAATTTGAGAGTTTATGTAATAGGAATTTCTCTCCACTAATCACCAAAATGAAGACAGACTTTGACAGATGGAAAAACATCTATACTTCATTAACAGGCAGAGTTAATTCTGTCAAGATGATTGTTCTGCCACGCTTCTTATATCTGTTTCAATGTCTGCCAGTATTCCTGCCGAAACTCTTTTTTACTACCTTAGATAAGCATATTACAGGCTTCCTATGAGAAAATTAAGTTCTCGCTGCGGCGACAGCCTGAGAAATTCCAATCAACTTGGGGTCCGATCATACGATATTTTGATAAATTGAAGACTCTTCATTAGATTCATAAACCATTTCTGTGGCCTTGACCGATTTAATTAAATTTAATTTTATTGTATTTAGTTATCTTGACGTTGTTGTAGGAATTAAGAAGAGCAATAACTTCCAATTTCCAGAAACTCATTACTGGTTTCTGTTTGTCTGTAATACCCTCCTACACCATTTTTACTTTTGTGTATACTTGAGCTACTAATACTGTAATGTGCTTTTTGACGATTGAAGCAGTGCGATTTGTTCTGTGTTGGGGGAATGTTGGGGGGGGGGGGGGGGGGTGGAAAAATGAGAAATGACATGTGCAATGTATAACTGTGTACTCTGCTTTTGAGGATAAACACAATTTACAAAAAAAAAAACATCAACAACTACTTATTGTGAATTGCAGAACTTTACAAAACACAGACAATTTCAATTTTTTTATTTCTCACACTATCATAATGCTGGAGACCCCCAGCAAGTGCCCACACACACCCCCTCTGGCATCTAAACAGACACTAACCAGTCTGTGCTTCTATCAAGTTACTGCCAAAGTCAAACATGTTCAAATATTTATACTGGATGAGAGTGCAGTGGTTGCAAAAAACAACATAATACTCCATAATCTGACTGTTAACTGTCCATATTTATGGCAAAGACTGGTAAAACTGGTCAACACCTCATGTGTTAAACAGTAGTCCAGCAACTTGAAAAAAAGATGACATTTAAATATTCACTAAATTCTTTGCATGAAGCCATTCAATGTCAGTGCGACTTCAACAACACACACACCCTGCTTGGATTTGCCGTAGATGCACCGAGTGTGTGCACGACTCTATGTCTCCATCCGTCTCCGTCCATCTGCGCCTACGAAGCAACAGGCTACCCTCTGACCCTCTGCATGGACGCCATCTTTTCCACACCGTCGTCCCACACGAGGCCTTATTTTTAGCGAGAGTCCGTCTCCTGTGCAAAACTTAATATGGGAATGGCATCTTGGAGCTCCTATTTCCCCAAGCTCTCATCGTACGTCCATCTATACCTTCAGTCCTCCAAGACACTGAGCTGGTATCTGTGGCTCTCCAAACACCCAACACAACCACTGTCCCTTTTCATAGCCACGGCTTTAAACAGGTGGCCGTATGACCTAAGCATGGCCCCTCCCATCTTACTACCCGTGCTATTTTTCGGACCACTGCTCAGGAGCCCCCCCCCCCCCCCCCCCCCCATCCAACTCGCTGTCGTCTTACTTTTTTGGCAGCCCGTCTGGCTTGTTCACGGCTCTTGGGCGAGTGGGATCTCAACCTACTCACATACTGATTTGCATCCCCCAAAAATGGCCCCTCCCCCATTTTTTGGCAAGTGGCATCAGCAAAACCACGTGTAACTCTTTTTTAAAGGGGGGAGTGTCACCGTCGGACCTGCTCTTCTCTAGCCGGTGGGGAAAGGAAGCGGACTGTGTTCCTAACGCTCCCTGCTTAACACCAACTTGCGTATTTTTTCCCCTTCTACTTAAGGCTCTGAGAAGAGGCGTTGTGACCACCAGGTAGCCATGAAGTGGGGCTGGGTGTTTTTGGGGGTCTTCCTATCCTTGGGGACCCTGACCTGGGGGGAGATTGGCTTGGAGATCCCCGAGTACGATGGCAAAGACCGCGTCCATGACCTCAACGCCAAGAACTACAAGTCCATCATGAAGAAGTACGACGTGATGGTGATCTACTACCACAAAAACGTGGACGGGAACCGCAGTGCCATGAAGCAGTTTCAGATGGAGGAGCTGGCTTTGGAGGTGGGTCTCCGCCAAAGCATGACAGTGGATGGATTGGTGGCCCATGTGGGGCAACGGTCACAGTGGGAAGCTGGGAAAGAAGGGACGGGTTTCACATGGAGAATTTGGCTCCAGTTTGAGATTCCTGGATGCAGTCATGGCTTTTGCACTTAGAGTTTCAGATAAGTGGGTTTACGGATGTTGACAGGTAAGGAAGAAGGCAACAGGTGGAAAATATGGGGTGAGGACAAGTTGGGGTTTCGTGGACCCTTTAGGTGTGGCAGCCTGCCAAGTATGACTGGATAGATGCTGACCCGAAGGAGGCAGGTTGAAAATGTGGGAACAGGAGACAGGCTGGAGGGAAGCACCGACTATGAGAATGATTCCGACCATTATTTCAACTCTCTGTAACAAAAAATCCCACAATATGGCCATTCGGAATAGCTATAAACACTTCTGCCTTTAGATGTGATCACAGGACACTTTGTACAACCTCGTTTCTTTCAAGCCTTCCTCGGCCTTCATCATGCTCGTCAGGATAGCCTACAGCTCATAAAGCTACTGTAGAGTCCGTATGGTGACTGCCAATAAAATGACAGACCTCAAAGAGCCTCACACATCACTTATATCTCCTTTTTGTCTGTTTGGTAATTGTGCAAGTTATTCACTGTCATGGCATTCAGGAAGCGTTTCACGGCAGGGTCAGACCAAGTCAGTCATTGCTAACCAAATAATCTAAGATACCATAGATGGATGTATTCCTGTGATTGGATACTATTCGTACAATACCTAATCGAAATCCATATTCAAATGAAAGTTAAATTTATCTATATTGAGCAAAATTCCAGGACAATCTTGAATATGTTGTACTTCCTATGTCTTGTATTGGAGATTGTTTGCAGATATGGTGCATCATACAGCTCAGTTTAAAAGCCTTTCGTTCTTCAACTGCCATTGCTGAGGTGCTTATGAGCTCTGAACTTACTCCAGTACTGCTGCTCATCAGCGGGCAGTAGAAAAAGACAATGCATGCTCTGGGAACCCTTATTGGATAAATAAATCCAACAAACTCTTTACTTGCCGGCCCTGCAGTCGATGCACCTGGGCCCCACTGTATTCACCACAGTAATCCTCTGCCTGCCAGAGCAGCAGTGTCTTCTTACAGAGGCGCAGTGTACCTTACACTGGCCTGCATAAGTCACCTCTGTAAATAGCCCGGGACAGCTATGCATGCTTAGCAAGAGGCTAAAAGCCCTCCTGGGACAGACAGAAAGTTTAGGCCCATATCTCACCTCAACTACTGCTCCCACTGCTCCATCAGTTCTCTCAGGCAACACACACTGTTCTGTTTGGTGTTACGCAACCCCTCTGGGTGCAGGCTTGAATCCTAAACCATCATTTACACACCCAAGTCATTGCCGGATCAATGTCCTATCGGTGCTGCCAAGTTGTGCTTCTTGGCTTGAGAAAGAGATGCTTACTGGAGTGGGTCCATGCTGGACTGTCACTCTATTCCTGACTTCCTGCCAGTTGTGACCAAACAGCCAATCAGGAAAGAGCACTAGCGATTCTCAGGGGGGGGGGGGATGCTTAAAATAGATGGTCATTACCACCTATGAATGAGGAAGCATTAATGATTAAAGGGAATCATATCTATCTGCACCACACTGTACAATTACACTATTCATAAAAATCCATACTTTCAGTTGAGTGCATCTTATGTTTTGCTGGATCAATGCATGTTTTCAGTTTGCGACTCTGCTTTCGTGCCGGAGCAGACAATGTGAAGAGTGAAGATGTGCTTCCTGGAGCTGTTTCATTGGGTTTTTACTCACACTGTTAGGCACACGGGAAAGTAAATGGCCCGTCTCCATCTTCCAACCCACAGCTCCCTCTTTGATAGAAACAGAGTAAATTAGATTCAGCAAATTAGTCTACATGTCTTGCAGGCGCTGCCACAAGTAGACTGCTTTTCTCCACGCTTTTGTCAGCTTGAATATAAGTATTATATAGTGTAGATATCACAAGATCGTCATGTTTTACAAATGCTTATGTTGACAGAGAAGGTTACAGCGCAGACACGACAGTAATCGCTGCATTTTCCACTCAAATAGGTTGTGTGGTGGAGAGAATTATCTTGTCACTGCCGAAATATGTACAACATGTCACCTTTAACCTCAACTGGTATCTTAGTCTGTGAACAATAATCCAGTCGATCCTCACAGCTGTGGTATGCTGAAGGCTGAGCTTTTAAATCCACTAAAGGGTCGCGGGCTGAACGATGACAACATCAGACAATAGTTAATATGTTTTGGCCTTGTGTGGGAATGTGTGACTTTGTTTCTGCTGACAGAACTAAAACACACGTGAATATTAAATCTTAGTTAACACTAAAAAACAAAGAAATACAGCACATAAGGAAGAGGTTGAGGGAGCTGCAGTTGCAAACAGTTTTGGCTTGAATTAGTATGATTGGACGCTAAACACAGTCAAATTATTACATTTGAAATATGAAAAATGTAGATCCCCATTTAATGTTGAGAACACTGGTACTGATTCTGATCTGTCTGACTTCCTGAATACTCATTCTCTCTTTCTCTCTCTGTTTGAACTCTGACCTTTGTCATACAACATACTGTTAATGTGCTCATCATTCACTGCACCCCACACAGCTCAGATTGCACTGATCTTTTACTTGCCACCCTCGGCAAGTTGATTATTAAGTTCAAGATAAAAAAAGAAAGACGTCTGAGAACAACATAGAGGTACGGCGAGATAAAGCCGAGTCAAATATATGTAACATAATCTTTCAGCAATGATAAAATATGGCGATACATGGCATACTCATCACATACTGTAATTGAGAAGACTGCTTCCTTAAATAGAAAAACACTTTGAGCTACACTGCAGGGTTTCATCTTCACGTTGACGCCATCCGAGAAGGATGCTCTTGACGGTCGGTTAGTCCACTCAAATATCTCAACAACTGTTTAATTGGGTTGTTATGACATTTCTTTGCTGATATTCATGGTCCCCAGAGGGTAACGCCTGCTAACTTTGGTGATCCCCTGACGTTTCCTCTGGTTTTACCATAAGGTTGATATTTTGTTTTTTTTAGGGTAATAGCTTGACGACCGTTGGATAGATTTGCCATTAAGTTTGGTCCATCCGTAAATACACTTGTTACATAGAGACACCATCAGGTCAACATTTGTCCAATTATAATTTGTAAAAGAACTTTTGTTTATGACCAAACTAGTGATATTCCCATCAGCCTCAGCTGTACTTGGTGCTAGTTGACAAATGTAAATCCATTGTCATTGTGAGCATGTTATCCTGCTGAAGCTGGCGTTTAGCTCCATGCACTGCATCACAAAGTTGCTAGCTTGGCTTCTATTATTCCCAGCAGTATGAACAGCACCGTGACTGGAACAGAAGAAAAAGCCTGAATTCATTGATCACTACATTGCCACCAGACACCCCGTAGTACAAAGTCTTCCTGTAAGGGATGAGCGTAAGGTAAAGACTGCGCCAGGGCTCTTTCTTCTCCTTTTTACCCCCTCATGTTATCAGCTGAGAAAGGTGGCAGGTGCACACAAGGCAAGTCAACACGCAGTCTCATAACGTGCAGCGAATCGTCCTCCTGCTCTGTCTTTTCTAATCTGCCTCCATCTCCTGAGAGAGCTGGGAAAAGGTCAGACTGTCGCCGTGGTAACCGCTCTCCAAACTGACTGTCGGAGCTCTGCTCCTTTTCACCGGCACGGAACATTTCATGCTTTCATTTAATACAACAGTGGATGGAATTGATGGAGGGAGAGAAAGAGGGAGGGGGGGGGGGGAATAACGTACTGTGTGCACTGAATCACCCCAATCTCTCAATGCTATTCCTCTAAGTAAACCCAAAACTTTCATTTTGAGTCAATCAAATGTAAAGCCCAGTAGCAGCACGTATAAATGCATGTCGATAAAATAAGATGTAGATAAATAAAAAAGCAAAGAAAACGCACTGCAGTTATTAGTCGTGCATCCTCAATTATTTTGCTTGCAGGTTATGTTTTTGAGAGAATAATTTGTTTTAGTGTGTGGTTGTAATTAAGCTTTTTACCAAACGTAGCCGTTTAAATCCGTCTTCATAAAAACAATCGCTATCGTAAATGTAAATATGGGATTACAAAGCAAAGCTCCTGTCAGTATGTTCTGCTTCCCCAGTGGAAGGACCAAGAGTAGTAAAACATAGAAGTAATGGAGTGGCCTTAAAATATGTACGTGAACTTAGGTTTAGGCAGCAAAACCGCTCAGTTACGTTTCGGACAAATGTCACTCACGTAACTCTCACCGTTGCAATTTCACCAAGATGTGTTTGATTTGTGTGTTCATGTTGTTAGTAACCAGGTTATTTAAAGCTCTGTCAAGCTCTTTGCAATTCTCCGTTCACAGAAAGTGTAAATCAGTCAGAATGAACTCATATGTCCTGTATATACAACGCCGACCCAACGCGCCGACCTGTGAACCTGACAGCCGGCCGGATAACAAGCATTGGCTCTGATTTTAAGCGAAGACATAGACACTCCACATCCAGAATGCATAAGTAGGATCGGATCTCATTACCACAAGTAGCCTTGGACAAGACTGGGTCAACAGGCCAAGTCCCCATTGTCCATTCACCTCAGAAACAGCACATTAGGTAGATCGCTTCAAGCCACTTTGTTTCCTCCAGGACAAACTGTACTTTACTCTTTGTACAACACCGGTTTAATCTTTCCTCATTCAGGTAGCACAGCTGTCAAACCTTTACGTTTCCCTCCTTCAAGTTGTGCGAGAGCAACGTCGCATCTTGATGGATCTCCTCGCAACCTTTCCTTCCTCTCGGTGCATCTGGACCGCCCCGATTAACCGTGTGAAAGAGGCACCAAATTAGGGAACTAATTTGTCCGATGCGATGCCATTAAATGTGACAGGAGTTATATTCAGACGAAGCGTCCTTGGTTTTTTGCATGTCAAAAGGCCACCGGTCGAGGATTAATAATAGAAGTGGTTGCCTATTGATTTCGACGGTCTCAGCTGCTGTTGGAACGATATATTTTGCTGCCTGATGCACTGTCACAATAAGGACCAGTGGTAAATGCTTCATTCGATAGTGCTAAGCTATCCCAAACTATGGTTTTTTCACCGATCTCTACCTAAAAACGATGGTAGAAGTTATCCTGAAGTTGGTATGACGCAGAGTTTCGACAGTGTGGCAAACACAAAGGCACTGTATGCATGCAGTCATGTGGCTTGATTTCTAAGTATGGAAGTTTCCTCATGCTGTCGTCTATCGCTGCCAAAATGTAGGAGTTTCTGTTGAAGCTGTGCTTTAAATTGTTTCGTCGGATTTTTGGGTAGAAAAAGCCAATATTCTCGCTGATGGTCTCGTTTACTCACATACGTGATATAAAGGCATCTGAATTACACTGAGACTGTTTCATGACCAGTTGGAAGCTCCTCAACTTTGAATCAAATGTCCACAAAGAGCGTCTCCGCTTCCAAAAGGTCGTCCGCATTTCATCACAATTTGCTGAGGCGGGAGCTTTGCAGCTCAGTGAGCAACCTGTCAGCAGCTCCCAAGAACAGGCCAAAATAGTTCCTGTCGTGCAAGGCATGAGAGGCCGCATGCTGTTTCTGCCATCCTAAATTTACCCCTGCCACGTCCCCGCCGCTCCCAACCCAATGGTTGACTCACCGTCTTCATGCTCAAGTGTTACAAACACGTGTTTGCACCATGCGACATGCGGTGCGCATACAGGACTCTTACAGAAGAGTTATTCATCGTTTTAATTAAGGATTGCTCCATTTTGTAAGCCATAATACAAAGCAGACTCCTCATAGTAGGAAGAGCACGGGGTCACATGTCCCAGTAAGCCTCATGCACGACACCAGCTAAATGGAATTCAGCCATAGTCCAATTTATTATTTGACAGTGTTGTTTTGTGTGAAATAGGCCTATTTATGTATTTCAGTGGGATTGTGCATGCCTAATAACCGACGTGATTTACTGGGACCCTCAATGTTATTCGCCGCAGATGCACATTTCCTACTATGGCGAGTAAATCATTTTAATTTCAGCAGTAAAGATCACTTTTCTGCAGCATCGTCACCCATCAAATCAAAATAACTTGAGTCAAATAAACACACTTGCTCGTCCTTTAAAAAGTTTGTTGCGTGCAACACCTGCTGGCTTCTACGTGACTCATCACCCCGACTCTAATAGCTGAGATTGTTGTGAGTCATTCACAGATGGTCCCAGACACACGTGTCCTCGCAGTGTGTTGTGGTGAATCAGCTTGTGTGCCTGTGAGATTTCCAGCAGCTTTCCGTACGTTTCATCGCAGCTCCCACCAGACCGAGTTGGAAAAGGGAAAATAGAAAACGCCAGGTTAAAAGAATCAGACGACAAGATGTCTTCTAGATTTAAAGTCTCCAGAAACGTTCGAGAGCATTATTTCTGTGCACAATTCTGGATCGCCAGCTTTCACAACCTTCTTTCTTGCACCACCCTGGTGCAGTGTTATGTAACAGCACGGTGTGGAGTCCTGATGTGCAGCCGCCATTATTAATTTACCATCTGGCTGGGGGGGGGGGGGGGAGCATGCAGGCTGAATTTTTGCACAGATCCCAGGACATCTGCTCATGCAGGAAGATGGGCAATCGTGCTGCTTTGAAAACCTATTAATGTTCCTTGATTTACGGATTCAGCAATTATTTGGGTGGTAGCATGTTTTAATAGGATGCAAGTGTGATTTTGCTGCCCACTATTACCCACTAGTGTATGTACTGGCACACGTACTTTTACTGTGAAACATATACCAAGGCACACTGTAGGGTTTTGACTTCATGCTCTTACCACCATGCAACCATTTGTTTCTGTTATTCTTATTGCAGTGAACAGTGTTGAGAAGTGTTTTTTGGAGGATTGTACAATTTGATTAAAAGCGTATCTGCTTCTTTATAAACATCAAGAGGTTTGGCGCAAAAATAAAAAATTCCTGTCATGTAAAGCATATAAATGTGCTTGTAACGTAACGTACGGTCGTTTCATTGTTACTATGTTATTTGAACTCAACCGAATCCTTTTTTCAGGCACTTTTGTTAATATTAAAAGAAGAAGTTGTCGGGTAGAATTTCTAACTTTTACACCAATAAAGTTCGGAAACACTTTCAAGGATGGCTACGTCTACAATGCATTATAAACATTCTACTAATTATACATCTAAAAATCAGCTCATGGCATTGTAGACTAGTTATAAACACTACTAAATATTCACAATGCTTCTAAACAATAACACATTACAAAGCATTTAATAGTAACTTAGGTCAAGTATCTCGTATCATTTTGCAAAGATCTAGTGCATTATAATTCTCGTAGCTGAGATGCATGACACTATACTGATTTCAGTTGGAATTTGTTGCTGTTTACACTTGTTTTAGGTAGAAGTGGTTCCTTGTACGCTTGTGTCTGGTGGTATTTGAAACAGAGCGTCATGGCTCTAATTCCATGAGTCCAACCAGTGCAGCAGTTTGACCAAAGTAAACAATCTGCAGGCTAACCTGCATCAAGTAGTGTTGAGTCAGCATGTGGACGGCTATATAACAAGAAACGTGACCCCCCCTCTACTGCACTGCGATCCCTCCACCCTCTCCTAGCTCACCATCCGGTTCCACAGCCAAGTGCAGCGGGGACCCAGAGCACCTTTTTCACAACTCACCGTGGCACTCTGCTGACACTGACTGGGCACTGAGAGACGGAGCCAAGCGTTCACACACTGGTGACCTCTCGCTTGGCTCCGTGCGCCCAGACTTCTGCACGGAGGTCGGGATGATGGCGAGGGAACAGAAGAGGAAGGTGTGCGCAAAGTGTGTGCTCCTCTCCTTTCCACCTGTTGCAGCGCCTCTTCCCCCGTCGACAGAGTTGGCTCAAGTTCTGCCCCTCTTGTTCTTCTGGAACCCCCGCTGTCTGCGCTCCTCTCACGCCGGCTACGAGGGCTGTCAATTGTTGGCTTCGGTTTCACTCCGTTTTAGAAAGTGCAAGGCGGCAATCTAAAGCTTTTGCTTTTAAGGCCTTGAAATTAAGATGAAATGCCAAAGGGGTTGCTCGTGTAAATGAAGCTGAAAGTCTGCTTTCAATGGAGTTCTGAGACGAGGAAACGTTCATCATGGACAGATGAGATGCTGAGATCAGTCAGAGATCAGTTGTCATGTGATACTAAATACAACTTCCTCTTCATCCCCTTCACTTTCCCTTCTCTCTCTCTCTCTCTCTCTCTCTCTCCCTCTCTCTCTCTCTCTCTCGCTGTTCAGCTCGCAGCCCAAGTTCTGGGCGACTTCAAAGAAGAGGACATCGGGTTCGGCCTGGTGGACGAGAAGAAGGACTCTAGTGTTGCCAAGAAGCTTGGTAAACATTGGACATTCTTTGTAAATGTGGGATTCAATCTGTATTAAAGTGAATACAGACTATGTATGAAACAAGTCTGCCCTCAAGTGTTGACGAATGATGTCACAGCCTCTTTGTAACGGCAGCTGTAAACCCAAACCAATGAGCCTTATGTGCATGAATCATCTGCTGTACGAATATGTGACAAACTGAAATGTGCTTCTATGTTTGTAGACTTCTTTTTTTAAAGAAGAGTCCATCTTGACACAAACCAGCAATATAAAGCTCTGTGATAAATCAATCTTCACCTTCACCAATGAGAATATGGAAGTTCCTTCAGCAAGTGTAAACTAACTCGAACTGCTTATACCTTTCCTATCAGAGTACGTGTTATAATCTTCCCGGTATGATGGCGTAATAACTGTGCCTCTGCAGGTCTGGATGAGGTGGAGAGCATCTACATATTTGCCGACAATGAGATCATCGAGTACGATGGAGAGCTGGCGGCCGACACCCTGGTGGAGTTCCTCTACGATGTAAGTCATGTCTGGTCAGGTGCAAAGCACTGTGGGTAAATTAAGACCGAGTTTTTTTTGTCGTAACTGCTGCACCCCGATGTAAGGACTGATTAATAAATGTCTGGTGGTCAGGTGGTCGACGACCCCGTGGAGATCATCGACAACGAGCGCGAGCTGAAGGGTTTCCACAACATGGACGAGGTCATCAAGCTGGCTGGCTATTTCAGGAGCGAGAGATCTCCTCGTAGGTGGAAGGCTGAGCTTCAAACTGATGAAACTTAGAAGAAACTGCTGATATGAGCTCAATATGATGTTCTCCCTGATTTTCCCCATCCAGACTTCATTGAGTACGACGACGCCGCCGAGGAGTTCCACCCCTTCGTCAAGTTCTTCGCCACGTTTGACCCCAAGGTTTGAATCGTTGATTTGAGTATTTGCATGGATTATAATGTGAGTTTGTCTCTGCACTGCACCAGCAAATGCAATTTTCAAGATTTTTAAACGTCGTGTTTCCTGCCCGTCATCTCTTAATTAACGTTATTTCAGATCGCCAAGAAGCTGAAGCTGAAGTTGAATGAAGTGGACTTCTACGAGCCCTTCATGGAGGATCCCGTCTGCATTCCAGGAAAGCCCTACCTCGAGTCTGAGCTCATTGAGTACATCGAACAGCATGACAGGTGAGACCCTGCGTGTTACTAGTATTGAGGTACTTGTACTTCACTAGTATTTCCAGTGTATGCTACCTTCTACTTGAACTCCATTCCAGGTTGGAGGCAATCAAAATGAGCTCCATCTTTACCAGTTACAACACTAAAGTGATGAGCACATCAATACGTTATAATCCAGTAATACAACATATATATTTCTGAAATGGGCCGTTCTGTATCATGAGTACTATTACTGTTCAAACCTGAGTATTTCCAAGTTGTATTGTTGTTGGCGGACTATTGCCATTTTAAATAAGCGTTTGAATACAGGACCTTTGCTATATTGCTAGTTCTACGAAGTACTTCTTCTATCACTGCATAATTTACACAATCACTTCTGATAATCACATGACATTTTTGAGCTTTTTTTTGGGACCTTTCATATGGGAAAACAGTAATGTCATTTCTTCAAACAAGAGTTTTTTCCACAGTATAAATCAATGGATAATAACTTTATTTTCGATGTTTTTCTGTTGAATGTTTCAGGCCTACACTGAGGAAGCTCGAGCCCCACAGCATGTATGAGATCTGGGTAAGAGATCTGAAACTGTGATTCAGAAAGTCATCAGTTGAACAATGTTCCTTCTCTTCTCCAATACAACTTATATGTCCTATCAGTCAATCTGGAGTGGA
This sequence comes from Melanostigma gelatinosum, assembly GCF_949748355.1. Lineage (NCBI taxonomy): Eukaryota > Metazoa > Chordata > Actinopteri > Perciformes > Zoarcidae > Melanostigma > Melanostigma gelatinosum. The sequence continues at coordinate 3,840,845 of NC_136656.1, forward strand.
AATACAGAGCATCCCCGTCTCATCCTTTTTGTGTTCACAGGAGGATGACATTGATGGAGAGCACATTGTTGCCTTTGCTGAGGAAGATGACACAGGTGAAAGTCTACCCCGGTGCCTCTTTATACAGCATTGAGAATATCCACATCGGGATTCGATCAGCTGGACGATGAAATATCTAGCCAAATACTGTCGAGCTCACAAACCGTGCCTGACATTTGAACTGTTCTTCAGACGGTTTTGAGTTCCTGGAAATCCTGAAGGAGGTGGCACGCGAGAACACTGACAACCCCAACCTCAGCATCATCTGGATCGACCCCGACAACTTCCCCCTGGTGTGGATCTCTCACTCACTGATCATTTTGTTGTCTTATGGTTTTTTTGCACCTGCTTTTTAAAGATATTTTTTCGTTCAAAATCCGTTATAACCATCTGTCTGTATCGCTCCCTCAGCTGGTGCCGTACTGGGAGAAGACCTTCGGCATCGAACTCTCTTCTCCTCACATTGGTGTGGTTGATGTTGAGGACGTAAGCAACCTCTCTCAGCCTTTTGCCAAAACCTGAAATAAAAAAAACTGATTTCAAGTTGTCTGGAGTGTAAAAAGAAAAACACTTCAGCTACCTTTAAAAAGCTCTGTTCAAATATTCGACACGTTGTAAAATCACCAAAATGTCTGCAACTCTACTCATCATTTGAACCTCTTATTGAGCTGTAAACTGGGCACTGGAAGTCATGTTGTCACGAAGTGAGTATTTTTGTTTTCCCGTCGTTGGCAGGCCGACAGCGTGTGGATGGAAATGGATGACCAGGACGACATGCCGACAGCTGACGAGCTCGAGCAGTGGATCGAGGACGTTCTGTCCGGAAAGATCGACCCAGATGATGATGATGATGATGACGATGACGACGACGACGATGACGATGATGACGATGACGATGACGACGACGACGACGACGAGGAGGATGACGACAACGATGACGACGATGATGACGACGACGAATAAATGTCGACCACCATCTTTCACTTCACAATAATTGAGCCAGAAATGGCAAAACCCAAAAGCAGCACCATTTTATTTTTTAGACACAAGTTGTGTCTGTTTGCTTCCTGTACGGCTTCCTGTGAGGGACAAACATGATGACCCTGTGGGAAACGTTTACTGTCAGTCAGAGAGGGAGATTTTCAAAGAAGCAGAGGATTTGCATCGCTGTTGATGAGCTTAAAATGTTTGTTATTGTATTCAAATATGCTAATCTCTCACCTCTGAGGTTCACAATGAATGCGAGCAAAGAGGCTAACAGAGGTGCTAACATCCCTGATGTTTCCTACCGAATGTCACAGCCCGGGGTTCACCCCTTTGTCATTTTCGGTTTCGATGACTTGTTTTCTACTGGATGAAGAGAAGAAACAAACACTTTATCCAACCATATTAAAGAGAAGAAACCTAAAATCACTGGACAGTTTTAAGATTATTATAATCTTGGAAAACTATTGGGATATCGGGGAAAAAATTACAAATGAATTTGTTTCTGTTCTCGTATTAAAAAGACAAAAGTATTTTCCAACCAATGCTGTTTGTTGTTGTTATTTCCAAATGATATGCACTTCTATTTATGTGTGTGTTTGGACTGCAGGCAATGAAGTTCAAGCATACATTTAAATGCATTGTATTATTCAATGTCCTAATAATCAACATTCAATGTCCTAATCACTCCCACTAGACTCATAAGCAGGGTCCAAATTAGAGCTTTGATGAGAAGCTGAGCACCAGTGAAGACACTATTACACACACACACACACACACACACACCTGGGGCATTCATTTTTGAGTATGTTAGTTGAAGAAAAACTGTTTCCAAATCTGTTTGGATCATACTGTACTAGGGACAAGGTGGTGAGATTGAGCAATTTTAAGATCGACTTCCTGGCTAAGTCTCTGTTCTGCAGTCTGACTTTGGGCAAGGACAATCTAAGCTGAAACATGAAATACTGCTGTCCAAACATGAGCGATCAACTGACAGAGTTGAACATTTACATTTTTTATTAATTTCTTACCACTTTAGAATCAGCTTAGAAAGAAGAAAGTTCCTCCGATTGTAAATTCAGAGAATTTGATTTAATATTATAAATGATATAAAAATGACTCCTCTGTTTATGTCGTAAGGCTGAGAGTTTTACTGTGGAAATCCATTTGCAGCAGATATCACGACACTCATCTCATCTTTGTCGATGACACTTAACCCCAAATTGCTCCCGTAGGCGATGCCATCAGTGTATGAATGTGTGTGAACGAGTGAATGGAAGACTAGAAAAGTGCTGTACAAGTACAAGTCCATTGACCATGACAAGAGAATCAAAAAAGTGGATCATTTTGAATGTGGATGAAAAAGTAGACGCAAAACCCTTTTAAAGATTGATGTTATGAAGCTTATTATTTATTGAATAATTGTCACGATCAGGCTTTGCCTTGTGTGTTCTGTGTCTTGTTCAGCTTCACCCTCCTCACTCCCTCAGCACCAGTCCAACTCCCTTCACCTGTCCCTGATCAGTAATCAAGCACTCGCTCATCAGCACAACTCTCCTCACCTGTTCAAGTCACTTTATAAACGCCTGTCTCTCAGTCACTCACTGCCAGCTCATTGTTTGTCTTGTCCCCCTCTGTTTGTCTTGTCCTGCTCCCGGTTTCCCACGTCTGCCTCGTCCTGCTGCATTTGCTCCCTCGTCTCTTGTCTCGTCCCTGGATTCCCGGTGTGCTCTTGTAGCGTTCACGTTCTGATTAAGTGTGGCACTAACATGGCAATATTACTATTTTTCCAGTTTACAATTATCATTGCAAGCAATGATCGGTGTTGGCCTCTCTCTTGTGTTGAGATGGACCACAATTTGCCAAATGGAATGTTATTTTTGACTTATAGCGTTGAAAGAGCGATCTGAAGTGACTGTAAAAGCTTAATTGCTGCAGTATGTTGCAATAGATCGGCGATCAATAAAGGGGCTCTAAACTTTCTAAACTTTGAACCCCACACTGAAGTTAGTTTGCCAGTCAATGTGCTATTATTTCCTCATCGCTCATACTTTGATCTCAACAGTACGATAATAAAGCCTCTTATCGAATTGGGTGTTAAAATGTAATATGTCACACAACATAAAAGCAGCCAGAGGGTCACATCAGTCACAGGTTAACTACAATGCCAAACTCTGAACTAATCAAACTTTTTTGATAGAAGAAAGAAATAGATCAACAACAAGCTTTGGTCTGGCATCCAACATGTTCATTGTCTTCTCTTCTTTGCATTGTTTGAACATCAAAGAACCCAAACGGAGCCATTTTTAGTGTTGATATGATGAAGACAGACTTGGAACTCTAGCGTCCTTTCTAAGCTCTGTTCGTCTCTTCACACTCCTGCAAAAGGCATTTGGCCTTGTTCAGCTGATAGTTTCTCATTTTCTCTGTCATACACAAATATGCCATTGAACCCAAACAATGAGCTGAAAGAGACAGAAAAAGCTGCGTCATACTTCTTAATAGCACAGTGACATGATTCAATGTTAGCATCAAATACCGGTATATTGAATAATGCAGCTTAAAGCCATTTCTTTGACAATATAATAAGCAAAGTAAACAGGAATGACACAGCTTCACAAAAAAAATCCCAGTTATGGAGTATGGATATAAATTTGGAAAAGAGGATTATGAATCAGAAACAGTTTATTACTAGGTTGTCACCGTAATATAAACATGTTAAATATAACACTGTTACTCATTGTATCTCATCTCCTTCATGTGACTCAGAGGAAATATTCCCTTTCATGGATGACCCGTGTTATTTTAATCATGCTCCTCTCAAGAAATGCTACGAGGACCAGGCTCAGATATGCAACAAAGAATATAATGTAGCTTAAGAATGAAATCAAATGTCAATGTTCATTGTTTTGTTTCATGAAAGCAGAAAGGCGTCATTGAGCAATAAGCTTGACGAGGTTTTAGATGTCAGGTCAATAAGCAGCATCGGCCGTTCAGCTAAAATCTTCAACTCTGCTGAATATTCTTTGCTTAAATAAAGAAGGACAACACTCAGCAACGTTTGTGTTGAATACGTTTATTTCTGCAGACAATTTGGACCAAAATAACGATAATAATACGATCTGGAAAGCAAAAGGGACGAGAAAGCTGCTGAAGGGAAACAGAATATTTTTCATTATGGCATTAAGTTACATTAACATATACTAAGTCAATACTTTTATATTTTTTAAATGTTAACAAGACTCGAGACACACTAGATTGTTGAGCTTTAGTTTAAAATGTGTCTCTATAAATATGTTATTAATATCATACTGTTACTCAGTTACTCATCTCCTCCATGTAACGTAGAGGAATCATTTTCTTTCATGCATGCTCTTTTTTTAATGTTCGTCTCAAGAAGTGTTCTGATCAACAAGCTCAAATATTCTACACAATATAATGTATTCAAATGTTTTCATGTAAGCGGAAAGGTTTGGTTCATCGATAAGCGTGACAGAGGTTTCAGTTGTCGGGTCAATAATGGGCCTGACTACTGGGATCCAATGTCAAACACTTGGACACTTGGTCCATTCTGAGGAGTCTAAGGTTTGCAGCGTTTAGCGTCAGGGGGTGGATTTTGGTTGGTGGACTTCTCAAAATGGACAGGAAGGCATTGGTTTTTAATTTTATCACAAGCCACAACCACTTTTTCTCTGATAATGCTACGCGTTATATTTTTGCAATCTTTTTTGACTTTGAGAAAATATACCGGCATGTTTGAATCACTGATGCACAAGTTTCCGTCAAACTGGCGGCCTTTGCCATTACAGATCTGGTTGACACGTCGCTCATCCAAACCCTCGAAGAAGGACTGCGCTGGTCTGCTGCAGAGTCCATTGTCCTCTAGGTACCTGTGTAATGAGATCAATATTTAAAATGTAGTTTAATTACTCTGAAATATGTCAATAAAGCAGTAGTGTGACAAAAAAACCCTGTCATAAACTTCTATGACATCAATATGAAATGTTGGTCAGTTGACTATCATTTCTAAAATCCTGAAGTACGAAAATCTAATGTATTATCTTAATCTAATTAGTGGCTAATTAACTATTGACTGAACACTTTAACTTACGTTTTCCACGCATCCAATGAATTTCTGTCAAATGTATTTTGAAGGATGTGTTTCTGAACAAATTGATTGTTCGCATCTTTGTTCGGGTTCTTCTGACACGGCTGAGGGTTGGCTTCAGGTTTCTTTGCACGAACGAGGGTCAGAGCCAGAGCGACGGTGATCAGGAGAACGATGTTCATCTTGTCTGGAGGGGAGAAGGAATGAGACTTTTTGAGCATCTTATTTTACTTACTCTTAAAATACACCAGTAATTGGTCAAGTGCCGTCCACACAGCATCCACACTCCACTCATCACTGCGTGCAAAATGAACGTCTCTTGTAAATGAATCTGTATTGTCACATCGGTTTGATAGCATTTCAATTATTTACTGATCTAGAAAGGTACTCTACAAATAAACTCTAATACATTTACCTTCCTGACTTGAAAGTACAAAGACATAAATGTTCTTATTGTTAGTCATCTCACTCAAACAGGACAGAAAACTGATTGTATTGTCACATCGGTTTGGTAGCATTTTAATTATTTACTGAATTCTAATAATAACAAAACAACATTTGTGTCGTTGATGAAGAGCTTTCCTCACCTGCTCTGATCAGCAGCCTCTGTACTGTAGATGTTGCTGTGTTGAGTCTGCAGGAGGATCGATGCCAGCTGATGTTGAAGTCTCTGATAGAAGTCCAACAATACGTCTCCCCTTTTAAACAGCCAATCAAAGTACTGCAAACTACCCTTTCACCATATAAGTCTGTGATAATCACCAGCAAACTGGTCTAGAGGATGGTGCTGTGCACACATTTGTCGGAACAAACCAACTGCTAATTCTGTAAATGAGGAAGTGCACTTTTACAGGAAGCTACTGTTTGTGTAATTTCCCAGATCTGGATTTTGGCTGGCGCCGTCTTGCGATTTTTGCAATCAGTGCTGCCTGTGGCTCTGGTAGCGGTAGCAACCTGTCGGTCACAAGGTTGCCCGCCCTAAAGCCTCCCCTGCTTTATCGTCTATTTTACTCTAAATGGGACCAGAATTTACAAAATCATGACATCATGCTGTCCTGAAAGTCTTAAATAGTGATTCAGACCATGAACTCATGGTCAAAATGTTTACCGTGGTGCACATCATTATAGTCTTCTGACTTTTTTCTAGTTTATTTGTAATTTTCAAGGTATTAAACAAACCTCGCTACTCCCAAGGGTCTGTTCGGTGGCCGTCTTTGCAGCACATCGCATACAAGTGACCCCATTTTTCTGCGTAATTTTGGCATGAGGAATTGGGCGACAGGGCTATTGATGTGATTTTAACAGGTTAGATGATTACAACTTGAAACACTCTGATTCAACTTACATTTCACCAGCGAATTGACATATTTAGAGACCGACTCAATCAGACCAAAGCAGAAGTCATTTAATATCAATAACAGAAACCACATGATAGCACCAATGGTTGAACAGATGAACACGACACAGATTAACAGAAGATACAGAGAAAAAAAGGAATCTTTCACCAAATGGTTGAACTCATGTGAAGCATAGACACTAATGGTGGAATGTAACCAATTACTTTTACTGACGAACTTTAATTTCGTGTCAATTCTGGTGGTGATTGTGGACGAAATAGGAAGTGTTTCTCAACATCAGCCTCCCTTTAGAAAACCTCCCATTGTAATGCAGCAGGGTCTGACCGTCTGCTCCGCTCAGTCCTGGTTCTCACGTGCCCAATGCAGCCTGGGCCACCAGCAGCGTGGCGAAGCTCTGCTGACGTTTGGACCATAAAGATTTAAGATTTATTTATGTATTTAGGACCAAAATAAACATTCTGAAGTGTTGACTTTCGGCTCTGCGTAAATGGGGCTCAGTTTCTCACTGTTCACAGAATGTTGACAAAAATAGTCAGTGGATTGATCCATGAAGAAGAGTTGCACTTTGATCGTAAATAGTAAAAAAATAATCTCCACCTCAACCAACCACAGCAGTAAAATCCTGCTTTTACTTTATTGCATGATAATAACATTTTTCTCCATTGAGTACTTAAATGTTCCTGATTATAGTTTTACAAGAGTAACATTTCTTTTACAGTCTGCTATTTTTTATACTTTTCATCCTTTGGCATAAAATATGTAAAATATCAAATCTTTAGTTGGTTCAAAAACTAATTTCATATATTTTTGCACTCACAAAAAACTATCTTCATTAATGTTTAAAAGAAGAAAAGTCTAAACTTGGACAGGTAATAAATCCCCCAACACCTCAGATGATCAGGCCAAAAAAACCCAATTCAGACCCGTTGCTGGTGAAACGTCGTGCACGAGTAACACATCAATCTACTGCTGCTGCTGCACAGCAGAGATGATCAGCGGATGGGTGTTTTTCTCATTTTGTTTAAGATGTGGACTAAAATATGGGACAACCTCGCCGCTGAACGAACACTCCGTAAACGAGTAGATGTGAGATCTGGCGGTCACATGGTAGAAGGACACGAGACCTTCCTCGTAGTCCACAAAAACCCCGACCTTCTGAGGTTTCCCCGTCAGGGAGAGGCTGGCGGGCGGCGCCGTCAGAGCTGCGTACTTTTCCTCCTCGTAATGCACGATGGCCCAGTAACCGATAACCGGGCTCAGCGAGAGTTTCCCCTTGCGCGTAGCGTCGCGCCTCGCTACCCCCAGGTCCCACCCCGTCTTGTTGCCGACCTCCACCTCCCAGTAGGACTTCCCAGAGGACAACCTGTTGATTCCCAGGATGCTGCCAAACACGTCAAACCTCCCTGGAGCATCAGGAACCTTCTGGGTCTTTCCTCCATCTCGCACCGTCTTCCCGTCGGGGGACAGAACAAGACACGGGTGTGCGGTGGTCGGATCCAGCTTTACATCCACTGAAGTTGAGCAGAATAATGGAAATAGAATCACACTAAATAGACACACTGTATGTTAATGCTTGTGTTTGTGGCAATTTCTAAATTACTAAAACAAATCTTTGGGAAGTGCTTCCTGAATGACACTCGTTATCCCCCACCTGTTGTCCCAATAACCTAATTAGGACGCACCTTGAGTGAACGTATAAAAGAGCCAGGCTCAGGTGTGCAACTTCATTTTTTTATCCTGAAGAGGACCTGGCAAGGTTGAAACCAGTTTTTATTTTTAATTGTCATGAACAGGCCATGTAACCATAAAGGCTGATCATTAAATTGAATCTCCAAATGCACTCACACCCTTTAATGCCTGAAACTTTTTCTTTTAAACCATAATCGTTCCCTCACCACTGTGTTTTTTTCTGTTTAAACAGTCAGATTGTCATTAAATGTTCTGAGTCACACACCTGCAAATGTGGGAATCCTCTTGAGTTCTGTGGAAAGATAAATCCCATTAAAGCAAGTGACTCCGGATGAGATGCATAACTTGGTGAACTTGAGCAGTGCTCACCAACAGAGGAGAGTTTATCCAGTTCCTTGTGAATTTCTTCCATCATGTTTGACGTTATAGTTCTCAGCGTACCAAAGGAGAATAAAGTGTCAACAGTGACATTCTTCCAGTCACAGGTTTCGCCCAGGCCTGTTTGAGGTGAAACCTGTATCATAAAATATGAGAATAATACAATTTTAGTGAATCCGAAACAAGTGGAAAAATACACAGAATTGTTGAGCACAAACCGTGAATGTTGTCTTAGCTTCCCCTAGATGTAGATATTGTCAGACGCTGACATCTAGCAGAGTAAAAGCACAGTGACTTGCCGAAATGTTTAAAAGGCTAAAAGCTTGGATGCTCACCTGCAAGTCAGGAGTTTTGTCCAACTCGTCGATGGTCATTTTGAGTTTGTCAATTTCCTTTTGCAGCTTCTGGACCAGATCTTGCGCTTCTCTCTTCACTCTCTTTCTCCTAAAAGTAACACGAAGCGATTAGTCGTATTCGTCGATGACTCCTACCTGTGGCGTCGGTGCGATGTATCCCTAAACCGACCTCTTCTCCAGAGGTTGGAGGGCTTTCTGCCGCGTGTCCTCGACGACTCTCATCACCTCGGAGAACACGTTGTTGATCTCCAGCCATTCAGCGTCCAGGCCGCCCTGGAAAGAGTAACGGACAGCGAGGACGTTAAAGAAACGTCAATAAGCAAAAATCACAAAGCAAAATAATCTGCCGCAGCTCACCTTGCAGGCTTTTACAGATGATCTGACTTCGGCCATCTTTTGTTCTCTGGTCTGAATTTTCTGCTGTAAATCAGCCCTCATCCTGTCTTGCCTCGCCTTGAATGAAACAAATAATGCTGATATTAGTATGCACGCATTGTAGTGACCACGTGCACACACACAAGTACAGTGGCAGCATTGCTGAATGAAACTGCTGAAGTTTGAATATCAAAGGCTAAATTAGAGCCGTTAAAACCTATAAAATACCAAATAAAGTTGAATAAACTGAAGCTTTGTTTGTACTCAAGCGGGGCACCGTAGCGCGAGCCTCTGCAGATGGGTACGAGCTCGCGCAAAGGCGTTTAATGCTGTTTGTTGCATTATTCTCCGAAATGTAAGTGAAGAAGCAAGAAGACAAGAGTGTAAACGGCAAAAACACCATAAACCGACCTCCTCAATGCAGAGGAGGAATTGCAGTCGACTGTAAAGTAATAAATATTCATTGACTACTTTATTGCCTTTGAAACAAGCCCTGTGGAGAAAGAAGTCAAGTATTCAATGCTTCATCATTAAATGGAGCTTGGATACCCGAGTTTTGGCTAAAAACTAGACACTGTATAATTAAAAGTACCTTTTGTAGTTTCTGATCCTCCTGCTCTCTCTCCTTTGGTCTGACTGTTTCCTGTGCTGTGGTCGTTGGAAGATAACAGACCTGTTGCCCCACCTAAAGGATGAAAGCACTCAGTGCAAGCTGGACCAAATGATAAGAGCACTGCCTTCTATCCAACGGGTGTATACAAATCCATCCGTACCCAAGTGATTCACAGGACGAAGGCTGGATTTGCTCTTTTTAAATAGAGAGAATCTGCTGTACCTGCTGTGCACTGGTGGAGAAATCAAGCGCTCTACGAGCGTTGCCGATGGTTTGGTGCGTTGTGCTGTAGTGCGGTGGAGTCTGAAACGCTGCAGAGAAACAAGTTTGTCACCGTCAAACAAAGCTGCGTTGAATCCTCTCTGTTGTGACTGAATTACGCTCATGGAACACACCTGATTTGTTAGTTTCCTTCTCTGGGACTTCCGCGGCTGCAGGGTTGACTTGGGTGCTGAAGATCTGCGACACCGGCCTCAGCGACGGCTGTCGGAGAAAAGCGGGAGACAAAGCTTGACTCACTTTTCCCGACACTGTAACCTCGCTTTCACAGAAGGGTGTCGTACCTGCGCAGCACTGGTGAAATCCAGCGCTCGGTTGGTTCCGTCTAGGATTTGACTTCCCATCACTGTGGGGAAAGAGCGTGGGTCACTCTTAAGCATAACTGCTTTGATCATCTCCATCATTTCATCTTCTGTTCCTGGGAAAGCTGTGTTGGTGAGGTATGGAGACACGGGGACATTCTGTCAGAGAGAAGAAGATTGGACAGTGGGTTTCTGATTGACATTGATTGCATTGAATCCTATTCCGTTTGTATTATCCAGTACGATCTTTGTACATTGACAACATGATTTGTCCGAAATTGATTGTATGATTTTGAAGTTGTGTAGCACATATCATGTATATGTTTGTCTGGATATACCTCAGGCCTGACTGGACCGGTCCAGTCAAATTGACCACTGTCATTGTGATTCATCCAGGTGTTCTGTTGACTCCCTGACAAGAAGAAGAAGAAAACCTTAGAGTGGTTTGGGAGACGGCCTTCAACTCTTACTGTCACTCCTATTATTTCCTTCTTTTGCAGCAGGTGAATTAGAGACATCAGTGATGAACATAATGCGTAACTAGAGACCACGGACGTGTAGCCACTCACCGGATTTGAAAGGCTGGGTGAAGATATTCATCACAGGCTCTTCAACTTTTATGTGAGGTCCCTGGTAGGTTAGTTGAGGACGAGAAATGCTAAATCTGAATTGTTCACTCTCAGGGATACTCATTCCCATGGGTGTGCATCCCATCTTCCCCTGGTGAGTCCTCAGGCCATGGTATGATGTCACTTTGGACCAACCGCAGTGGCAAATCTGGATGCTCATGTCTGACGTATTGAGTTTGTCTGCAGAAGTCCCACAAAAGGTTAATTGGGTGCATCATATTTTTGTAGATTTTAATGCTGATGTGACGAGTATCTTTTTATGTTCGATCTACTGAATGTCTGACGAAGTTGTTTTCTAACTTTCATGTCAGTGATTGTTTATTTGACGTCAGACTGAACTGTCTGCAGCCTGGACGTGTAAGACGGTGATTAGTCGCCCTCTAGCAGCGCTCTAGTGTCATCGTGCAGGATCACCTACTTCCTGCTGTAAAACACACACAGCCAGACACGACCAGGAAATGACTTCTCACTGCAGAAAGTTAGATGTGGATCACTTCTAAACCTCGTCAGTGTCGTGAGGAGTTTTTCTTAAAACGGGATTGAATCAACATCAACTCGTGGAATAAATCATAAAATAAGACGAGATGAACTTCATTGACACGAGGGGGGAAATGTTGCTGACAGCAGCAGAGGAAGAAGAGCAGCGAGGAAGATACGGATGAGTGAAAACAAACAAACATGCAGAGATAAACTAAAGGTGGCACCTGTACTGTATATCTGGGATTATTTATTACAGATCAGTATCATGAAGTTAATCAAGCACAACGGTAAAAATAGTACACATTTTAAATAAACTATGTATAGTGTTACATAGTGTGTACAACTGTTTGTATGGACTATCAATAAAGAATACAACAATACAATATAGCATGGAATACCACCATGCCATTATTAAATATATATTTATAGTCTTATTATTTATATATACTTTATATATATATATATATAATGATAATAACAGTACTCGTATAAAGAATACTTTTTAAAGATATTGCCTCTATTCTAATTCTTTAAAAAAAACGATACAACGTTATAAACATAAAGTTTGGCAATGCACAACATTAAACCAATTAGAAACACTTTATATCATTTATAGAATATTTTCGACTTAATAAAATGTACTCCGGCGGTAGAACAAGGTGTAAATATAACTTCCATCATCGATAACTATCTGTTTCCCTGTAAGAGCTGAAGAACAGTGTGTTTTGTACACGCCCTGAAAGCTGCGGTTGACCGCAGACGTGTTCCTCTCCCTGTTCATGCACTGCCACCACGTATTTACACAGCATCAATGAAGACTGTACGGGGAATCGCTCAAAACATTTCAATTTATACAATTAAATAAACTGGCCTAATAACAAAACACACTTTTTAAAAGTCAAATCGCGTTCCTTGAAGGCATAAACGTTTTTAACAGTATTTCCTTTTTCAACAAACGTATTTTTTGTCAAACGGGAGCGTATAGTCGCAGAACATGTGTTGTTATGAGTTATTGCATCATAGTTCAGGTACACGTCACGAACAATGTTACATAAAAAAGTAACAAGAATCAGCAGCAGCTTACCTCGCGCTGTCTGACCTGGACGCTCCTCTGGCTCGCGCTGTCTGACCTGGACGCTCCTCTGGCTCGCGCTGTCTGACCTGGACGCTCCTCTGGCTCTGAGTGATCCGTCTCTCTTCTGCTCATCCTCAACTCTTTCACTTTCGTTTCAGCCAAACCGATCCTAAAGGATTTCCTTTTAATCGCCCCACGCGCGACATGCTAAACAGCGCGTCGTATTGAGCAACGCCGATCCAACTCTGTTGTGTTTCCATCATTATTTCAAATTATCATTTAAAAAATGTAACAATTCATAGTGTAGAAAAATGAATAAATCTCTTCCTGTTTTTATAGTGTGTTCATTCCCCTGAGCATTGGAATATATAAAGTATCAATGGGTCATATTCTCATCCCAGCATACAGTAACATGGTGTTCATGAGTACATGGTGGAAGATGTATTCACATTTTGATCCGATCTCTGTTCCAAGTAAAAGTCCTGCATTCAAAATATAAGCATCAAATTATACTTCAAGTACCAAAAGTCAGAGTACTCATACAAAATGTCTCATTTCTGAAAAATACATATTGTACTACTGTGTATTTATGATGCATTGTAAGTGTCACTCGCTTAATCTAAAACAAGTTATCATTCATATTTTATGGTTTTTAATTACATAGTATATTATGTATTAACAGTCTGAATGTGCAAAGTAATTTTTGCACATGCAGTAATTGTTTTAATAAAACAAGTTCATTACAGCACATTTTGTCAATAATCAGGCTACATTGTATGCCCAGTGGTATATGGTCGCCCATCACCTTCATAATAAGATTACCAACAATTTTGGACGCAACCTTTGTCTTTAGTTCCACCCAGACCTTTCCAAAAAAAATAAATCTTCTACAAATTTTCCCCAACTTGATTATCGAGCCACAAAGGACAGGGTTCCCCACGAATTCCCACTCCACATTCTAAAAAAACATGTTTTGACTGCCCACACACTCTTCACGACATGTCCATGTCCTGCTCACTGTATAATAATAATCACTGAATAATCAAAGGATCAGCGTTTTTCTCATCTTTTTTTACATGTGGACTGAAATATGGCAGGAGTCCGTCACTGAACGAACCCTCCGTAAACGAGTAGATGTGCGATTCAGCCGTCATATCGTAGAAGGACACGAGACCTTTCTCTGTGTCCACAAACACCCCGACCTTCTCAGGTTTCTCTTTCAGGGAAAGACCAACTGGCGGCGCCGTCATAGCTGCGTACTTTTCCTCCTCATAATGTACGATGACCCAGTAACCGTCATCTGGCTTCAGCGAGAGATTCCCCTTGCGGTTTGCGTCGCTTCTGGCCACACCCAGGTCCCACCCCGTCTTGTTGCTGACCTCCACCTCCCAGAATGACTTCCCGGAGGACAACGTGTCGAGCCCCAGGATGCTCGCAAACAGATCAAACCTCTCCGGAGCGTCATCTACTTCCTGGTCCTCCCCTTCGTCTCTCACTTCCTTCCCATCGTCGGAGACAACAAGCCGCCGGTGAGCGCTGGTTGGGTCCAGCTTCACGTCCACTGTTAATCACAAAGTTTAAAATCAATAAAAGATCTGAACACAAAAGTCTGCTTCTTGAAAGAAAAATATGAAATCACGTACCTCTAAACTTTGGAAGTCTCTGAAGTTCTGTGAAGTGAAGAAAAGGTCTTAGAACAATAAGGCGACATTCAAGCTTTTAACGTTTACCACCATGAATTAATTCCTACCAGTGGAGGTCAGCGCCTCAAGTCTCTGCTGAATTTGTTCCAACATGGTTGTTGTGGTTTTTCTCAAGGTGCCAAAAGACAGTGATGTGTCGAGCTCTTCCCCTGTTGAGTCTTTGAGGTTGTCCAGCTTTCGAAGAGATGGGTACTCCTGAGGAAGGGAGAAAGAAAGAGGAGATCTAATCACTCGAGCCACGAGTAGCTGGACTGTTGTGTGCAGCTCTTCAACAGACAGCTTGTCTTCATCTGTTGAACGTGTACACGTTTCTGTTACCTGAAGGAAAAGGATGTGATCCTCAAGTGCAGATATGTTGTCCAGCTCAGAGATGGTTTTCTCAAGACCGTTGATCTCAGCTTCCAAATCCTCTTTGATGCTTTTTGCCTCTTTCTGCACATCTTCTCTCCTCTCCTTTAGTGGTTTAAGAGCTGTCGCTAGGGCTTCCTCCACAATGGAAGTAACAGCTGTGAACACATTGTCAATATCCCACCACTCAGTCTCCAGCTGGTCCTGAAAATAGGGGAGGGTTAAAGGGTTAGGGCAAGCGTTGGTATTTGACCTCCTTTTTTCTCTTTTATAAACTGCTCTTTGATGTTGACAACACAACACTCGTCACAATTTGACTCAATCTAAATCAAATTGTAACCCCTTTCACAGTGTTTTCAGTTCATGAAAGTTAATTGTAATATTTTGGTTGCCTAAAAATGTCCTTTTTCCGCATTCGGTTGTACTTCTGGTTGCAAAAAGCCAAGATGGCGTCGGCCAAAAAGGCCAAACTCAAGGCTTCAAAACTGCAGTCCACAAACCAATGGGTGACTACGTCCATTTCTTTTATACAGTCTGTCTTCGTGTGAGACACTCTTAAGTACTAATTAGTTGTCCCATTTAAATGCCATACTCTTTGGCAGCTTGCTCGGACTGTTTTGATGGACAGGTCCGATTGTTTTTTTGCAATCCAGGTCAACCCAGGCTCAGTAACGTCTGTCTTGCGGCTCACCGTGCAGCTCTTTAGAGACGTATCGATCTCGTCCATCCGTGTTTTTCTCATCAGAATTTTCTCTTTTAACTCTGTCTTCGTGCTGTCCAGCTTGGCCTGTTGTAAACAAAAAAGGCAAGTCAGTATCCAAACTTAAGTTTGTCCAACATACCATGATTTATTTCAGTAAATACACAATGCTGTCAATACTCAAATCAGAAACGTATAGGGCCTTCCATGTGTTAATTCACCTTCTTCTTGTGCCATTCGCCTTCAATAGAAACAATCTCCTCCTGACCTTCTTCAATGCAAAGTGCACAAATGCACCTCTCCGTCTTCCTGCTGTACAGCTCCAAGGGGCGTCCGTGCTTCAAGCAGGCTCTTTCATCCAGGTCTTTCACGGGTTCCACCAGTTTGTGGCCCTTCAACCTTTCAGCAGAGGAATGGTTCTTCAGGTGCGGCGAACAATACGAGGCAAGGCACACAAGACAGGACTTCTTGGCCTTCAGCTTTCTCTCTGTGCAAATGTCACAGGCCACTTCGCCGGTAGCCCCAGTGTACTCATCAGGGTCTTTCTCCTGGGCTTTAGTCATCTGTTCGACAATGTTTCTCAGGACTATGTTAACATGTGGGGTTTTCGTCAGATCCTCCTTGCATAGGGGGCACCTCTTGTCAGTGTATTTACAGGTGAGGTCCAGACACGTCTTGCAAAAGGAGTGGCCACAAGCTGTCGTGACGGGATCCACAAATGGATCCAGGCAGATGGAGCATTTCAGGTGGTTCTCCAGTGAGTTGGTCTCGCAGGGTGACGCTTGAGCGGAGGCCATGTCTGCTTAAAGAGAGCATCATGAGGTTACTCACTTGGAAATGTAATAGGTCTTAGATTATGTTGTTTCTTGCATTTTAGAGATTTCTTTTGCTTTGCATTTTGTTGTACTTAAATATTTGCCGAAATGTTCGAAGAATAACTGATTACTTAAAGCAAGGAGACGATGTAACTTTTGTCAAACAAGAAGAATTAGTTATTTCTCAGCTATTGATAAAGTTCTGCAGGAACGTCTCCTTAATCACAGAAATTAGTTAGCATTTTTGCAAGTCAAGGTTTTTTTTTAAAGGGTTTTTTGGCTAGATGCCTAAGATGCCTAAAATAAGGCCTGTGGTTAATTGACACAATCTAATCAGATTTTAATATGTTGTTCTATAATATAAAAGCAACTACCCTTCTAGTGAAAAGCTTTTCAGTGTCATACAAAAGGTGGTTGCTAACAAGAGGCTAAATGAGACTACAAAGCGGCATCAAAACAAACAGGAGTTCGCCTTTACAGCCTCGTTGTTCGTACTCGCTCCCGTGTTATCATGAACGTTTTACTTTGCCGATTGAATTCAGGCTTTAAAAATCATAAAAGTGGTGTTCATGTGGTGTTCATTTGTGGAGATGACTTTACATAACAAAACGTGATAGTGTCTTAAACATTTGTTTGCCACAGAGCTTATTTTCTGCCATAATCCAAAATCGAGTGGGAAAATCCCATTGGCATTTTGTCAAGGTAACCAGCCGTGTGTGTGTGTGTGTGTGTGTGTGTGTGTGTTAGATCCCATTGGCAGAAAACTACTAAGGTGTTCGGACTTGCGCGATGAACAAACCACGAGTGTAGTCATAAGTAATAACCCTGTCACAATAACCACAGGCACATTACATTGCACAATATTTCAATCATACCCGTAAAAAACAATCAAAACAAAAGGTTAAAGCCGTAAATGTTTCTGTTTGTCACTTTAAAAGAGAAACATTTTAAAGAAAGTAATACGATGGAGTGGAGTGTGATGTTACCTTTCAGCTAATTATGGTCCGCGTCTCTTTCTGTCTCCACTCTCGTGTCTCTCTCTGTGTGTGTGTGTGTGTGTGTGTGTGTGTGTGTGTGTGTGTGTGTGTGTGTGTGTGTGTTTCCTTCCTCGGGCCAGCCTCCCTCTGTTAAGTTTCGTTTCTGGTCAAAAGATCTGGCAGTCAATTCCTGTTTTCAAAGAGGCGTGTACAAAAGCAAATGTGTAACCAAATCACCTGTCTGCAGGCCGAAGGGTGTGTTGCATGTTGAACAAGTTCACACAGATCCAATATTGACTTCCCGAAAGGTTTCTCTGGGACGAAGTGAGGTTTTGTGTTTACAACTCCGTCTGTTACTCAATGTTGGACTGGTCGACTGAAAGGGATCAAAGTATTTGAGGCCAAAGTGTAACTCCACCAAAACCAAAAAAAGTATGATTTGTGTTGTTTTTACTTAAATGCACTTTATTGTTCAGCACGAATACAGTGTTTTGAGTTTTGACATTTTATTTAAAAAAGGACAATCAAAAATACATTTAAACACTGAAATACTGCCCGGCATGGAAGCTCACATTATCCTTAAAATAAATCGCATCATCCACTCAGGCATAAGTTACATCCACACAATATATTCTCAATGAGTTATTGGCCATTGAGCATTTTCTTTTACTTACTGGACTTAAGCAATTACTGTAGTTCCTGAGGTTTACTGTTCCTTTAAATCTGTTCACATCATTGTTTTAAGTGCACATCATTATTGTGAAAAAAAATGCATTCAAATGAATCTGTGAATACGCTTATTTGCTTTCTGGCGGGAGTTGGCTTAGAAGAACACACAGTTAGCTTAGCATAGTTTAGCATAAATACTGGAAACGCTGGGAGCAGATAGCTTTTCTCTGTTCAAAGGTAATCCCAGCCTTTGTAAAGCTCAATAATTAACACTTTTGATCTTGTTTGTTTAACCGCTACAAAAAACACTGTGAAAACAAGGCAATTTGCCATTTTCGGGGGATTATGTCCCAAACTATATCCTCCACCAGAAAGTCTAGAAGTATATTTCCCAACTGTTGGTTTTGAAGCAAACACACCTTCCAACGAATTCTGCTGTCATTCAAACACAGAAATAACTATTTAAACGTGAAGGTGTCGGTCCACGAGGCAGTGTGCAGAAATGTCTGTCGAGACAAGAGGAGAGACTACATTGAGAGCAGTGTTTATAAGGTCACATGTATTGCTCTTTGAAACATGTGATTTCACTGAATGATTTGTTGACGGTTGACCATGAAGCAGACCTGGAGGAAGCGGAGGTCATCTTCGGTCTGCTCCAGCTGCTCCAGCTCGGTGCTCCTGCTCTGCAGCTCTGAGATCTCTTCCTCCAGTTGTCCGAGGAGCTCTTTCTGTGCCCGTGCCTCTTTGGGATGTTTTTCACTGAGGCATACAGAGAGGTTGATTCCCTCAACTCGACTCAGTCTCTCCTCAATGGCTTGCTGAACTTTCATCCTTCTCCATTTTAGTTTAACCTGTGGGGGGAAAATAATAATAATTCAAAGCCAGTGTTCAATGTCTCTGATGCTTCGATCTGTCAACATGTTAGAATCCTGACCACAAACCCATCACTGGTGTCCATTTGGGCTTATTTTCCTTTGGCAGCTGATTCAAAACAGACCTGCTCTCAAAGACGTGTGTCTTTTGTCATTGTAACGCTGGCATTTCTGTCTAAATATGTGATGAAATGTGATGAAGCTTCTATAAATAATTGTCATGCCGGTGGTTTTCTGACGTTTTCTGAATGCTGTAACTTACTCGATCATAGAAAAGTTGTTTAAACTTCCCCCTCAACATTCTGTTGTTTTCTCTCTCATGTCACTGAAGTGGTCAAACACAATATGCCCCGACGAGAATTTGCTGAGCAGGCTTTTGAGCGCCCTCATCAACACGTATGCAAACTGATTCCACATACTTTTTTTTTTGAAAAGCATTTTAAAGGCTTTGAGTATTCTGCATTGGTTTAATGCATTACCTGTTGATGAAAAAGTTATTCTGGAGTGACTTAAAGAACGCAGCATCAGCCTGGTTTCCTCCAATTGATGTTCCAATACAGTGACGGTGCATTGAGAATTACATCTCGAGGGAAACGTATTTTGTCGTTAATTACGTTTCCTTGTGACGTACGTGTCACAAATAAGCTTCAAAGGAGTGGGTGGAAGTCAGCATGTGGGGGATGGGTCAAAAAACACAGCTGGCTTTACCCAGAAGACTGCTGTTCGTGTCCTGCGTACATTTTAAGACAAACCACGATCTTTTGTATTAAACCTAACCACGTGGTATTGTTGCTTAAACCTAGCAAAGTAGATTCGTGGCGTTTTGAGAGACACAGTTATTTAGCTGTAAGGAATTAAGCTGCAGAGTATATCTCAATTGCTTACACTGGTATGACCAGTATGGCCAGTATGTGTGATGTAGGTGTGTTTTATTGCTTGGGAATTCAACTTCTTATTTGTGAGAGCAACACCGTGTTATTCCTCCTCTCAGAAGCTACATAGACTCTGATCAACTTCACCCTGCAACTTTGAATGAGTTGCAAATGACCAATGTTCGGGCAGAGAAAATATGAAATTTGAATAGCAATATGCAAATGCTCCTAGTGTTTGCCGGGGTAGTGGTTTTATTAGACGTTACCTTCTTCTTTGTAGCTTCCCTGTTGATAGAAATAATGTGGTGGCCTCTGTGTTCTGTCTGGGCACACATGGCACAGATGCACGTTCGATCGCTGCGACAGAACTTGTTTAACTGCTTCCCGTGCAGTCGACACACAGAGTCCTCCAGGTTCTTCACCACACTGATCAGGAGATGGCGCCCAAGGTCTTCTCTCAGGTAATGTGGCTCCAGATGAGCGGCACAGTACGAGGCCAGGCACACCAGGCAGGACTTGACTGCCCTGTGCTTCGCCGGGCAGAGGTCACAGGGAACCTCTCCAGCTTTCAAAGGCGCAGCGGTCTCCTCGGTCGGGGCGCCGGTTTGGGCTGTTTTGAGCTGCGGCCTTGTGGGGAAAAAGGCCTTGCAGAGTGGGCACTGACAGGCCCCGTGGATCCTCCAGTATTCGCCGATACATCCCAGGCAGAAGCAGTGTCCGCAGGGCAGGGAAGCAGGCCTGGTGAACTCATCCAGACAGATGCAGCACTTCGGAGGCTCTGACATTAGGTCTTTGCGTGTGTGTGTGTGTGCAAGTGCATGCATGCGACCTCAGGTCCGATTCGGTGTGGTATCAGCATCCACCGGTGATGGTGTATTCCATCGGCTGTTTGAAGCGGTACAGAAAACAAAGACTTGTATTAGCGCACATTTGAATCTCAGTACTTCATTCATTTGGCTTTGGTGGCAGGATCCCAAAACAGCTGACCAGGGATCTCTGTATGGCTTGTCTCCAATTGCTTTGAATATTTAGTTTGTTGCTTTATGTTTTTGATGGTACAGTAACGCCTTACATTTTCAAAACCCATAAAAACTCAAATTCTGAATGTGGTGTATGTCCACAGAATGCTCCTGGAACCTGAATGATTAAAATAGCGTAAGTTCAGTCAGGAAGACTCTTGCTTGCTTCGGCCTGTAGTTTATTTCTCATGCAACAGCCTCCTTACCCATGCACACTCATCATTTTCTTGCTGTCATTGTTCGGAGCTGTCGATCATGATATCAGCTGGTGTCCTTTATCCAACAGCACAACGACACCGTTAGCCTATCGTCTTGCTGCTGTCTCTTTAAATATGATCGTCTCGCTACCTTCAGTATGTTCATGTTGCTGTTACGCACCCCTCCACCTCCCCATCGCCGTCCAGTCTTCACAGAAGCATCATCTTCATCATCTTGCTGCTGCTCAGGGCACACGGCCCTCGATTACAAATCTCCCCGTAGAGTCCAAGCGCCAAAGACTCATCATCTGTTAATAATAAACTATTGTCTTTTCTTTATCTGACTTGTCTCTCCTGGTAATCCAGGTAATTTCAAACGATTGCACATCCCGTGGCCAATCAGAATCGAGACACTGCAAGTTTCATTCAAGATGGCTGGTTGGTTACATACTGTAAAAGCATTTACTGTAGAAACCTCTTTGGCTGTGGATTTATAATTTGAGGTGTAAGTCTGAAGTGGCTGTGAAGAGAAACTGACTCACTCATAACATACACGACCTATAAACAATGTGACGTTTCATGATCGGCACGCAGCTTGTCTCTTCCATTTGTCAAAAATAGTTTAAAACTTTCGAATACTGGAACGAGTCAATTGAAGTGTAAAACTCACATACCTGTCTGGAGCAGCAGCTTGTCTGTCCCGAGCCTCTAACGGTGTTGTGTTGCACTCCTATCGGTTCGTTGCTGTGTAGGTTGAGACACACCTATCCCCGCTGGGAAAGAGGTTGGCCCTGTTGGGATCTGTCATTTCCTGTGTGCTCATAAACTCATGCTCACCTGATAGAGCGTGAGAAGATCCCACCTAACAAATCAGCCGCAGCTCCAAAAAAAAGGGCAACAAAAACCACTGAATATGTTTATTTTAGCAATAAGACAAACACACAGTTAATACCTTATTTCACCTTTATTCAAACGGGACAAACTTCATGTTCAGAGAATATTCAAATAAAAGGAGACAACTCGTTGTGTCTTGACAGCGTTGCACAATCATTGAACCTGTTGATTCCACCTTCACCTGATAAGGAGTCCTTGGCATTCATTTCAATGACATCATCGGACTTATGTAACACGCAAGAACTAACGAATGAATGAACTACTGTAAGAAACAACCATCACGGCAAAATGTTAACGACGTTCATCTGCCATCTATCAAAACTGCACAGGAGGATGTGGGCCCCTCGTTCATTTGACAGCTGCTCAATGGCACAATGAAGCAGAAAAAGTTTGACTTCCGAGTTCAAAGTTCAGATAAAATTACCAGGATCTTTCCCTCCCTCCTAGCCCTCGTTCCAGTCGTCCTGGGGGCTTGCCAGGACCCCAATTAACGTTTTAAAAAAGCACTCCTTAAAACAGAAAGAGAAAACTGTTATGTGAACTCATTAAGAACAAATTGATTGACAAATCATGAAAAATAGGACTGACAGAATAAAACAAAAGATGAAGCTCCGGGGTCCAGTTGGTTCGATTAAAATTGTTGTTGTAAATTGACTGTTTTCTAAACCTCTCCTCAGAACAGCAGACTTCTTCATTTTAAAAGTTTTCATTTAAAAATGTGACATCATATCTTCTTCTTCGGATTGTTTCCATCAGATTACTTCAATACTTTAATATTAATATGTCTTTAAGGGTTTAATCTTCTACGAGTTGTGAGCTCTGACCTCACAGCAAATTAAACGTGTCGGTTATTATTTATCTTGTTATGTTGTGTTCACACCAAACGCGGCGCGGATAGATTACAGACAAAGTCTATGCACAGACGCGATGAGACTGGATTGACGCAAATTAGCGATGAACCCAGACATGACGGCGTTTAGTTTCCCGGGACATCAAGGACTTCCACAACAAGTACTAAGCAGAAATGGAGGTTATTTTTTCCATGGTTGATGGCGGACAGTTGAACGGCTTTCTGGGTGATAAGCCACGCCCCCTATACGGCATTTATAGCGAGATTGGCGAGATTGGCGCGATTGGCGCGATTGGCGCGAAAGCCTCCGGGGCGTGCAGGGTTCAGCAGAGGACTCAGATTAAAGAAAAATGAGTCATCTTCCATAGACGTAATTACCAAAGTCTCCGATTTCTTGCCGCCGCTGTACAGATAGAAGTACGGGAACAGCTTCTCTGTGAAAGACTCTCCCGTGAAAGAATGAATGTGGAACTTTCTATCCACGTCATAGAAAGACACTCTACCTTCATCATAGTCCACATAGACCCCTATATGTCTTGGCCAGGGACACAGGTGAAGGGCCGTGTAGCGTGTACATTGAACTCTATAATCAAAACCCCTCTTTCCTATGGCAAAGAAGCCATTTGCTCTTTCCACATCGATGATCTCTTTTCTGTTTACTGTCTCCTTTGCGACACCGACGTCCCAGTTGTTTCTCAGGCCCACCTCGACTTCCCAGTAGTGACGCCCAGAGGTGAAGCCCTCCTCCCCTAGAACCATGGGACAGCGGAACCTCTCTGAGTCATCAGAAGACGAGGGCTTCGCAGTTTTGTTGTACTTCAAATGTTTCCCCACAGTGGACAATGTCTGTCAGAGTTTCCAGTTTTGATTGGAAAGTTTGATTGAAAAGATTGACAAGATGAGTCATGGCTCTCCTCAGCGTCTGCACGCACAGGTCTGAGTAAAACCTGATCTCGGACCAGTCCTTGGTGTCTGATATGGTGCTCAGGGCCCGCAGAGTCTGGAATGATTTACAAACATTTGATCATGAGAGGCACGAGGCTGTATTTACTCTTCTTTTTTAATTAAAAAAATATTTCAATCAATAATTGGACTACTTCCTAAACATATGAAACAATTCCTTTAATGAATATGTCATAACTTGTAAAATGTAAAGGTGTAATGGAAAATGTCTTGTACTTTTGCTCTGAACTCAGGAGATCTTCATCCTTTGTGTTAACATACGTGCTCAAATGTATCTTGCTGTTTGTATCATGGAAAGTTGATATTCTCATGAGTATTTTATATTCTTATAAGTAGAACTGTTTTATATACAGCAGCTGACTGCCTGCACTCATATCCTCTTGTTGGATAACGACATGTCCTATGCCTTAAGGATAACACGTATATGTCTGTGTGTCTGTTGTTACACAGGTAAAGCACCTCTTATACTTTGCTATCATGGCCTGCGCAGCCTGAAACAGGATGTTCCAGTACACCGGCCCCAACCCTTGTTCACTATTATCTCTGTGATTTTTACTTCCGTAGCGCACACAGAGTCCGAGTGACTATTTGTAACTGTGCCTCTTCTCTGGCCAGAGAATAAATACTTTTAAAAGACAAGTTCTGTTTGACAATATTCTTCATTTCCGCTTGAAAAGACTCCACACACAACAGGGGTCAAAAGGTTTGAGAAGTCTTCTGAATCACGTCTATTTTAAGGCCGTCTACAAAGCGAATCCCGACCTGCCCGATGAGTCATCTTCACATGAATACACATGCACACCTTAATCTTGCGTCACCTTCTTGTGAGGAAAGCAAAACAAAAACCAAAAACTGCTCAATTTATCGTAAAGATTACTCACATGACTCTTTGTAGTTCTTCTGTATATCCCAGAGGCCTAAACTGTCTCTCACACGCACGATCACGCGCTGTAATTATGGCATCATAAACAATCCAACGCTCATCATCGTCTCGAGCTCGATTGCCGAGAAGCTCCACCTGCTGTAGCGGGTGGAGCCAAGTGACATCATTTTACTGAAATGAAACTTACAGTGTTTCCCAAAAGTCCATGAAGCCTGAAATAGTGACATTTGGCAATTTGAGTTCATTTATTGTTCTGAATCATGAACGCACTCGTCAGCGTACAACCTTTGCAGCATTAATCACACTTCACTGAATATCAACATGCAATCATGAAATCAGAGATCGAGAGGAATAGTTCATTTCAGGGAATTCTTATCTTGCTGAGAGATATTAGAGAAGACTAAACCCACTAACGTCTGCATGGTAAATACGGTTAGCTTAGCATAAAGACTAGAAACAGTTAGCGGCTAGCCTGGCTCTGTCCAGCGGTTAATTTGCCTACTAGCACCTCATAAATTCACTAATTAACACATTATATCATGTTTGTTAAATCCATACAAAAAAAATTCTTGATCATAACACACCAAACATTTATGCTAAGCTAACCGCCTGCTAGTTCTAGCTTTATATTTAGGAACAGGCATGAGAGTGGAAACGATCGTATCTTCACCTCGGCAAGAAAGTCGATACGCATTTTTCCCCAAAAAACTTAAAAGCTTCCAAGAGCTGATCTGAATATATTAACTGCACCATTAATATGTTGAACTACCATACAGACAATAAATATACAAAACATTAGAAGAAACAGAAAACATGTTTTACTTTCATGAGTGTTTTTCTTTTGTACTGTGGAACTTGTCCTTAGCTTTGCTTGATCACACTTTTCGCATTCACCGGACTAATCGCGATGGTATCGGAGGCTTTGTCGCAGCAGTACAGGTAGAAAAAGGGCAAGATCTTCTCCCTGAATGTATCTTTGAAAGTGTAAATGTGGGTCCAAGCCTTCACGTCGTAAAAGGCCACTTGCCCCTCCTCGTAGTCCACGTACACGCCCACTCGCTTGGGCTTGGGGTCGAGGGGGAGCAGTATCGGCGGGGAAGTTGACGCCCGGTACCCCTGGCCTTTCTTCATGGCCAGAGCCCAGTAGCCCTGCGTAGTGCTTACAGAGATCCGGCCCTTCCTGTTGACAGAAGACCTGGCCACGCCCATGTACCAGTCGTCCTTGTCCCCCACCTGGACCTCCCAGTAATGCCTCCCCGAGGTGAAGCCCTCGCGGCCCATGACGATGACCACTGTGTCGAAGCGCTCGGGGTGGTCCGGGAGGTCCTGCCATGCGCCCAGGTGTCTCACCTGACGTCTGTCCTGAGAAAGCTGCAACCAGGGGTTGGCTGAGTCAGGGTCCAGAGTGACGTCCACTGCAGAGACACGAGACACGACGAGGGATTTAGTTTGTGGAAGAGTTTCAAGATGATAAAGATATCAAACCAAATGCAAAAAACAAAGGTTTACCTGTATATTTCAGGATCTTCTTGATCTCTGTCAAAGAAACAACAAAATAAACAAAATCAAACTGAAAACGTATCAAATATATATTGGAATGATATAATTGAAGTCATACCACTTTCAGCCAGTTTGCCGATCATTTCGTGGAGCGTAGCCTCCAGTTTGGCCATTGATCTCCGGATCATGCCGACACACATGTCAGTGGGAACGCTGGTCTCAGACCAGTCTTTGACAGACGGAGGAGTGCTAAGGGCTGGGAAGCTCTATGGAGAGATGGAGCACAAGACATGACAACGGCATGTCCACACTTTTATTTAAAAAAAGAGCACATTTTGTAAGTGAAGGTAAACACAACTACAAGCAGTCACTCTCCTCTGCATTGAAAAGCTAGAATGGAACCGATGTAGACGTTAGTGGTCCCAAACATCTCAATCATGGCTGGATTGGAATCTGAAATTGATTATTTAAAATCAAAGCGCTCTCTCACCTTCAAGAAGTGAATGTGGTCGGTCCGAGCCACGTTTTCCAAGTCGGTGTTCCTCCTCTTCAGCTCAGCGATCTCCTGCTGCAGTGCAGCGACGAGGCCTTCGGCCCACCTCTCCGTCCGCCGCTGCTTCTCCTCTATCGCCAAAACCAGCTCGGCCTGGGTCTTCTGGATGGAGCTCACCAGCTCCGAGGCCACCTGCGTGCTTTCCTCCACCTCTCTCCGAGCGCTGGCCTTAATCAATTCAGTCAAAATACCGTGTTGAATAATCATATGAATGTATTTGTTGGTGGTATTAGACTTCTAGTGTACCGGTAAGCTCCGTGACAACAGTGACTCACTTGGTTTTGTTCCAGAGAGTGTTTGATCTCCTCCACCTTCTTCACTCTGTCCTGGATCATCTGCTGGACGTCTATTTCTGTCTTCTTCAGCTGCGCCTGCACAACATCATTCACATTCACACAAGGCCGATGACAGGCATACACATGCTAATCTTTGCTTTTACAGTCATCATTCTAGTCCTGGTTTTAGGGTCAAAAGCATGCGGCAAGTCCAGTGGAGCTTTCTGATATGAATATCAGACAACGGCCCATGCGCTGCCTATAATCCTCCAAATAGAAAATAAAGTTGTCAAACTTTCTTTCACAGGAAAATTGTGGTTTATTAAAATGTCTTTGAAATTAAATTGAATTCAATTAAGGCCCCAACCCTTGTTCACTATTATCCCTGTGATTTTTACTTCCGTAGCGCACACAGAGTCCGAGTGACTATTTGTAACTGTGCCTCTTCTCTGGCCAGAGAATAAATACTTTTAAAAGACAAGTTCTGTTTGACAATATTCTTCATTTCCGCTTGAAAAGACTCCACACACCACATGGGGTCAAAAGGTTTGAGAAGTCTTCTGAATCACGTCTATTTTAAGGCCGTCTACAAAGCGAATCCCGACCTGCCCGATGAGTCATCTTCACATGAATCCACATGCACATCTTAATCTTGCGTCACCTTCTTGTGAGGAAAGCAAAACAAAAACCAAAAACTGCTCAATTTATCGTAAAGATTACTCACATGACTCTTTGTAGTTCTTCTGTATATCCCAGAGGCCTAAACTGTCTCTCACACGCACGATCACGCGCTGTAATTATGGCATCATAAACAATCCAACGCTCATCATCGTCTCGAGCTCGATTGCCGAGAAGCTCCACCTGCTGTAGCGGGTGGAGCCAAGTGACATCATTTTACTGAAATGAAACTTACAGTGTTTCCCAAAAGTCCATGAAGCCTGAAATAGTGACATTTGGCAATTTGAGTTCATTTATTGTTCTGAATCATGAACGCACTCGTCAGCGTACAACCTTTGCAGCATTAATCACACTTCACTGAATATCAACATGCGATCATGAAATCAGAGATCTAGAGGAATAGTTCATTTCAGGGAATTCTTATCTTGCTGAGAGTTATTAGAGAAGACTAAAACCACTAACGTCTGCATGGTAAATACGGTTAGCTTAGCATAAAGACTAGAAACAGTTGGAAACGGCTAGCCTGGCTCTGTCCAGCGGTTCATTTGTCTACTAGCACCTCATAAATTCACTAATTAACACATTATATCATGTTTGTTAAATCCATACAAAAAAAATTCTTGATCATAACACACCAAACATTTATGCTAAGCTAACCGCCTGCTAGTTCTAGCTTTATATTTAGGAACAGGCATGAGAGTGGAAACGATCGTATCTTCACCTCGGCAAGAAAGTCGGTACGCATTTTTCCCCAAAAAACTTAAAAGCTTCCAAGAGCTGATCTGAATATATTAACTGCACCATTAATATGTTGAACTACCATACAGACAATAAATATACAAAACATTAGAAGAAACAGAAAACATGTTTTACTTTCATGAGTGTTTTTCTTTTGTACTGTGGAACTTGTCCTTAGCTTTGCTTGATCACACTTTTCGCATTCACCGGACTAATCGCGATGGTATCGGAGGCTTTGTCGCAGCAGTACAGGTAGAAAAAGGGCAAGATCTTCTCCCTGAATGTATCTTTGAAAGTGTAAATGTGGGTCCAAGCCTTCACGTCGTAAAAGGCCACTTGCCCCTCCTCGTAGTCCACGTACACGCCCACTCGCTCGGGCTTGGGGTCGAGGGGGAGCAGTATCGGCGGGGAAGTTGACGCCCGGTACCCCTGGCCTTTCTTCATGGCCAGAGCCCAGTAGCCCTGCGTAGTGCTTACAGAGATCCGGCCCTTCCTGTTGACAGAAGACCTGGCCACGCCCATGTACCAGTCGTCCTTGTCCCCCACCTGGACCTCCCAGTAATGCCTCCCCGAGGTGAAGCCCTCGCGGCCCATGACGATGACCACTGTGTCGAAGCGCTCGGGGTGGTCCGGGAGGTCCTGCCATGCGCCCAGGTGTCTCACCTGACGTCTGTCCTGAGAAAGCTGCAACCAGGGGTTGGCTGAGTCAGGGTCCAGAGTGACGTCCACTGCAGAGACACGAGACACGACGAGGGATTTAGTTTGTGGAAGAGTTTCAAGATGATAAAGATATCAAACCAAATGCAAAAAACAAAGGTTTACCTGTATATTTCAGGATCTTCTTGATCTCTGTCAAAGAAACGACAAAATAAACAAAATCAAACTGAAAACGTATCAAATATATATTGGAATGATATAATTGAAGTCATACCACTTTCAGCCAGTTTGCCGATCATTTCGTGGAGCGTAGCCTCCAGTTTGGCCATTGATCTCCGGATCATGCCGACACACATGTCAGTGGGAACGCTGGTCTCAGACCAGTCTTTGACAGACGGAGGAGTGCTAAGGGCTGGGAAGCTCTATGGAGAGATGGACCACAAGACATGACAACGGCATGTCCACACTTTTATTTTAAAAAAGAGCACATTTTGTAAGTGAAGGTAAACACAACTCTCCTCTGCATTGAAAAGCTAGAATGGAACCGATGTAGACGTTAGTGGTCCCAAACATCTCAATCATGGCTGGATTGGAATCTGAAATTGATTATTTAAAATCAATGCGCTCTCTCACCTTCAAGAAGTGAATGTGGTCGGTCCGAGCCACGTTTTCCAAGTCGGTGTTCCTCCTCTTCAGCTCAGCGATCTCCTGCTGCAGTGCAGCGACGAGGCCTTCGGCCCACCTCTCCGTCCGCCGCTGCTTCTCCTCTATCGCCAAAACCAGCTCGGCCTGGGTCTTCTGGATGGAGCTCACCAGCTCCGAGGCCACCTGCGTGCTTTCCTCCACCTCTCTCCGAGCGCTGGCCTTAATCAATTCAGTCAAAATACCGTGTTAATAATCATATGAATGTATTTGTTGGTGGTATTAGACTTCTAGTGTACCGGTAAGCTCCGTGACAACAGTGACTCACTTGGTTTTGTTCCAGAGAGTGTTTGATCTCCTCCACCTTCTTCACTCTGTCCTGGATCATCTGCTGGACGTCTATTTCTGTCTTCTTCAGCTGCGCCTGCACAACATCATTCACATTCACACATTCACACATTCACACAAGGCCGATGACAGGCATACACATGCTAATCTTTGCTTTTACAGTCATCATTCTAGTCCTGGTTTTAGGGTCAAAAGCATGCGGCAAGTCCAGTGGAGCTTTCTGATATGAATATCAGACAACGGCCCATGCGCTGCCTATAATCTTCCAAATAGAAAATAAAGTTGTCAAACTTTCTTTGACAGGAAAATTGTGGTTTATTAAAATGTCTTTGAAATGAAATTGAATTCAATTAAATAGAAATTTGAGAGGGATTTAAATCAATCAATTTGATTGGAAGGCTAAAAAAGTGGGTTCTTTTGCTCTCAAGAACTCCCCCAATGAGGCTCAGCTGCTCTGCCTTTA
Organism: Melanostigma gelatinosum; assembly: GCF_949748355.1. Taxonomy (NCBI): domain Eukaryota; kingdom Metazoa; phylum Chordata; class Actinopteri; order Perciformes; family Zoarcidae; genus Melanostigma; species Melanostigma gelatinosum. The sequence continues at coordinate 3,871,126 of NC_136656.1, forward strand.
TGACACTCAAACATATATTTTTGATCCGTCCCACCTTCTTCTCCATCCATTCTCTCTCCACAGGGACCGTGTAGTGCGCCCGGTGGTCCGTCTCCGTGCAGAGCACGCACACACAGGTCTGGTCCCTCTTACAGAAGAGCTCCAGGAGCCGCTCGTGCTTGGGACACATCCTGTCCTCCATGTTGGCCACCGGCTCTATCAGCTTGTGCTTGGTGAACCTGGCGCCGTGGGATTTCAGGTGCTCCTCGCAGTAGGAGGTGAGACACACCAGGCAGGACTTGACCGCCTTGGGCCTGCCGTCCCCCAGGCAAATGTCACAGAGGACCTCCTCCCAGAGGGGAGGCAGGAGTGAAGGGGAGGGAGGTGGAGGTGAGGCTTGAGGAGATGAAGGAGCGGGGATCTGAGGTGAAGGTGGGGGTGATGTTTGGGGCGGAGGAGGCCCCTGGGCTGTGGCTTGGGGTGGCGGTGGCGGAACGGTTTTGGGTGCTGACACAGAGGGGATCAGAGGTGGTAACTCCTCTGGAAGAGGCTTTTTCTCTCCTGGTTTCTCCCTCTTTCTCCTCTCCTCCTCTTGCTTCTGCTTCAGCTCCTCCAGAAGATGCTGCTTCTGATCTTTCTCCAAAAGCCTCTCCTCGTCCTCCTTTTTACTTCTCTCCATCGTCCACTTCCTCTCTCTCTCGTCTTCTTCCTCCTCGCGCTCCCTTTCCTCCGCACTTCTAACCCTGATCTCCTTGAACTGATCCGCAATTTCCCTCAGGACCGTGTTGATGCAAATATCGGGCCTTTTGTGGAAGGACTTTTTACACATAGGGCACTGGTACAGAGGGCTGGTTTTCCAGTATCCCAGGATGCAGCCCTGGCAGAAGTTGTGCCCGCAGGGGATGGACACGGGGTTGGTGAAGACGTCCAGGCAGATGGAGCAGTGAACCTGCTCTTCGGAAAGGTTCCCGGTGGCGGCCATTCCTGCACGGCGGAGAGGCAGGGTCATTTTCAGCGCAAGCAACCAGGCTCTGAACGGGGCATCAAACCTGCTGTGATATTGAGGTCGCTGGGGTTAGATGGCGTGATGTCACTCGAGGTCATTTTCATGCAATTTTTACGAAGCAGAGCATGACGGGACTCATTTATTGTTACAAATTCAAGCCGAATAATGTGAAGATGTTGTCGATACATTTCATTTGTCTTTTTGTAATAAATGAGCCCTTGTGAGTCTAAGGTGAGTGTTGTTTCTATTTGTTTTTATTAATATATTTTCTGTTCGCCACTGTTTTTCCTGAGGTAATTTTAAAGATGTTACATGGAATCTACCCTACTTCTGACAATTATGGTTTTTTTCCTCACTCTCTTTTGTGAATCGTCTCATTTGATTTACAACATATAATTAAACGTGTCAGTGCTCTCTGGTGGAAACACTGTAATAGCAACGCTGTTTTTGAAGTTACCTCAAAAGTTTTGGCATTTACTACAAATGTTCGTATCGGTCGACAAAGACGCCGGTTCTAATATATTTGTGATAAGCTGATAATATTGGCCACCACAATTGATTTTGCGTTGTTCCAAAGATTGTGGATCTTTTTAAAGAAGACATTTGGTCTTTACTTGAGCTTGAGCTAAATATATCGTGTTTGATTACTTTAAAGGCAACGTGTCAGTGAGTTTGGCTTTTAACACAAACAGCTCTCTGCTTGAGGCCTCGGTATTCAAAGCAGATGGGATTAACATCTTTCCAAAAATATTGCTCTAGTTGCAATGCTTCCCCTGCTCTTAATCAGGATTATTTTGACATACAAACACCTCATGCCTCAAAGACTACAAACTTGTAGCTCAATTTAAGTCTTTTTTTCAACATAAAAATAGTTTTTAAAATCCTTAGATCACAGCTCAGCCAAACTGTAATAAATGCAAACACAACCAACACTCCCCTGAGAGACACACTGGTGCACAGAGAAGCAGATGTGACGGTAAAGACATGAAAACGCAGGAGACGACAGAAAAGCAGAGACATGGGGACACTCACCAGAGAGCAGCTGCCTCAATGCTCTGCTGTGCACTGACACATGAGACGGGCTGAAACCACTGCCACCTCCAACCCCCCCCCCCCCCCCCAACACATACACCTAAGACCCTAAATATACCCCCTCCCTCCCTCTCCTTTTACCCCAGATACAGATTTATACCCCCTGGCCAAGGCACTCACAGGACGACTGGCTTTACCCCGTTGGAGAATACCAGCAGTCTAAAGAAGTTCCAAGTTGATGAAGCTCATTATGTTTCACTTCTGCTAAGAGGTGCAGTTAGTGTTGATCTTTTATGACCTGTCATTGTTATTTAAAGGCACTCTGTGATTTGAAAAGTCAATAAAAACATTATTTAATTCACTTATTTTGGTTTTGCCGGCCTCCTTTTACTGTGAGGTGTTTTCCATATAATTATTCGACATACCGGTTTGGAGGTTCACAAAAGTCACAAATTAATTTCTTGCTCTGGATCTATTTCTGTCATATATTTTTTTATTTTTGGAGTGATAAGTTGCCGACTGATCAGACATTTTAATCGAGGAAAAAGTGCATTAAAAAGTATTAAGCAGCCGTTTATCTTAGCTTAGCATGTGAACATAAACATGTTGATTAGTCCAGCTTTATGTTAGAAACAAGCTTAGACACAAATCCAACATGAGTACAAAGAAAACAAAACATGTGAAATTCTCTATTTGTTGGTGACGAATCATCTTTAATGAACAAGTTCAGATTGGTAGTACAAAAGAGCACATTTCATATATAAATACAGAACATTATGGTCTTTGAATCCTGGATCATAAAGTTAAAAACAAATGCTGATTCAAAACAATATCAGAGTCCTGTAGTGTGTAAAAGTCTCTCGTTTGGTTCCCCAGGCCGGCCTAAACATCGAGACAGTGAAAGTACATATCGATTTAACTTCATTTCTTTCATCTGTAACGTTTCTAAAGCCTTATAACAAAGACTTACACGGTAAGGAACTTGCCAGAAGTAGAGCATTACTCAAACTCAACTCTCAAAAGTGTGACTTGGGAACAACCCTGTCTCGTCCTTCACACGTTTTTACATCATTTATTTTATATACAACTTGAGATAAGTACAGTATGACTGAATTATTGGCTACTTTTGGAGTAAACAAATTGTCAATATTTCTCTGTAATCGGCCAGTCAATGAAGAACCACCCGTGTTGCAGCACATTTTGGTTTCCTCTGATCCAAACGCACACTTCTTTCCTTGTATTGCTTTCAAACGACTAAAGGATTTGTGTTGAGCCTGGTTTTACTTGATTAAATGCAGTAACATACCCATAAAATACGATGAGGATGTGTTTTAGTGGTTCGTATTGATATGCAAAATGACATGCTTTGTTTTTAATTCATGATATTGAAAGGTGTTTGAGGTAAAGGGCTTTTAAAGCAAGTAAAACTGTTGTAAAGCCACTTCATTGAGACGGAAGAACAAATAAAGGACAAAATTAGCTGTTTAAAAATATCTGCACTCTGCAACAAATTTTTTGTTGACCTACAGATGTCGTAAACGTCGAATGTTTGCCGATTGACCGTCCAGGCTTTTGATTGGCTGTCAGTCTCAGGTGTGTTTGACGGGGGATATGACGAGAGGCGACGAGTTCTTCCCGTCCTGGTGGAGACAGGGGCTGAAGATCGGGTACAGTTTCTCTTTGAAGGTATCCATGAAGGTGTAGAGATGCAGACGCGCCTTCACATCGTAGAACGAAATCTGGCCTCCTTCATAATCCAGGAAGACCCCCACTTTAATGGGCTGGGACGGCAGCAGTAGAGGCAGGCGGATCGATGCCAAAGCCTTCACCTCGCCGTTCTTCAGCCACAGGCACCAGTACCCGCCCTCGGGGCTCAGCTTGATCTCGCCCTTGCGGCGGGCCAAGGCGCTGGCCATGCCCAGCGTCCAGGCCGTCTTGCGCCCCACGTCCACCTCCCAGTAGTGTCGCCCGGAGCTGAGACCCTCTCGGCCCAGCACGAAGAGGGCGGGGTTGAAGCGTTTCGGGCCCTCGGAGTGGACGGCCTTCCGCTCTTCGTATCTCACCTGGCGGCCGTCATCGCACACAACCAGGTTCCTCTGGGCTGTGACGGGGTCCAAGATCACCTCACCTGGACAGAATAAGAGGCTCATTATATCAATGACTTGTCTACTCTTCCGATGTCCCTGTTATGGGTCACCCTTTAATTTCTTTATTTGATTAATTGTACGGAACTGCACCGAAAGATTTTTTGGGAGAAGTACTTAGATCATTCTCTGAAATAAAAGTACTTAACTATAGCTTTAGAACACACATGATAGAGTACTTTCTTCTGAAATGCTATAGTGGAGTAGAGCTGTAAGGTACCATCCATTGATAATACTCAAGTAAAGTAAAAGTACCTTCAAGATTGTACGAGACAGTAACTGAATATACACTGCATAATGGTGCCAGTGACCTTTACCCTCTTTAACTGGCTATAAACCTCTGGATTGCGCTCGACTGTGCTGTGAAGGAATGGCGTCCTCTTGTGGACTATTGGGAGAACTGAACATTTCGAGTTTTGGTCACACTGCTCATGATTGTCAAACACTTCTGTTTTCTCCTAAAATCTCTTAAGAGTCCCCAAAGTGCTGCTTGCCAAATATAAAATGTTACTCACTTGAATAGTTCTGGACCTTCCGGAGCTCTGAGTGAGAGAGAGAGAGAGAGAGAGAGAGAGAGACGGAAAGAGAGACAGACCAAGTCAACAAGGCATTCTTCTAAAGAGCCAAAGTCAAAGCAGATGGCACGTGTGGGTGGTAAACATGTAGCTCTCATCCAGAGCCGTAAACACTGGAGACATGTGCTGCTGTCAGTCATCTCTCCATTGATTTCAGGCGGTGGTGAACTGTGGCATCAACACCATCTCCATCTGTCCGACCATCTTGTATGTGTGAGTGTGTGGGCGGGGGGCGGGGGGGGGGTGTGAAGTTGCAAAGATGAGTCACATATCTATTTCAAAGGACTCGTACAGTGACCTATATTTGGATTTTGCACAGGAAGTGTGTTTGGTATAAGACAGCGAGGGATAGGGTACAATTGTAGCTGTCGAAATGTGACTCTTATTTTGAAAACACACTATCATACATCACCATGAGCATTTGGAAGACTTTCATTTTCCAAATCATCACAAATCAGTGCAAGTTAACACAGGGGATGGACAAAATAATAGGAACACTTAACAATGCAATCCAGTGCTTCAATATGAAGCTATTGGATGTTTTGTTGTTGTTGTTTTAACAAAATAAAATTGAAGTAAAACGTGTATCACCTTTCCCGTAGAGTCTCTTGAGCTCTTCCTGGAGCTTGTCCACCAGGCTGCTGACCGAGGAGCGGATGGTTCCCAGGTAGAGGTCAGTGTTGATGCTGACCGCCGACCAATCGGTGGGCTCGGGTGGGGGGGACAGGGTCGACAGGTTCTACGGGAAATGGGAGCGCAAGGTGAAGTGAATTTAAAGTGGAATGATCCCTCAGGGGAAATCTTGAAAGTCTTTGCAGTGGAAAAAACCCACTAAATATGATTTCTATGGGGTAAACAATCTTGATAGTGAGCAGATGTATCTGTATAAATCAAAGTAGAGCAGCAGCTTTAAATCAGAGTTACAGATCCAGAACAGGGAATGTATTTGTCTGCATATATATACTCTCAACATGTGTGGCTGTGGGCCTTTGCTTCCTCTCACACTTATCTGGGAACTTCAAAGACGTCTTTCATGAGAGGAAAATCAACATTTTATCTCCATAAACAGTCCAGGGAAAATGCACGAGGGGGAACTTCCATAACAGCTGGCTCTGTTCAGGGAGGCTTTTGATGTTGTGTTGCAAACATCATAGCAACCGCCAACCACGCAGGACCGCTGGATAATTGGCAGTGTGGAAAGTACGTGGATGAATGATTGTAGAAAAACAGGATTTAAAAAAAATATAATATTGTTCCAGTCTGCTTTTAACATTATTAATACGAGTATAAAGTGTGTTATGGTGGAATATCAGCAGCAGCACTAGGATACAGTGTCTTTAGGATTTGAACTGATTAGCTCCCTTGATTTCCTAAATGCATATTAAGTGTTTTGTGTATGTAGGCTGCACGCTGGAATAATTAAGTAATACTTAATATGCCCGCATGCATTTTTTAAATCGCACTTGGGTCTTTATTTCAAATATTGATTGTTTAAGCTGGAGGAAAGGGGTGCATTTGTGGAGGGTGGTGCAAGTGATGCTCTGGTAACACATGTTATTCTTTTGAAATTTTAGAAATTCGTCTTTTGCTGAAATGTATATTGTACATATTTGGAACTTGTTCTACAATCACAGCTAAATCTGAACACATTTGATCTTCCAAAACTCAAAAGCGGGACGTCCGACATGCGAGTACTACCTGCATGAAGACCACTTTGTCCTGCGTCTGTGCGTAGGCCTCCAGCTCGTTGCTCTTCCTCCTCAGCTGGCTGAGCTCGTTCTCCAGACCCCGGGCCAGTTCCTGAGCGTGCCGCTCGGCCTCGCGCTGCCTCGTGGCGATCAGCTCCACCAGCTCCGCCTGACTCTGCTCCACCAGGCGCTGCAGCTCCGCGTACACCTGCCAGCTCTCCTCCAACTCCCTCTGAGAGCTGGTCTGCAGCGGGGGGGGGGGCACGATGGAGAGGAATGTGTGGGGTTAGCGAGGCTGCAGGTTCAAACACGTTTAAGTTGTCTGTACACATTAATAAGGGCAGGTTGGAAGAAGTACAGTCTGTGAAAACAGTTGTCTTCTTTTTAAAGAAACTCTGATGATGTCACAGTGATGTCATCGGGGTCATTGCAGCGTGGGTTTAGAGACTACAGATTTACTTTCCTGTTTATTGTGTTTAATTTTAACTGAATGTAATCCGTTGTCTTTTTAAATCCTACGTATGAATGTCTTTTTATATCCCTTTGTGGTTTTTTTTACGTCTTATGAATCACTTTAAAAGCCTTGTTGTTGAGGGTGATACAAATAAACTCGCCACGCCTTCAGGTCCACATTTATTCCATGTCTGTAACAGGCTTAGGCCTAAAATAAAAACATAAAAACCAATTTTAGAGTCCAGCTCATTGTTTCAGTGAAGACACAGCTCGTTTTCATGCCTTGTTTCCTGATTGACTGGCTGCCGCTCGTACAACCGGACCAGCCGGTTAGAAACCACCAAGCTTCTCATGTCAAACTCACCCGCCATGGGTTTCAACATTAAGCTCCAATATCCAGCTATGTTTCTGTTCTCCGACAAAGAGGAACAACTACACTGTAATTTAAAGAAGTTTGTGTTTTTTTCATTTATTCATTAATATAAAGTTTATGCATGCATGAATACAATTTTTTTTTAAATCCAGTGAGGCATCATTGTCTTTATCTACAAGTCTGTCATGCACATGTGCAGAGTGTTTGTACAGTAAACACACACACACACCCTGATATTCAACCCTGTAATTTAATCCTCATTGTATTTTTTCAAAAGTAGATACAAATGCCACCAAACAGGAAACCAAGAGCAGCACTGAACCTGGGAAATTATTCAAAACCTCAACACCATTTCTGCCATTTTACAACTACAATCCTTTCATTTACACGAACAAAAGTGTTGTGATCTGTGGTGCTCTGGGTGAGGGTTTACTGGCATGGGTCTGTAGGCACAGACAGGGTGTGGGACACTAAAGGTAAGCGCGTAAACGCTGGTCACACCGGTCGGACGGCCTCAGACATGGATCCGAGTCTGTAGACGCAAGAGAGAAAAACAAACGTCTGCGTTCGCTCCCGCGGTGGTTTGAGAAGGATATGGCCAACGTCGTCACCAAACCTGTTGCTGCTTTTCCATCGGGCCAAAAGGTAAATCCGCAGCGCGGTGGGTGAGTTACCATCCCATCCGCAGATGTGTGTTCCTGCCAAAGGGCCCTCGAGAAATCGGCCCGCTCACGTGCTTTGCCCGGATCAGAGAGCAAATAAAGCTTTACACGACAGCAGACTGGGCAAATATTAAACATGCACCAGGTGAGGGAAAGCACAACAGCCTGCCGGGGTCAACGCACCAAAACACATGACGTGCATGTTCAAAATGGCACAAAGTGCTGATTCAATCTAAACCATAAGACTGAAAATAACAATTGGATATTAGTCCGATCAAGTCTCCTTCAGAAAAACATTGTTGGTATCTGCTTTGGACTCACCTTGATGACTTTGATGGATTGTTTGATCTCCTCCAGTTTCTTGGCTCTCTCTTTGATCAAATGCTTGACCTCCGACTTCTTCTTCATCAGATTGCTCTGCGAGAAGAAAATCAGGATTGTGGCTGACTGAAATCAATATTCACACGGCTTTAGACCACGGAAGTCACGTGACAGTGAGGCTTTCGTCAGGTGCCTTTAAGGCAGGACACAGAACCCTTTCACATCAAGCCCATCAATCAATCAGAAAGTTAGTTGTGGACACCGATACCTTGTTTTAAATGAAGACCTAAATGCTCACCATCTTCTTCTTCCACTCGTGGTCGATGGAGACGATGTCGTGGGACTTGTGCGTGGACTCGGCGCAGGCCGTGCAGATGGCGGTGTGGTCCGCGCGGCAGTAGACCTCCAGCAGACGCTCGTGTTTCTTACAGATCTTCTCCTCCAGGTGGAAAGTGGGCTCGATCAGACGATGGGATATCAGGGACTTCACCTGGGAGAAGGGGAGCCATGCATTTAAATGGAGCAAATGTAGGCGGCGGGGTATTTGAACCAGGACGCTCTGAGATAATGATGGGAATCTAAATTATATGATGCAGTTATCAAGTCGAACAATTTCACAATGTAAGACAAAATAAAATGATGACAGAAGGCGACAAAGAAAGGCATTGCCAAAGAGAAAGAACACATATTTATTATCTTGCAATAATCCCAAAGAAGAGTACAAACGGACCTTTCTATGGTGTCTGAGGTGGACCTCACAGAACGATCCAGGGCAGTTCACACAAGACTTGAGGGCCTTCACCTTCCTTCCGATGCAGGCATCACAGGGAACCTCCCCAGCCCGGGCGAACTCCCCGTTGTCGGACCCTTGGGAGCCCCCGTGGCTCGTAGCGGAGCTAAGGTTCAGTGTGGACCCCCGGGAGGCTCCACCGGCTCCCGAGGCCCCCACGGCCCCTCCAGCTCCTTCGGCCAGCAACAGTCCCTGGAACTGGGAGGAGATTTCCGCCAGGACCCTGTTGACGCTCATCTCGGGCCTCTTGTGGTAGCTCTTCTTGCACATGGGGCACAGGAACTTCTTGCTGTGGTTCCAGTAGCCCTGCAGGCAGGCCTTGCAGAAGCTGTGACCGCACGGCGTGGAGATGGGCTCCACGAACACCTCCAGACAGATGGAGCAGGTGAACTGGTCCTCAGAGAGGCCACCGCCTCCTGGAGAGCTTATGCCTGGAAGAAAGAGGGAAGGAGACACATGAAATAGATTAGAGGCACAAGTCACGGCAGGGTGACGAGCCAGGTAGACGTTGCCCCTACTGATTTAGAAAAACACGCTTTCATATATCACTAAAACCAGGTTATTGTTTGCGCAAAACAAACATTTTGAGGGCGAAGCACAACGATGACACTGACAAACAGCTGATGTGACTAAAGCATGAATTAAAGTACAAACACTTTGTTTTACTGCGAGAGAAAAAGGGCTGAGGGGATGTGGTGTTTGTGTCTGACTAAAGGGTCAAAGGTCAGTGTGTGCACAGCTACAATCTGCTGCAGTTCCATTGGCGCTTGAATTAGGTCATAAAGAGTCACAGAGGAGAAGGGGGGGGGGAAGGGTATTGAGCACCAGAGAGAACAGTCTGTTCACGCGAGCGGGAAGTGTATTTAACAGCGTCACTGTGTCCAGAGAGGTGTGAAACTATCTGAGGAATGCAGAAACTCAGGACCATCTACCTCACAGCAGCGTACTGCTTCAGGTTTACAAGGAAACACAACTCCCTCTGGAGCTTTACACCAAACAACCATTGCTGCCATTGCTTTTGGCAATTTACATTTAACGTAAAAGGACAAGATATCACGTGATTATTCGTAAATGTAAAAGGTTTTTTTGTTTAAAACGTATGTAGCATCATTTCAGGACATTAAGTCAAGTAACATAACATGTTGTCCTCGGCAAACACACACATCGATCGGCTGTAAGTTTTCATTAATTTATGAGACTGTTTTAATGTCAATAACTTTGTTTCACACTGTCTGTTTGCCGCTCTTCTACCACACATATGTGGCACACTACACAGAAAACTGTTCTCAACTGAACACATCATGTCCTACAGTCAGAAGAATGTGAGATAAAGTTGGAACTTACTCTGCATGTTGTCCTCTGACGTGCAGTCCTTGGCTTCTCGCACTCTGCTGTGAATCACACGCACCGACAGGTGCTGCACTCTTCCTGAAACCTGAAGTGGCCCTCCCACTCCCGGTGCGACACACCCGAACGTTCACACACGCCCTGCCTTCGTTGTCACACTCTGATTTCAACGACTCTGCGCTGGAGATATGGAAAAGGCCTGAGACGCCAGGACGTCCTGTGCTGCTTTTACTCCGGTCTGTCCCTGTAAAGACTGACGAGGATCGGTGGGTTGATGTCTGGTGTGGAAGTAAGATAGCAGTTGTAGTTTCTGCTGTTTCTAGACATGTGTACGGGGTCATAAATTCCCTTTACTCGCCTTATTTATGACTGATGAGTGTCACTGATATTGGCGTCTTGATGTGAAAGAAATCACTTATTCTTCTTGGGTAATGTGTGATTATCAGGTTCGTTTTAAACAGCACCATGTGTTGATGACTTGAAGTCACTTTATTTATTCATCTGGTAATATTCATGAATTTTACATTTACAACTGTACATTTTCCATAAAATTGAAGACAAATGCTTTGTTTGTTTTAAAAGGGTATATAAATATATTAAAATCACACAGATCGATAAATAAAAGGCAAAACAAACCACTCAAAAACACCAGAAGTCATGTGAAATGACTTGGCATGTAAAAAACATGCCACCCCACATCCACAATATTTACAAAATATGACACAAAAATCCAACAATAACTGAATTCCTTTTATGTTTCAGTTATATTTGTGTATCCATGTTTGTTGCAATGGCTTAAAATCTAAATCTCTACATTTGTCATAATGCCTTTAGTAAACGGTCTATTACCTCATTATAGCTGGAAATACCATTTCTATTACTGATCACATATTGATTGCTGTGGTTCGCTCAGCACGATCACTTCTTCATCTTGCAAAGTACACCGTCATCAGTTTCAGAGGAGCAGCCTCTTTCTTTGCTATCGCCCAACACGGATCAAATATGGGGTAAACTTTGCCCGTAAAGTTGCACTTAGTGAAGGTGAAGATGTGAGTCTTGGCCTCCGCGTCGAAGAAGGCCACCCGGCTCTCCTCGTAATCCACAAACACCCCAACCCTCTGGGGACGGGAGGACAACGTCAAGAGGAATGGAGTCTCCCTGCACACGAAATACTGCCTTCCATCCCTGTGAGCTACAGTCCACAAGCCGCTCTCCGGAGAGGGAGCGATGTGTCCGCTCCTCCTCAATGCGTTAGAAGCGAGCCCCAGCACCCAGTTGGATTTCTCCTTCACCCCGACCTCCCAGTAGTGTCTGCCCGTGGTCAGCCCACGTGTCCCGACAGCAAATGTGTTTTCCGTGAACCTCGCCAGGCTCGGTGGAACTTTCTGCTTCTTTGCAGACTGCCTGACGTCTTTGCCGTCTTCAGACACGGCGAGCCAGGGCCCTGCGGTGTCGGCGTCGATGGCGATGTCCTCTGTTAGAGTAGACGACCAGATGTTAGATATTAATCGTATCATGAGATGAAACTCTGAGGTCTCAAAAGATTGTATGTTGACTTTAAATTTTAAAAAACATCCAATTTAAAAGTGAGAGGTGACAAACCTGCAAATGTCTGCACTTTCTTCAGCTCTGCGGGGAAGATCATAATTAGTAAAGTGATGCATTATGCTATTAATGTGTTCAATGATGAATGACAGCTCAATTCATCAAATCACCTTGAAGTGATGAACTCATCTTTAGTGACAACATAGTTTATCATTGTTTTTTCAATGTGTTTTCATCGAGCAACGTTCCACTCGTCAGACAGAGTCAGATATATTTAGCAACAAATGCGATCAATCATTTATTTTTTTCTGATGTTGAATTTTAAACAGAGTGCATGGAAGGCACATCCAAAAACTCGGTTGGAGAGACAAACTGAAGGCAAAAGTCAGACAAAGTATCAGCGCTGCACTCCGCTAACGAACAAGCGACACAAACACATTCATCACTCTGGTGGTCGTGATCTGTGTGATTTGAAAGTCGATCGACTCCCAGACTGAACCAATCAGAGCAGAGCTCTCTGATACGGTTTAGGGAACAATTATGGCAAAAACATCAGGATAAATATAGTTCACAGGCACATTTTGCATCAAATACATAAAAAAGTCAAATACCGTTGGCTGACTGTTCTCTAATTTCCAGGTCGATGAACTCTCTTGCCTCCATCAAAGACGTCCGTATGTAGCCCAAGAAATCCACTTCGTTAACGGGGATGCTGGTCCAGTCCTTGGTTGATGGGAGCCTGTAGGCATTGTTGAAGGCCTGTTGAATGGGAAACAGAAACAATGTTGTCATTGGCTGTTAACTTGTGAACCGCGATCATGCTGCAATTATCAAGCGTGTACGCTAACATGCTACATGCTAAACGAGAGCATGTTTAACATCCAACAGTTGTTAATGTTGTTGTGTTAGCATGCTTATGTATAATCGATACACAGCTATGATTATTACGGAAGACGATTCCTGCACCGACCTCCAGGAGCGTGACGTGGTCTTCAATGTGTGGGAGCTGCTGCAGCTCAACGCCTTTCTTCTCCAGTTCGTGGATTTCCCGCCTCAGCTCTTTGACGAGCTCTTCAAACCTCTTCTGTTCGGCATCATTCCTCGCCTCCATCTTTTCTATGAGCTGTGTGTGGGTCTCCTGGATTGACTTCATCACAGACGTGAACACCTGAACACTCGCCGCCATTTCTTTCTTTGCATTCTCCTAAAAGTCAAAACATGTCATCATTAAAACTTGTGTATGAACAGTTGATCACGTTGTACAGGACAAGCTAGGAGTTGTGTGTCGGATTTATACTACCATGTGGTCAAAAGATCTTCCACCATTGATATTAAAGTGAATGCAATTTATGAATAAAAGTTTAATGAAAGTTTCTGAACTGAACTGATTTGTGAAATAAAAAGGCAAGCAATAAAAACTGAAAAAGCAAACTGTCCAACGAGCATTAACTAAGACTAGAACAGGCAAATCGTCAAATAAAAACAAATTTTGACAAGTTAAAATATTGAAATAAGTTGAATTTGCAGTCCGAAAACAATGAATGAAGGATATTTTGATGTAAAACAAATGTAAGCGCTAAGTGACGTTGAAGATTTGGTTAAAATCTAAGCACAAATATGTAGATGGAATTATCAAAATGTTTGTGATTAATTAAGAAATGATGCCAGTTCAAGTGTATGAAGTAAAATCTGTCTGTTGAAGAGTTTTTCTTGATGTTATCCAGAAAAATAAACTGGTAAGCATGTAAATGAGGCTACAGTGTATAAATGTATGTATTGTGCTAAATACAAATATAATTAAAAAATACATCATTTTAGTCTTTATTGTTTTTGATGTATTTAACATTTCAGGCTGCTCCACGTTCATTTTGAAAGGAAGCAAATGTTTATTTGGGAGCGTGTCTTTGGGTGAATGAGACTCTCAGGTGTGGCGAGTGGAGCATTAATTAAGGCTGATCACTTCCAGGTGTGTGCTTGAGTTCAGGCAGGTGTGCAGCGCTGATGAATAGGAGCTGGCCTGTGCTGCCTGTAACACTCTGACTGTCTGTCCCACAGAGTTCAGCAGCCTTCTGACAGTGTGTTGACTTTGAACTCGCCTCGGTTTGTTTCTTTGAATCATTGATTTCTTCGATCCTTTTTTTCCGATCCTGTATCATCAGCTCCACTTCTCTCTCTTACCTCTTACTTTGAGTCTGGGAGGGAAATGAAAACATTAGTTGCAGTGGAAACACTTCTATCTGGAGTAAGCACAACTGAAGCGTTGGTTGGCCAGCCGGCGGGCCATGTCTGAAACCAGAGTGAAACCTATTCTCAACAACTGACAGCAACAAACAGAAACTTTGCTACAGACAACATATTTAATAATATATTCCATATCTGCCAGTAGATTCCACGAAGTGCTACACCTTTCATATCAAAGAGTCTGACACATCCACCTCGGTATGGGGAAATCAATCTCGTCCCTCAACAGGTTTAATGTTGAGGGACGAGTTAAAAATAGACTTCTACACACTGATGGTATAAGGAAGCGCAAATATAGGAACAAATACTTTAGTGGTCGGTGCAAAAGAATGTGTTGCGATAACATTTTTAGGTTTGATATACCCTGAAATAAGACCTTTGGCAGAAACATTGAGCGGGATTTCTAAAACCTGTCTGGCACTTGAGTGCACGTTTGAGCACAGACTTGTAATGAACGAAGTGTTTGTTGCTTCGACGTTGACGTTTCCGTACAGAGCAATGAAAAGCGAACCTGCGGCATTCTATCATAGAAGCGTCTGAATTATCCGACGCAATTAACGATCGTAAATTGCAAGAATCTCTTACAAATCCAATACATCATCCTTATATTTTACAGCCAATAGAACAACAATGTAAAGCCCACATCCCACTCATAGGCTACATTACTATACATCAAGACATACCTGCTTGTCTCTCGGCTGTTGGTTCAGGTACGACAGGTGTCGGGTATGATCTCTAATCCTATCCGGACCACTGGGTGTATCTGCTGAAACACGACCTGCGATTGGTGTTTTTATTTTTCATGCAACGAATAATTGTCCGCCTCCCCTTGAGGTTTCTAAATAGTTTTGTTGGGAGAGTTGGTACTTTCCTGGACGGTGAGGTTTGCAGTTATCGACAGTCACTTCCTCGTCTGTTCAGAACGATGTAAGCCAACCTCAAAGCTGCTCCGCATGAAGCCGTGTTCATTCGAATAATTCAAAACTGTCTCCCCACTTCTCTCTCCTCTCCTCTTCATCTGAATCTGGGAGGGAAGTGGAAACACTTTCATCTGGAGAAAGCACATGTTTTTATTTTTTACAAACCTGTTTCATGTCTTCTTGATGGTGTAATGCTCTCCGTCCATCCAATAGTTGCTGAGATATTTCAGTACGACTGACAGAGCGCCATCCCTAGAACCATGCAGCTTTGGATCATTAAAAATAGTCCAAAGGTGCTCTAGAAGGCCCACACTGCAACACTGAATGATCATGGATGGACTACTGAACAGCCCTAAATGTCAGGGGCCCCCCTGACATTCACGAACAAAATGTCACCCAATGAGATAAGTACCAACCAGGAAGAGACTAAAAATAAACGTATACATGACTATAAAGAGATGCAAAACAACTGCAGAAACACAAGAGCCCACACACTGACACACAACGAATGAAAAGGGGCATAACAATCAGGAGGAGACTCAAAATGACCACAGAGAAACATAAAACGACGACAAAGAGACACAAAAAGACTAGAAATAGGCCGATGCAACTGCAAAGAGATACAAGAGCCCACAAAGTGACTCAACAACGATGAAGAGGGTGCATAGCAAAAACAGAGCCACGAAATGACGACAACGAGACACAAAACCGAAAAAGAGATGCGTAGTCACCACAAAGCAACACAAAACGACAAAAAGAGGCTAAACAACGATAAAGTCTGCGTCTTGCTCATGTAGCAGAGGTGGCAGGGCGTTTTGCATGTCTTTACCCAGCATCCCATTGTCTCATAATCCACCCACGTGCATGATTTATATCAAATATTTATTGTTTTGCCCTTCAAATGTTCTTTTTTTTCAGTGCAATGCAGACTGCAGCATGTGTTAGTAGCTGCATTCCTTCATCTCCACCACTAGTGGGCGTCCTCGGGCTGCCAATGGGGGGGGACACCGGCTCCACAGGCTCCACCGACACCTACAGTCGTGTTGCATTTTTTACCCTATGCATGCACAGTGATGCTGTCGTCCATGGCAACGTATGAGCACAACCCGTAGAACGGGCTGAAATCCTCCAAAAGTGATCGCTGTCGAACCGAGACGACGTCCCGATGCACTTCATGTCATTTTCTTATGATTCTGGACCCCCAACTTTGAATGATGACGCTCAAATCCAACGGCCAGCCGAGCTCTCGCGAAGACCGATGTCTTTGCACTGCAGTTTATTGACGGCATCGATCATTGTCCTTCAGTGAGACATTACAGAGAGGGGAGGGGGGGGGGGGGGGGTCTCTGAGATGTTATTGATCCTCTGCACCTCCTGCATCTCTCTCATCTGTTGCACGTTATTGTTTGTCTTGCACGTCTTCATTTTCCTCAGTTCCTGTTGAGAAACTGTGCTTCTGTCTTCTTTAACAGTTGCATTTCATTTGAGTACCTCTCACAACTTGTCCCAAAAGAAATAACTTTTTATTATGACTATTTTTACTGTTGCTGTAAATCTGTGTTTGAAGCGTCAGTCTTACCTGCAAGTGCAACCACAACCTTGCATCGGCTATGAATGCTGCTGTGTGTGTGTGTGTGCGCGTGCACGTGGGTGCATCTGTGCATGCATGCTGTAATATTCAGTGTAGCCCCACAGATAAACCCACTGCAGAGAGCGTGTCGCATGATGTAGTGGAGCTACAGTTTCTTCGAGTGGGGATTCTGCTTTCTCTCCCTGTCGCAGTGTCAGTCAAGGTAAATGTATTCCTCCCTCCTCCCCCCTTTTCCTCCCCCCTTTCTCTTCCTCTCTCATGTCCACCAGCAGCTCCAGCTCTTTTTCACACATCTGTCTTTTTATTTTTTTTAACTCCCCTTTTGTTCTTTCTGTCTGTTTTTGGTTTTGCACAACCCAATCCAAAGCCTCTCTTTCAGGTTTATAAATAGACGCTACACCCTCTTATTCTCTCCATTGCTTCCTGTAGTTTCTCCTCTTCCCTGCAATCCAGCACGAGTCTCTGCTGGCAGCGACACTGCGCTGGGTTTTTCCCTCTCTTAACCCCCTTTTTCTTCTCTACACACATCTCACTCTCGCTGTCGTACCTCCGTCTCCTTCTCTCTCGTGTTATCATGTGGAGAACTCTTGAGAGAGCCTGCGTAGGTCTTCCTCAAGAAAATGGAGCTTCAGGTTGCGCACTGGCTTTTCTCTCTTCCGCAGCTTCCCTCTCAGACGCAGAAGAAAAGCCAATAAGCTCGCTCTGCATATAGTTTCCTCACATCTCAGCATGTTGCTTCCTCTGCGCCCCCCCAGCTCACTCCTCTGTCATCCTCCGCCTCCCTCCCTATGCTCTCTGGTTTCTCAGAGAGGGTATCAGTGCTCTCGCCTCCTCCAGGGGATTTGGTAGCGCTAGTTACAGATAGTCAGTGCGGATAGTTCTCCATGTTACTGATAACCTTCGCTGTGCCCCGGCAACCGGAGGACAGAACCCAAAGCTGAAATGACGCCTTGATCTGATCTTGTGGCGCTTTCTCAATGGAGTTAACCGGCAAGCGTGTTGCATTAGCACTCCTAATAACACTGTGAGGCAGTATATTCATCCCCCAGTTGGGTTATTCTGTTCGGGCTTGTAAGGGGAAGTGAGATCAGGCGCCCCCATGGTATGGTGTGTCGTGCTCAAGGGCACTACAGCAGAGCAGGTGGACGGGCCTGCGACTGGAACGTTTCTGAACACTGAACCCTGCGGCTGCTGAGTGGTCGTGTAAGAGTAATTGCTGCAGATTGATCATCAGTGACACAACATGCAAATTACATCGGCACCAAAATCATTAACAAGTGATCCAAGGGCATCATTGGCTCATGCCTATTGAATAATAATTGACTCAACCACACGAAGCAAATCCATAAATGCATGAATTTAGGTCATTTAGACCTAGCATAGATAAGACAGTTGCACTTGCCCTATTTTTGCTTCTGAAGTGAGTAAAAAACATTTGAGCCCCTGAAGATGGATATTTAATGTATCCAACATTGTATCTGAATGAGACAAATGAATTTGCCACTGCAAGTTAAAAAGGATCGGGGCTGTATCGGAGCAAATGTGAACAGCCAACGGCCTGTTAGCTTAGCGAAAAGACTGGAAACGGCAAGCTTGGTTCAAAAGTACATTACATTCATCATTCAGCAGACGCTTTCATCCAAAGCGACTTACGAAATAACCAGTTTACAGTGAACTTCAGGGGCAAACGGAACATTTCTCTTTCATCATTGGTACCCATCGACCGAGCATCAGTGATATTGGTGACAAGAGGCGCCTGCAAAAAAAAGCCCAAAGGGTATTAAAAGGGCTATGTGACATGCTAGCACCTTTACCATGGTGAATATTATACTCTCTGAGCATCAGCCTATAATCTATTAGCCTGCTGATGTGAGCATTTATAGCTCAAAGTACTGCTGTGCCTAAGTACACCCTCGCTGAGCTGAAAGCGGGGATCTTGTTTTCCGAAGCATCGATGAATTGATTGTCTTGATGTTGACCCATCATCTACACGAAGCAGCATCTTAAAGGTGAGCTTCATGCGTTCCTTGCTCTGCTCAGTGCCGTGACATCCTCTGCATCATGTCGGTCTTAGTCATCACTCCGATGATGCACACTGCTCCAGAAAAGCAAAAAAAAAAAAACGACCACAGCTTCTTGCACTGTTCCCTCCTTTTTCATTTCAAACACCGCTTCTTTAAATGTTGAAATTCATCAGCTCTTGTGCAGGAGAGGATTTTCCCATACACACCAACAGTCTCTTAAGGCTGTTCCTGCATGCTAGTGTAAAACGTATTCAGCTGTATGAATGTGAAACAAATCAACACTGGGAAAGCCAAACCGTCCCAGTTGAGCCACATTTTCTACGCTGCCGCCAGAAAGAATTTCATTTTTAGCCAAACATTCTTTTTTTTCTTCTTTTAATCATCACTTCTTTTAACCAGCTCCTGCCTGTTGCTGTGTGTGTGTGTGTGTGTGTGTGTGTGTGTGTGTGTGTGTGTCCCTGGATGGTGGAAGTGAATCTTCCTCCAGTGAATTCTTTCACTGTAATATCTGTATCACATCCGTTTCAGGTGAAACCTTTTCATGCATCACACGGCCTTTGTTGCCCGTCCGACTCGTATGTATTTCTCGAATGTAACTGAGACACGAAAGCATGTGCATGTGCAATCGGGGCCAATGGAGGATTTTCTTTAAACCCCATTCTGCTTTAAACGGCTGAAACAGCGAAGCAAGGCACTGCAGCTGAAAGCAACGGTGACCTCTCTCCCTTCAGATGCGATCTGATCTGATGCCGTCGCGTCCGATCTCGTCTCTCCTCGTCGTGATTGGAAATATTCCCCGCGTTTGTCTTAATAAAGACACCGAAGAGCCACGGAGGGCACAAAAGGGCACGCAGCATGCCTTATCGTCATGTGATCGCATGAGACATTTTGAGGCTGAAGATCATGTGGTTCAATAAACATGTGACATCCCAGCCTTGATATTACGGACTCCAAAAAAAAACAAGGCTGTTGAAAACTGGTTCTTTCTAGCTGCAGGGCATTTCGTTATTCCTCATCTGAACAATATATGTCCAAACAAAAGCACAGACAGGCTTTAATTAAAACATTCATCGTGTCTCTTGAAACAATTGGAAATATTTCTCACTGTGGATGTGCCATGGATTTGTAAAATGATCTTTTTAGCTCCTTGAACAAAGCAGGATGACCTCTGACCTCCTCCAGCATTGCTTTATTGATCTTTAACTGGGAAATTGATCTTCACAGGTCATGTCTGTATTGTATTTTGGTCTAATTAGGCTGCTGTCAGGTGCAAGAAAAGGGTCTTTTGCTGTTAATTATTGATATTTCAGACGTGTATTACTGTTGTCCAATCATCTGTAAACTGACCGTTTTGAGTTGTCCTTGCTTGTGAAAAATCAGTTTTCATGGTTGAGCCCTTTAAGCACTCGGTTGAACTGTGTTAGGCCCCCTCAGAAAATACCCAGGGTGCACTGCGGTTTTTTAGAACACGACCTTTTTAGGCGGGCTTCCCTCCAGGAGGTTAGAGGCAGAAAATAGCTCTTGGCATGAGGCCTGTTTACGATCATTTTTCTTTTATAGTTGCATCATTTTTTGAATGAGTTGACTTTCAGAAAGCTCACAGAACAGAGTGAAGTACCGACTTACTTGATATTTCTACGTTGTTTTTATGTTTTGTCTGCAAAAGCTTGGAATTAAGTTTCCAGTGTTCAAATCTTTGGGGAAACAAAGCTTCATGACATGTGTAATCCCTTTTCTCTAAAATCTATTTCTACCGGAACACGCCAGACCTCTCTGACCCGTGATATGACACCCGCACACACATCCATGTGTGTCAAGGGGATGTGCAAAGACAAAGTGTCCTATTTATCCTCTGCATAATTGAATGCTCCAAATTCCTACATTCAAGCAGTGTAATGAGGAAGCCATGTTCTTTAGAGATATCCGCGAGCCTGTTTGAACTGGATCAGCACCCAGAGGGGACTAGATTGAAACCAGCTTCTTCAGGGACCCTCAAAGCAATACCAGCGTCCCCTGAGGGGTCCGGGTCGGAGAGACATTCTTCAAGCCAATGGAGCTCTACGTGGAATACGCCTGCAGAAATGGAACATGTGTGTTTGAGTGAAATAAAGTACTTTTTTCGTATTTTTGTCCAGGTGGAGAGAAGAAGATCCCTTCATGACCACTGTCAGTGTTTTTGGATGTTTAATGCAAGTCACTGACAAAAGTGTGTAGAGTTCAAAGCAATATGCAGCAAATTTTATTTAGTGCAGAAAACACAGTACAGGGAGTGTTCTTGTGCATTCTCACCTTATAGCCGCCATTTCTGAAAGTCCAACAACACATCATAGATTGAAATGCCAAAATACACGAGGGAATAGCCTAAAACATACAAATATGGATTTCACATGCCTACACAAGAAGTGGGAGGAGTTCACAACCACGCGGGTGTCCACATGAATTATAGAAACGCAATCGAATATAAACCAGCAATAAATAAAGCATCGCGATAGGAGAAGTGATGAGGCAATAAGGAGATTTGGTGGGTTTGTGGGATGGGGCTCTGTCGAGCTTCCTGATTGGCAGATGCCTCCCTGAAAGGACAGTGGCCACTGATTGGCCACGCTGAGAAGGGTAAGGCCCGCACCGCAAAACGCCACACCGTGAACGCACAATCATCTCGAACACCAAACTAAAATCCGACTTCGCATGCTTCCTTTTTCTTTTGGTGGCATGGTCATTTCAGCGGGACGCAGCGGATATATTCTCCTCCCGGGTTTGCTTGAGCGTCGCTTTTGCGGCGCCACAGACGACATAACGGGATGTACAAGAACAGATTATCTAAATATACATATATCTATGTTTCTTTTGTTCTCTAAAGTATGGCTTTGATGTCATTTCTAGGCGGTAAAAGCTGTGCCCAAGTATCCGAAACCAATTACGTTCCACCATCAATTACATTATATTCTCGTCAAGCATAAATAAGAAGTGTAGATAAACATATAGAAGCAGAGGAGGGTCTTAAGTCAGCAAGCATGGGTTCGGGGAGACACTGCACAGACACTGAAGTGTATAAACGTACTTTTACTTGGCTGCTGTTTGCCAAGCTCTGGTCCGAGGTGACGTCAAAAGCATTTTAAGGAGGATGTGGGGAGTTCACTTAAGCCGTCTTGGACAAACTATGCGTGGCTTTTGCTCCATTCATGATCGCAGCAATGAAACAAGCCTTTTTTTTTTTTATTCCACCCATCCTCTCCTCTCATTCACAAACCCCCCATTTGGCCGCCTTCGGGTGTAGGGGGGGTGAAATGAGGTCAGGCAAACAAAAGGCAAAGACAAAAGAAAGAGACAGAAATAAAGGCCGGGGTCTTTCTATGATATAACGTGGTGCAGTAAGAGGGGAGTCAAATGTCTACAATTAGCTATAAAACTGCATCAATACATAAATTAGCACGTGATATGATGCCGTGACAAATCTAACCTGAAACATCTTGCACGTCTCGAACAACGTGCTGAAGTAGCAGCGTCTGTCATTCACACACACAAATGGCTCACCGACCGCTGATTAAGAGAAACAAAGGAGGTTTTTGGGGGGTCGGTAAAGGTGTTGGCTGTTGTGATATATCGCAAAGAGAGAAGTGACATCCCTGCTCGACTGTGTTTCAGTTTACATGCAAACTCATGACTGACCATGAGGAACTGTGACGGCGTCATCAGCTCTCCATTGTTATGCTGAATTCGTATCAAAGTCCTTTCTCCCCTGTAACACCGGGTCCAAAGTGTCATTTAAAGCTTGGCTTACACTAATCCTTCGCTACTACAAGTGAAGGAGGAGAAGATGTCCGATGCCACAGGGGGACATGTCACTCCTGCGAGGATCAAACCTGTGACATTTTCGGTTATTTCCGTTTTTATCTAACCGCCCCGACAGCCTCCGGATCCGCCGGGCTTATCACGAGTCACACTTCACATCGAAATGAGCAGCTTGCCGTTACCTTTATCGAGTTGTGTCTGTTGCCAAGCAACATTAAGCTTCTTTAGATTCTGACAGGCAGCTATTTACAGCCTCCAGACAGAGACTCCGACAGAGACTAGCCTTTCTATGCGGAAACATGTGTTATAATAGGTGTTACACGTTGTTATTGTTAAATGTTTTCACACACTGTCATAGCATTAGAGTGGCTTGGCATCTTTCTAAAATCATAATGACAATGCAAATATGCAACATTTGTCCTTTTTTGGATATCTGATGTCTAAAATAACTTAAAATAAGTCCTCGAAAAAACTTTATTTTGAAGTGATCCTCAAATGTGATTTTTCAAAATTGAACAATCTTAGTTTTTGCTTTTGCTTTTGCTTGATTCCCAATTTGTCAAAACTCAAATCAACTTCCCAAGGACAGTGCTGTGCTTCTTCCTGCTTTACTTTGGTCTGGAGTACGAGTGAAAAGTAGCCTTCCGCCGCCTCCGTTAGTCACGTGACCATGTCTTGACATTTACTGGGCCCTCTAAATTCAGAACGAGTGTTATACGCCTGTCTGCAAATATTTACAACCGCTGCCTAAGTGTATCGTGCGAGTGATGCAGAGCAGCTGGATATAAAGGAGGCAGGTGCAGGCACATAAAGGAGGCTGAATCTCAGCGGCGTCCAGTCAGCTTATCTGAGCCGTTTGTTTGTTTTTTCTACCTTACAAATCCGATAAGCTCAAACACAAATGTATCTACGCCAGACAGGCCCGCACGCATTGAAACGTTTTTCAAACATTTAATAACCACGCTGTGCTTTTCACTCCAGGTGACCTGCCAAGTGAAATCCCCCTGAATCCCTATTATGAAGCGTATGTCAGGTAATTATTTAAAAACCGTGTCAAATCCAGTGAGGGGAGAAGAAAAAAAAAGGGGGTTTGATATCAAACTCAGGTGACGCCCTCAACGCATCTCCTCTACACTGCGAGGGAAGGAGGAAGCGGTCGGACAGGGAAGAGCGGCTTCCTGTCCTCGAAATAGAAAAGAGGTTACATTCCAATAATAATTCTAGTAATTAGTGGGATTATAATTAAAGCGATGGAGAGTAAGTCTGGCTTTTTAGAAGCAGTTCAGTGTGCTACATACATCGGGGGGGAGAAGGAAGGGCACATGGATGAAGCAGGTGTGTGTGTGTGTGTGTGTGTGTGTTGTCCAACAATACGAACAGGAACCTTTTGTTCAGTGTGCTTCATATTTACTGATGCAGTCTCATTCAGTGTCTTTTCTTTCCGTCTCGGTCCAACAGCTGCAGCGTCTCTCCTTCCTGCTGTCTGTCTGTCCGATCCAAAGGTGAGGGGGGCTCAGGTTCGCCTCTGGCACCTGCTCCGAATCATTATCAAGTGTTTATTTAAGGATGCAGGGGTTTGAGTTACCCCCCCGCTGGGCAGCTGAGTAACCCGAGCGCGGCAGAGAGCTCTCGGCCACGGACAGACACCGTTTAAATGTTGTCCGTGTGGCGTACGGCGGAGAGGCAAACTTGATGCCGGTTGTACAGACAAGCAAATGTCTTCTGGCACCGAGAGAAGTCCATTTACAACCAAGACGTGTGAGAGAAAACATCATCTTCCATTGCCAGACTTCTCCTCCCGCCAAACCCCCATTGGTAGTTTCATCAAATTAAAACAAACAGCGGGAATTATTTATCATTCCTTCTCATCCTTGCGCTATCGGTGACGGAGGCGGCAGCAGTGAAACCTCTCCAGATCTAATGACACGTGCTTCATTAAAGCCACTTGGATAGTCGTTTTAAAATGAGTCGGTATGAATATTTAAATGGGTTTCCACCGGGCCGCTCATTGATATTAAGCAGCATCGGGTATCACCGAGGAGGGGGAGGAGGGGGGGGGCATTAAAAGATGGGAGACGCTGCTGTCAGGTGAACACTTGATGATCACTAATGTGCCGACTCATTGGCCGTAACGCGCCAGAGGGGCGTTAACGACTCGTGTGAGCACGCCGTGTGCTCGCCCGTCGCCACACTTTGATCTTGCCTGCAGCAGATTGCCTCTGACAGTTAGCAACCGGTTTCCATGACCACCACCTGCGTCACCCGTGAGATCAGACCGGCAGAGGCAATCCAATAGCCGGCCTACACGGGAGGCGATACAGGGGGGCTGTTACACCTGAGACAGTTGCTCGGTGTTATTTTCATCCTCGCAGAGAGAGACAGACAGAGAGCGTGTGATGCTGAAGGAGCTGGACAGAAAAGAAACGAGAGAGTGTGCTTCTGCTTGTTGGGGGTTCTGTTTGTGCGCGTTCCTGTTACGTCGCCGTTTGAAAGACGTGTGCTTGTTCTGTCGGTCAGCAGCGAGAAGTGTGTGTTTGATTTGAACTTCCGGCTGCTTGTGTGCTTGTGTTGCATCTGCAGGAGTGTAGCGAGGACGAGGGACGAGGGGTCTCATGTTCGGGAGCATCGAGGGACACACGGGTGACATGTAGGGGCATTTGCAAAGGTTGATTTGGTGACGGGAGGTTACGGTATTTTGTCATGCTAGATTATGAATTCCAAGTCTCCACCTTTTTTTCCTCTCTCCTCCTTCCCCCTTTTTTCTCGCCCCTTCCAGCTTCCCCATCCTTAACATCTGTCGATCTCTCATGCAAAAAGGCCTTTCATGACACTTTGCATAATATGACAATAAATCCTGAACAATTGAAATCCCTCCTCCGTCAACCTCCCGATCCAATCATTTACTGTATTTCTGTACATCTGCGGAATATTTTTTTTCTTTTTTTTCTTTTTCTGTTCTCATTTCATTCGTTCATCAGTCCCTCTACTTCTTTTTCTTCTGGAAACGTCTGAACTGGTTCTGGATGGCGAGCGCTGCCTTCTCCGTCTCCGGCGCCTCCAGGTCGATGTCGACCTCTTCCTCTTCCTGCTCCTGAGGCTTTGCTGCTGATGCCTTCTCTGTAGGGGGCAGAGGTTGGAGGTTTAATACACAGCAGGGTTGACGGGAAGCAGCGGGGAATTGATTCATCAGCAGCATTTCAATCAATTTTCTTCTTGACCAAACTTAGGATCGCTCCAGGTACTGGAGAACAATAAACGTCACATGACGAGACCCACAAATAACGAGCCTGTTACGGGACAAGTGTGAAGCCGCTGAAGGCCTTTCACAAAACATCCCATCTCCGATTTGACAAGTAATGATGACAACAAAGACGGAGGAAATAGAGGCGATAAAAGCTGCAGACTATAAATGTACCGAACTGACAGGAACAAGTCGGTGTTTGATGGCGCTTTGCGTGCCGGTCTAATCTGGAGCTGCAAAGAGTGGTGCGGATGAACAAACGGCACATCCTGTCAATGAGTCCAGTCATGCGGAATGATCTCGTAAAGTCTTGTGCTTATTAAAGGCATTTGTGGATATTCTGAAACCAAAGATGTCACTGTTGTTTTTCAGTTGTGAGGAACAGCTCATTCCTCTTAATAAACAAAACTGCATAGAAAATGTGTCTAAAAAGGCTGAATGATTTGGACCCCAATCAACCAAATTGAGGTACAGTATCTACATTTCTACGGTACATTCTATCCATAGATAGAAGCCAGCACAGCAGTTGAACCTTACCTTCGGGCTAGAACAGGAAACCTTCATGCTCAATGGATTTGAGGCCGCATTCAAACAGAGTGAGGACAGTTGACAGAAAGGAATGAGGAGAATAGTATGTACTCTGAGACAAAAGAGCTCCCAAAGGAGGAGCGAGACATGACACGTAACCTCATCTGATCCAGGCCCGGCGGTGCATTGATGGATGGTATATTCTGCAGTGCTAGAGTTGGTTATTGATGAGCAACGTTGCACAAAAAAAGTTATGCTGCAGCCAACTTTTCCTGGCCGACACACTGGTGATTTCCTGCCAAAAGGACTGCCTCGTCTGGGTTGCTTAGCTCATGGAAAGTCAGTTGTCCGATCTCCATAAAAACAGAATGTCAAGTTTCTGGTATTGTGGAAACTCAAAGAGGAGAGAGCAGCACAGAGAAGGACAAAGACGCAGATGAACAGACAAAGAGAGGCGGCAACGCGCATGCCCTTCGGACGCTTTTGCCGCGAGGTCTTGGCGATGTTTCTGATTCCTCTGACAAGTTTGCATCTCCAGAGTGACTGGCAACAAATGTAACGATCCACGGCTTTGACTTAGACGTAGCGGCCTTTACCTCGACTTCCTCGAATTAAAGTGATTATAAAAAAAACCTTATGAATAAAGCTGTTAAAGGGTGGTCTGAAAAGTTGCCGATTCTTGCAACAAAGTTGGCTGCATCAACATTCGTCACAATGTTTTCCTCTGTAGAGTAGAGAGCTGCCAAAAGCTCATTTCCTGCACGCACATAATCTATAGCATGATGTGCAGATGTAGCGTTTCCTTCGACCTGACTGAAAAACACATCGCAGAAGACCAACGATTCATCATCGTGAGGGTAAACGTACCTTTGTTGTCAGCTGCAGTCGTCTGGCTGCATTTAGCCGAGTTAGTTGATGCCAGCTGTAGAGAAGACAGAAGCAACACTTTGAGCAACACGTACAGTAGCTCGATACATTCTGTCACATTTGTGGATGCACTTTTGTTTTACACACGAGAGGAATTGTGTGATTCAACTAATGCATAACTACTGCACGATAAAGGGACTCCTTGTTTGCCGAATAAGAATTTTCAGTCACAATTGAATCGCCCAAGTGTCATTATTTTATGAATAAACGTTGCAGCTCCCAGACTCCCTGTGGATGAATCCGTACTCGGTTGTGTTGCTGCCAAGCGGTGCAGCCTAATAAGTCTCGTATTTTTCCTCAATCTTCCCGGCAGACCGGATGAGAAGCAGAAGGCGGTGTATGGTGTCTTCTTGGAACCGTTCGAATGACACAGTCACTGTGCAGAGAGAGCTGAATGAGCGGTAGCTCGAGGCAGGGCCGAGCTATGGCGGACATCTCTGTGATCTCTCATTCGCTCTTTCTGTTTTTCCGTCTCACTGGAGTCCAACTGTTTTGGTTCAGTCTCACCACCCTCATCAACCTTGATACCCTCAATACACAACTAGGAACCAATAGTGGGTGATTTGGGTGTCATACTTCTTATGACTTCCCCTTCCTCTTGTTTTTCTTTTTTAATGTCCTCCTTCTGTCTTTTAAGCTCTACTGGCCGTTCTGCCGCCACACTATTAGTGTTACACTTGTGGACATGTGAGTCAGTGGTACAAGAGAGAGTGAAGCAAACTGACGGACGGGTACACGGACTGAGAGGGGGGGAGAGGTTATGACGGGTTCTGCGATTATGCAATATCGTGTCAGACGGAGAAAAAAGAAGTATGCGCGTGTCGAAGTGTGTGTCCCGTGCATATTCGTGTGTGTGTATGTGTGTCTACCCCCTCTGTCCTTATTGCGCTTTATGATCCACGTCGTAAATGGCGCATGCATAACACAATCTCCAACGGAGCGTGAATGAGTTGGTGAAGAGAGGCCTGCCACTCCAGCCCTGCCAATAACTCAGCGTGTGTGTGTGTGCGTGCGCGTCTATTTTCTACAAGCATGCATGAGTGTGCTGATGGGCTCATTTGTGTGGGAGTTTTCTCAGCGCTCATTCAGCCTGTGAGCACGATGTGTGTGATTTATGTGTGTGTGTGTGTGTGTGTGTGTGTGCGCACGTGCAAAAGAAACCCGCCGGGTCAACGGCCAATCCGGGGGCCCCGCGTTCAAAGTCTGACTAAGGGTTCAAAGGAGACGAATGTTCAGTGATTGCGAGTGTATACAGTATGTGTCTGGTAGGGGAGAGAGAGAGAGAGAGCTGGGAGAGAAGAAGTTCAAATGACAGGCAAGGAGGAGGAGGTAGAGACGGGGCGTAGCGGAGCGAGTCGGAAATAAGAGTGTCTGAAATTGGGGTTTTGATATGGAAGGCTTCTCAAAGTGTCAAACTTAACAAGCTGTGGGAGGTGAAAGCTTACTGTTCATTTTGCCGTCTACAATGGGACTTTTTCCACAGCAACTCTTCGGGCTGTCGTGACATGAAGAGCGCAGATGTCACTGATGACACTAACAAAGTGTCCCAGTATATTAGCATGGAGGCGAGTTGGCACGCAAAACAAGACGGTGAAAAGCAAGATTTAAATCAGCAACATTAACTGTATTATTTACACCTGTGCTTTTCCTACTTGCGACATGTCAAAACATCTTCTGTGAAAAAGGACCTATGACAACTATCGCTAGCCAATGAACACAGCTGTAGCTAATTACCATTAATTAGCTACGTTATTAATGTGGTATGATAAATTACCATCAATTCTATACAAAAGGTTAGCCAATGTGTCGCAAGCAACCTTCGATGAGTTTGTAAATGAGTGGTTCCCCATTAATGGCACGCAATAACCTGTATTGTGTTAGATTACTGTTGACATTTCGCTAAAGGTGGTTTTGAAAAGGCTAGCTAGGTTGTTCTTGAGTGTAAACGACCGTGTAAAGCAACCGTTAGAATCACCTGTTCAACTTGTATCATCATTTAAGGCTAACACGCTCATTTGAACGGATATAAATCGGTTTTGGGGCTGTGACGCAGTTCCCCCCCGTCCGTCCGCGACGCTAGCTAACGTTAGCTTACGCAGCTACAGCGTAGAGCAGTGTCGGATGTCAAAACAGAAGTATCAAATCACTGTCAGACATGACATGCTTGTCACTTGTTATCAATAAGAATGAAGAAAAACAAAATTACATGAATATCATTGGGTAACACTAAGGAGACCACCACTGTCTCGATAAATATGAGCTATTTTTTTCTGATTCTATTCACGTAGAAACAAGATGAACTGTGATTATGCTCTGTAAGATATATACTTGTTTTTAAATGCAAAAAAAAGTAATTAGCTTGAATCCAAAGCTGTTGATCTGCCAAGGTGACGTTCTCTTTTCGACATTGCTCTGACACATTGCAATTCTGTTATGTTCCCTCAAATGATTCAGCCCGATTTGAGGGAGCGCATCTCACTGCAGCACTGCAGTCCTGCTGAGACATCAAGGCACCACACTACAAGCGAGTAAAAACGATCAGCGAAGGTGCCACAGAGAGAGAGAGAGACGGCGATAAAACAAAAAACGGCGAGGCACTCTGAGGTAGAAAGAGGGGGAGAGCGAGAGGAGAGAGACTGCAGAGATGTGAGTGAGTGCGTCTGCAGCAAGAGGGTGAAACACTGCAGAGAGAAGAGGGGGGAGGCTTATTGTTCGGCATCCGCACACATCACGCGCTGAGAAGTGCTGGAGCTTTTCGGGGAAGGAGGAAATAAAAAGAGGCTTTCTCTCAGAACAAATTCCCTCTCAACACTGAATCTGATACGCTGAGAGAGAGCGAGAGAGCGAGAGAGAGAGAGAGCGAGAGAGAGAGAATTTGGCCTTGACATGAATGGAAAACAAGAGAATTTCTAGATGGAGGTGTCAGAGGAAAATGGAGAGGAAGTATGTAAAACACATGCACGACGACAGACGGTGACATATTGTTCACATTCAGGGTACAACGTCTCCCTGAACTGTTTGAAGATGAACTTTTTTAATCAAATTGAGCCACTTCAGTGTCTAGCTTTTGGCAGCAGCTGACAAAGGGTGTCAATAAAGCGCCTTTGACGAGAAACTGGGAATGGAATTCAAATTTTTAACCTATCGGGGGCTGTCAGAATATATTTTTTGTCATTACATCCTTTTCCTCTCCTCTGATTCCTTTGCTTTTTCCTTTTAGTGTGCTTGATGGGCTTCATTTCCACTCAGAACAATGACCATATATCTGTGTGTGTGTGTGTGTGCAGTTGGCGACTGGCAGACACCGCTGCGTGTTAATGACTGGAAAATAAGCGGGTATGCAGGCATGCAAGCTGCAGTGAGATGGGATTGGATGAGAGACGGAGGAGACCAGGAAGTGGTTAAAGAGAGCAACGATTTTGGGAACACTTCAACTGAGAATGTGAGAGATGGAAGATAAAGAAAAGAGACAAATAGTGCCAGACAGTGAAAGCAAAAGTGTGGGGGAAAAGACACACAGTGAGACTGTCCTTGACTTAACCTCAAGTCTCTTCCCTGCAAGTGTTACTATGTAATATAACAATAATAATGTCTTATTGTTGCACAATTGTCTTGTTTTATTGTGTTTAACTTTTTTATCTTCTTTGCTGCAAAAAGAATTTGCTCCTCTGTGACACTAAATATCTAAACTGAACCGTCCGAGTTATTGTCTTCTCAGTTGACGTAGAAAAGAGAGGTTACCATATATGGTAACTTTAAACATTTGTGTGACTTTGACCTGCACGTGTAGCCTGAGCCATGACGCCAGTAACTAAAAAGAGAGCACATGTGTCAAACTGTCAGTTTGGACCTCCAGTAATCTCTACGAGCAGACGTCTGCATGTGAATGCAGAAAGCATGCTGTAGGCAACAGGAAAAGATTTGGGTGTCGGAAGTGTTTTGGTTTCCGTTTGCCACCAAAAAACAACAACCAACGATAGTCACCAAGTTTCCAACACCCAAGTTTTTATTCACCGTTTTTGAGTCTATCAGCTGTGGGGACGACCTCATGTGTCCGTCTTTAATGTCCACCTTCTCTTCCCACCTCATGTGGCCGTCTTTAATGTCCACCTTCTCTTCCCACCGATTCAGATTGGCAGTCGGTTCGCTTCCCGTTTTAAAACCCCCCCAAAAAATCTCTTAAGAAACCAGTGACTGCAGGGTGGGTCGTCAATCTGGGCCTGCTGGGAAATCCCGCTGGAAAATGGCGTGTCAGGAACACTCCCCCCCCCCCCCCCCCCCCCACTACCATTAGTTTTGAAGGGCACTTAACCCCCTTTTGCTCCAGTGAAGCTGCTCCGTGATCGACACAAGATGAATGTTGCAGTGCAGCCCGGCTTCCCGTAAGAAAGCAACTGTGTTAATGCCAAAGCGGAGCAACCTTATTTGCTTCCAATTCAGCACTTTTCTCCTTGCGGAGACACTTCGGGCCTCTAATGGTGTCAGAAAATGGCTTTCTGAATCGGCGGAAATTAAGTTAAAAGTTGACCCCTGACCCCGATATCCTCATATAATGATCCTAATATCATCCATCCTTTTGTGCCATCCTTTCTTCTTCTTCTCTTGTCCTTTCCACCCCCTTAATCACCAACGACTCGCTTTAACAACCCCCCTTGAGATATGTCCTTACCCCCCCCCCCTTCCCTCCACCCTCTACCTTTAGTCAGGGATTTCCCTCTTTTACATGGAGTAGTTAACGCAGTAATTCATGAGCGGCGAGCCTCAGAGATAGGCTGAGAGAAAGGGAGGGTAAGGATGGGAGACAGAGACAGATTGCAGCATTTAACAGCCTGCCCCGGGGAGCTGCTGAAGGTGAGAGAGAGAGAGTAAGACACATATGGAGAGAGAGAGGGAGGCGAGATAGAAAGGAAGAGACACGCATTGTAGCAAGAGGGTGATGTAATAAAAGAAAAGAAAACCTCGCTGGCTCAGTGAGAGAGATTGGAACAGACACCGTCTATTCGGGAAAGACTCTGCTGGCGTAAATGGAGTCGCGTGTGCACACATATACAGAGGCAAGAAACACATGCACCCCCGCCGTCGCTCTCCTCTTCTCACACAATGCCATGCACTTCATTTACAACAAATTATTTGAATTTTTTATTTTATTATTATTATTTTTAATTTTTAAACCTGTCCTAAAAAATATAAACTAAATATTACAGTCATGGTCACAACAAACACACACACAGAGTGTTGAGTCGGGCTTTTCACAACTGCTGCATTATACAGTCATCGAGATCACGACAGACGTGTGATATTTGTGTTGATCAATTCTCGTCACAAGAGGTACGCAGACGGGACCCAATAGGCCATTAGATGCTGTTTCCAAATGAGCCGCGATCTGATTGGACAAAACCCAGCACGCTTGTCTGCGCTGCACATACAGTTTGACTGCAGACACGACGTGACTGCTCTCTTGCAGTCACTGCGTTAATGCTGCCCAGGAAATGTTGAGCGTCAAACATTCGGCACCAAACCACGGATGAGCGCTTAGTCTGCAACGATTCCGTGAACCCCCCCCTAGTGTGGCGGGAGCAGCTTGATAGCACTAGCGTTGCCAAGGCTAACTAGCTTCCACTTAACAGTGTGATGGCTTAAATCGCCCATGAGTGGGGGGCCGACACTTTGTGGGCTTGTTAAAAAGCGGAAGATGTCTTGTATCAACATACGCAGTCGGTGCAGTAATGCCATGCTCCAGTCGGCAGCGCACTATGGAAATTGACAGCGTGTCGCCCGGAAAATATGTCCAACGGTTTCATCCTCTCTAGCTGACGTTTCCTTTCAAAAAAAGGGAAATTCACGGAGAGTTTAAGTGCAAAGCCAGCCGGTTGACTAATTGGCCCAACATTACTTTAAGTCAATCATAATGGAGTTTTTAATGTCGAAGAGGAATGCCTCCACGATGAAGGCGCCAACTAGACTCGTGTGCAACACCAACGGGACAATAAAGAGATTACGGGAGTCCCATGCATGAGAGCACAACATTTCAGTCAGTAATGATGAAATTAAAACGTTGGCTTGGGGAAAGCGGCCCAAAAGAGAAATGGGTACCACAAAAGTGCTAACTAGCCCTGGGGGGGGCGCAATAATGACGGTGTCGGAATAAGGCGACGTAGATTCATTACCGCTTGGTCCAGAGGGAGGATGCATCATTCGTGGGAGGTTATTTGTATCTCGATGAAGGGGAAACTGGCTTTATCCGGGGGTTTCTTTGTCTCCAACATTCCATCTCTTGCATCCCTGCCTCTTTCTTCCTCCTCTCTTACATAACGTATGCCATGCCGGGGGGCTTTTTTTTCTTTCTATTTTTAACCACCTTAGAGTTTCCCAGGTTTTGTTGCCTGGGCATACTCGTGCTCTTTTCATTCTCCTCTTCTGTCCTCTTCTGCGCTCTACCCTTCAATTTTGACACCCACTCAGGTGTTGTCTCCCTCTCAGCGACGCCGTACATCCCGCCCCCCCGCCGTCCTCCTCTGAGGACACAGATGTGCGTCGGCGCTGAGCAGGGGTGCCTCCGAGTAGGATGTGAACATGAACAACATGAGGTCAGGCTCACAAAAAGGATTGCAAAAATGTATACAAGCCTTGGTTTTGATGCATTTAATCGTCACGTTTGCACGTCCATCGTGTATCCTTTGACTTTGTGACCACTTTCATTTCCGCCTCCATCTGTGAAATTCTGCAGCTCGGCTCCCCTCAGCCTCCGATCTCGAGCCGCCACGATCTCCCCATGCTGAAACACACTGTACCTGCCCACTGAAATAGCACAATGCCAGTTAATGGCTTTATATAAGTCGTTTTAGATAATGGCTGGTGGTGTGTGTGTGTGTGGGGGTGGGGGGGGGGGACTTAGAATTTGTGGTGCGTCCACAAATCTATAGACTTGGACTAAAGCTACAAATGTCAGCCTCATGGTGGTGCTAGAAGAAAAGTCAGGGGTTCATCCTCTGGGAAACATGAATGTCCGTAAAACAGATTGGTGCCAATGTATCTCGTAGACGTTTCATTTCATTGGATAAAAAAACCGTTGACCTGTCAATGGCGCTCGATGAAAATGAAGTGGATCATTGAAGTCACGATGAATCATCCTCTGGGGATCACGATTCATGGTGGACCGACCGACGCCACTACTCGTACAAATGTTGGTTCCAGCTTCTCAAACGTGAGGATTTGCTTTAACCTGTTCTGTGTGATTGTAAATCAAATATCTCTCGGTGTTCGGACTGTTACGTGAGACGGAACGAGCGCTTTGAAGACGTTTGCTTTGCGAACTCCTGGCGAAAAAGAAAAGAAAATGGAAGCAGGTGATTGGGTAGGAGAGCAAAGGAGGGGAAAATAGGGGCGATGGTGGGATAGAAGAAAAGAAAACGGTGGATTAAAAAGCAGGTGCGGCAACCTCGAGGTAGCACATATTTCCTGTTCATAGAACAACTCCTTCCCCGTCTCCGCTCAAACCTCAACAGTGTCTTCTTGAAAACACATACAGTACATTTCTTAAGCCAAGGCGCACGCACGGGGCTTAGTGCTGCACTTGCTGTTAGGGGGTGGGGGGGGGGGGGGGAGAAAGAGGCAGCAGAAAGCCTCTAAAAGCTCAGCAGAAATGTATTTATAGACAGAAATAAAAGGATTATACCTCCATGGAGGAGTAAGGGGAAAGCCAGTGATTTCCGCACACGCCAGATGCTGTACAGTCTCAGTTGGAGGGGCGGACAGGGTGGGGGTGGGGGGGGGGGGGATGCGGAGGAGGAAGAGGAGGAGAAGGGACTGACAGATGGAGAGAGACAGGTTGACAAAGAGAAACGAGGATTGGCGCTCCCTCAGTTTTACTTCCCCGGCTTCAGATTGGCCTCCGAGCCGCGTCGGGCCTCCGGTAATTATCCCCTGCCAGCTCAACAGGGCGGCGTTCTGTGAGGGGTGAGCCTGCTAAGTGATAATTACCAGCATAATGAGAACGCCACCTCTCTCTTACTTTGTGTGCGCTCTGTCGTGCACGAGGGCACCTTTCGGACCGCCGTGCCTCATTTTTTTAAGTACTAAACGTCTGTCAAAAAGTGGAACCGCTGCAGAACACGGATTGCATAAGAGCCCCCAAACTCATTTCATTCCATACCGCAATTCATATTCCTACAAATGAAGTGCCCCCCCCTCCGTTGACTTCTTCTGCGCCTCACGCTGTGCAGATGTTGGCTCCCGGATGTGCGCATGCAAGTGTTAATACCCTGAATGAGTCCTCGCTCGCTGTCGCTAAGGAGAATACAGTCAAGGCTTTAGCTGGAGGAAGGGAGAAGAAAAAGCAAAGGGGGGGGGGGGGGGAGATGAATAGAAGCTCGTGAAAAGAAAGAGGAGGAAATGAGGCAGTGGGTGACAAGATTTCAGCTGGAGGAGACAGTTTGTCAAAGCAGGGGGAAGGTGCAGCGCGATAGCTCATCGCCATTACTTCAATGAGACCGTGTGTGTGTGTGCGTGTGTGTGTGTGTGTGTGTGTGCGTGCGTGTGTGTGCGTGTGTGTGTGTGTGTGTGTAGAGTAGTGACACACGCGCTCACCATCTTCTTCCGCAAATTAAAAACAAGAGGAAGCGCGTGTTGAGATAATCTAGCGCGGGACGTCCTCGTCGTAATAACTTATTAAACGATGTCGTTGATCGTTAAACACTTAAGCGCGACGAGTCCTCGTGGACGAGTCGCTCGCGCCCTGTTTGCTCTCCGCGCGGACTCAAAGTGTGCATTTGTGTCTCTGTAGACGTGTCTACGTTGTGTACATTTGCACATATATGTGTGATACAGTGTCGGGGAGGGGGAGTAGGTTTAAGATTGAAATGAAAAACAAGAAAGGCCGATTTAGCGCTGCACTCAGCGCCTCGTCCGC
Source organism: Melanostigma gelatinosum (assembly GCF_949748355.1). Lineage (NCBI taxonomy): Eukaryota > Metazoa > Chordata > Actinopteri > Perciformes > Zoarcidae > Melanostigma > Melanostigma gelatinosum. Next base: position 3,907,213 of record NC_136656.1, read on the forward strand.
TGGGATTGTAGCGCGGCTGCAGTCTAATGCACGAGGTCACGGGTTCAACTCGCATCCGTCCAAATGGCGCGCGTTAGGAGTTAGAGGCATGAGATGTAATGTTTCAGGTCAAAACATGGATGGAAAAGGCCGAGGGGGTTAATCTTGCTTTTAAAAATGCTGGCTTTTACTCTGGGGGGAAATATACCAGACGTTAAGCAATCGACGACCGTAAAACTTGTTTTTTGATTTAACCATCAAGCTCCTCCAAATGGTAGAACTTCCACCAGTGAATGCACTTCTTCTTAAAAGCATGTCAGCAGCGTGTCAACCCATCACTCTCTGCTTCCGCTCGGCACATTTTCAGAGCGCGGGCCTCCGAGACGCAGTGATTTGTAGCCATCGGCGAGCTGCAGAAGTGACCAGCAGACGTTCCGTCTGTCTGCTGAACTGTCCATCGTTCCGTGTTTACATTTCAAGCCTCCCGTGTGCAGCAGTGGCACCATCTGTGACGTGTCGGAAAGAGCGCTGACGCTTCCCATCTGCCCCGCTGAATGTACGAGGAGCGCGTAGAAAAGAAATCCGGCACACGCACGGAAATGAAGCGGTCCCATCGGAGCCATGCTCTACTTCTGTGACTGGGAAGTGAGAATAGTCACTCCGCTGGGACCTCCGTCACCTTATATTTGTCGACGTGGGATCGATCGATCGAGAGGCCGATGCTGCGCCGGGAGTTAGCAGGTTAGGTAAGCTGATCTAAGTGAAAGGAAACACCACGATGATGCTCCAAACCTGTCTGTACCGACGGAGAGCTTCTACTGGGGTCACCATACAGGTTAAACCTGGATTATGAATCCATCCCAGCAGGAGTGAAGCGCTGACCGAGACCCTCAACAGACTGAACCACATGGCTCCTGCAAAGCCAGACTTAAGCCGTAGCAAAACACACATTTTAGTTTGGACATATTTTCATTTCTGCAGCAACATATCAACATCATCAGCAGTCAGTGAGGTGCACATCAACACGGCTATCGAGCCTACTTTAAATAAATGGCCACACAGCCTTCCTTCATTAGCCCTGAGCCTGCAGCATCGAGCCCCGTGGCAGAAAAGCTACTTTATTATGCATGAACAGCAGCCATGCATATGCAGCTCGTTTGTTTCCTGCGGAACCACTGCATGGCTCCTTCCCAAAGTACTTTATATACAGCATGATCCCCCCTGTGGAGTAAGCTTCCCCTTTTTTTTACACTCTGCAGAGAGGGTCTTATTTCCCCATCACAGAATGCTGCACAGTGGCTGGTCTTCCTCCCTCATGCAAGAGGAGTACATGTCAACACATCATCTTTATCCTACCGAGTGTACACGTGATCAAATCATTCAAATCCCAACATGTGGACCTTCTTGGAACCCCCACCCTCTCCAGGGGCCCCGCCGTAGGTCCCCGGACCCTACTTTGGGGAAACCCTCGCGCTCCACCAGATGTTTAAAGAGCCGGCTGGCGATGTGAGCCGGTGTCACTGCTGCTCGCCTCTCATTGCGGTGATTCTGTCAGGCTTGGGACCAAAGCCAATGAAGAGCGGAGCGCTGCGCTAAAACATTGTGTTCTTAAACCGCACCTTGGGTTGCGAGTTCTGGGGGGGTGATGATGATGATGATGATGATGATGAATGAGCGGTGAGATTATCAACGCAAATAAGAAACAAACAAAGGTTGAGTTGCGCGTGCTTGCTGTAGTGATGGGTAACCATACAGGTGCATGATGTTGACACATGGGTTTATCATCCAGATGTGATGGAGAGAAATACATGATGAGAAAAGCGCTGACTGGCCGCAGCAGCAGCGCGCTAAATAACTCACTTGTAGACTGCACCGATTGGTAAAAAAAAGAGAAAAATTCATAATTCATGCTTTTAACACGCGCGCACTCACTCACCTCGCTCATCTTGGAAACCTCGCGCGCGGATGGGGAGTTCTGCAGCAGAAGTGGACTTCTTCGGTCTTCTTCTCCTTCTGCTTCTCTCTGTGTTCTCAAACTGAAGCCGAGCGTGCGAGAGGAAGAGTGCTGCGCGGGGGGGGGGGGGGGGGGGAAATAAACCGGACAGAAGAGCAGTGTGTTGCCTGCGGACGCTCCGAGAGTGAAGTGATGCTCAGCTCCTCTTTTCGGTAGAGACGATGGAAACGGAAGCTTTAGTGCCTGTAACGGTGCGGTTTATGGGCAACACTCTCTCTCTCTCTCTCTGCCCCCCCCCTCTCTCTCTCTCTCTCTCTCTCTCTCTCCCCCCTCTCTCTCGCTCTCTCTCTCTCTCTCTCTCTCTCTCTCTGCCCCCCCCCCCCTCTCTCTCTCTCTGTCTCGCCCACTCAAGTCTCTCCAGTCACCAGGGAGCAGCCTCTTGCCCTAGTACAGGGATGTAGGCTAATAGATGCATCATAAGACTCTGCCTTCTGTGGAATAGTGTTAATTGGTGTTTTATATAATATATATATATAATGTATTTCCTGTTTAAATCGTAATGGTCCGGCACGCTCTCAATAAGAGATGCAGTTTCACAAAGGGACACTTCCTTTCAGGTGGATTTTGCACCTTTTTTTTTTTGTTAAACCTTTTGCACCCGAGCTGATGTTTCGCTATTATACTGGTGATTTAATCTGCTCCGTCCCAGTTTTATAAAGCCCACCAAAGGAATGTACGACTTCCTTTCGCTACTTTCAAAATATGTTTGATTCAGTTTGCACTGTTAAGTACATATTCTAACATCTCTTCATTGATTTCATTCTAAAAAAAACCCTGTTTTTTCATTTTATTTTGAAAGAAAACTGTTGCATCCGCTTTTGTGCGAGCTTTTCACTCAGGTTTGGACCGCATTACTTTACGTGGGCTGGACAAACTCAAATTAAATTTACGCAATTAATAGCGCTATTGTTTACTTCACGTGCCTACATCTTATTAATAATAATAATAATAATAATAATACATTTTATTGATATAGCGCTTTTCATGACACTCAAAGACACTTTACATTAAAATCATCATATATAAAAACAATAGTGGCGCTAAAACCCAGACCTGGTCGTTTCAACCCTGTCATGCAGTACAACCAGTGTCCACTAGAGGGCGCTGTTGCGTCACACAATCACCACGTGCTGAAATCCCAAACTCTCCTGGTTGGGGATCTGGAGGCTGACAGTAAACTCTCTCCAGATACAGATAATAAGGAAACGATTCATTAGTTGAGGCCTGAAGACGCTCACAGACCTGCAGAGGTTCTTATAGATGACAGCATTTGTGCTGCAGTCTGGAAGAACCGCGTCTCTGCACAATATGCTTTCTCTGAAGTTATTGTCAACCTGCAAACTGTTGATACATCCCGTGGAAAAAAAGATCTAAACGACCGTTCTACAAAGAGTCACAAGATGATTGAGTGGAGGCGGGAACATATTTCTGCTGTACAGAATTTTCTAGCAGTGCATGCAGCCACAATGTCCAGACAACACGTGTGATGAATTATATTCTCGAGGGGCCTAAACTCACCATTTCTAACACATTTGAAACACTTGTATAAGCTCAGAGTGGAAACAAAGTGGGAGGGGGAGGAATGTGGTGTCCCTCAAAATATCTGCAAATCTACTCAAAGCCACGAGAGGACTTCCTTCTCTCGAAGTTCTACAAACAACACATAGATATACAGACTATCAGACATCTGGGAGTTTTATGTACTCATAATAATAGAGAAATGGCATCGGGTGTAGGAAGACAGGAAAAAGAGAGTCTTGGTTATTTTGTTTGTGTTTATTTATTTCTAATGTGTTTTATTTTATTTTTTATTTTTTTTAATCTGTCCACAAAGTCATATTAGTCACTACTATGTTAGATCAGTTTTCCCTCACTGCAATGGCAGTCAACTACACAAGAGCCCAAACCCGGCGTGAGCCCCCTCACCTCGCAAAGGTCACTTCACGATGAACCGTCGGGTCAACGCGACCGATCGGCTGCGTGAATGTGCCGCGTCAGCCGATGTGGTAGCCGCTAAATCGTCACGCTTTTGGCTAAAAGATATCTGATTCACAATCAGGAGATAAGGTGCATCTTTCACACGTGTTTGAAAAAAATCACAAGGGAGCCGCTTTGTATTCGGTTGGAAGTGAAGTGCAAATGCAAAAGGGTCGTTTCGCCATTTTTCCAACCAAACTTTTTTTGTTTTGTGTCTTTTTGTGAACTTTGACTGTGGTTTGAAAAGCGAGCTCAGCCCTTGCTTTGCTCAGTGAATGGAAGTCTTCTTAAAAAACGGGGAAATGCACCTTTTGGAACTACTTTATCTGCAGAGAGAAAGATGCATTCCACCAGTTTTCACTGACCCCACACAGATGAGACAAAGGAATGGGCTGAACTTACCATTAAACATACTTATGGACGCAGTAAAGGCACCCACGTGCTGTCTTCGTAAAACAGTCAAGTTCTCTGAAATCAAACGATTCCTTCAAAAGAGTAAAAATATCAACTCGAGAGGATTCGTTTCTTTCTGTGGAAGACATTTGGGAAAATTTAATCTCCAGAGGAGAACGCTACTTGGACACAAAACGGTTGGTTTTGAAACTCTGTCATCACCGAGGAGAGTGTTTTGTCATTAGACATGTGGATTGATTGGCAGGCTGTTTTATTCCCGTCTGCCGGTGGGAGGAGTAGAAGGAACCATCGCTGGGGTTTGTGCTCTCTTTAAAAAAAACAAAAAAAACACAACAGCTCTAGTGCTATCTGTACAACATTCAACAACACATTTCTCTTGTTTGTTTTTTTTGTTTTGTCTTTTTTTTGTTGTTTTTTACCATAATGCCAAAACAATAATAATTATCATCATAAGAAGAGCATTTTTCCATCTCAACGGCATTGAACAAACACCACACAAACTGAAATAAAGATCTAATAAAGGCCTCAATACCAGATAGTACACGTCACCTTCAAGTGGTGCTATAGAGATAGACAGTTTACGGACGAGAGAGAGCAACATGGAGGAAGAGCAAGCGAGAGAGAGAGAGAAAAGGAGGAAGGATGGGTTAAAAAAAGTATCATTTCATTTTCTCAAGTTGAACATTACTTTAGTGTCACCTGGGACATGTTTTGGCACCTTTTTAAGAGATTAAATATCATTTTCATTCGACTTAGACTTGGGCTTTGGTTTACAAAGGGTTAGTGTTAAGACCAGAAGTAGTCTAACCCTACATCTACAATGATTTGTACTTGTCTAAAGGTTAGGTAGTCCATTCTTTCAAGAGTCTAGCCATGCCAGCTCGTAATAAGGCCGAGTGGCCTGGTTTAAGGCCGAACGGGCCCGAAACAGCAGAGAGAGAGAGAGAGAGAGAGATAAAAGATTGAGGGAAATGAGCGGAGGTGATAAGAGGGGAAGAGGAGGAGAAAGGACGGGGGGGAGTGAGGACAGACGGAGAGCAAGAACGAGTGTGATATCGGCTAAGTGCTTTTGGTGAGTTTTACAAAATACACCAGGAAGTGCTTGAAACAGAAGGCACGATGGCATTGACAGTAGTTGTTAAGGAGACACCACTAAGGGACTTATCACTACAGAACTCATAAGGTGCTCTAAAGAAGGAACTCAAAACACATTAATGCACATTAAGGTGTGGCTGCAATCGTAGGATACCCCATCAGAAAGTAGATAAATAGTGGTTGTTCACCAGCGTGAGGGGGGGAATCACTGCCCCCCCGCGTTCATGGTTTTCTCTTTTCAAAACACAAGACGTCATGATATTCATGAGTGATTGTTTTCATTTGTAGCAGTTGACGTTTACACAAAGGTGAACTTTCTTTAACAACCAAGTTCAGTGGTTGGATATCCGAGGCGCTGATCAACTGATTGACGGATTTGGCTCATCGATGGGGTAAATCGATCCAAGCCACAGCGTTTACACATTCAAAAAACGACAACAGAAAGTGACAACTTCCATTGAAAAAACGTTTGGTCTATCGATAAAAGTCGAAAACAAAAACAACTACTTTGGGAACTGAAACCTTGCACAGTGCTCTGTATAGACATTCCAACTAGTCTTAGCTCACAAACATTATAATCAATATTACCTATATTGATAACCTTTTTCTGTAAGCATCTTGAAATGAAAATAAACAAAAGTCTGCTTTTTTTTTTTCTTCTTCTCGTCTTTACAAAAGCTACACATATTCTACTGGGATGTCTATGCATTTTGTTAGTGTTTTTAATAATTACGCCTACCATTGTCTTTTCTTCTCTTATTAAAAAAGGAGAGAGGAGATCTACTCATCTAAAAGACGCAATACCCCCCCCAGGAGTACAGTCCGTTTCTCAGATTTAGTCCTGTTTTGGCAGAGGTACGGCTTTCTTTTTCCTTCTCTACCTTGTATCGTTCCTTTTTCCGACACAGTCGCAGAGTCTCTGTGTCTTTAAAAAGGGTGTGTCAGTTGATTGTGTCCGGTGGGGGGGGGGGGGGGGGGGGCCCTCGGAACAGTCTCCCGCTCTGAGTTTTGTTCTTTTCCACGCGTCTACGTTGCAACCCCCAAACCCACATTCGCCGCCATTGTAAACACTGAATTTTTAAACTTTGACCCCTTTCGTATCGCTCAGCCTTTGACCTCTTTCACTGCATTATCTATATCGCCCGACTTTTTTTTTGTTTTCTTTTCAAGCTGAGCCACAAACGTCTGCCGCCTGTGTCAAGTACAACACGCTACAATGTAGCATTTCTTTTACAACTTAACTATTCACAACACCCTAGAACCACTTTGAACAAATATACTGTACTTAAATTGTGTTAAACTGTATATTCAGATAAAATGAATGACCTATCAGAGCCTCGATGCGCAGGAGCACCAGAGACTCTCTCGACAATGCACATGAACAGGCACTAACTGAAAAAAAATAAAAATGTTACAAGTTTCTTTCTGTTTTTCTTGAGGACAATCGTGTAGAAACACTTTTCAGACAAACAAGGCAGTGATATATAGTCGAGGGAAAGCACGCGGCCTGCAACAGTTACGTCATGCCTTAAATTAATACCAAGAAGCTCAGCTGAGGTTCACAGCTTGAAACTCTTTCACACTTAACTTTCCTCCACATTTGTGTGGGCGGAGGAGGAACTTGAAGTTTGAGGTTTCAAACCGTTCGGTGGTCTGTCAGGAGAGTATCTCTTCGCAGCTGGCTTCAACCTCGTCAGTATAGTAGTCTGGAATAAACAGTCCGTTATTGGTGTGAAATAGATGCGTGTGGAATGATGCCTTAGATCGTACAGATTCATCACGTAGATCACTTGCAAAAAAAAGAGGAAAAAGTGGCCTACAAAATCCTGAAAAGATGCATATTTGCTCTTTTGCTCAGGAAGCTTACTTTGTGGATGACCATACTGTCGGAACCGAACAAGACGAATAATGTCGTAAGGAAAATAAAAGCTGTGATGTTTCTCTTGCTCTTTTCAAAACCTCAGGAGTCAAGAATCCTTTGTCCGTTTCTTCAATTCTGTGTCGAATGTAGTTGAAAACATTGAACCCAACCCTCCAGTTTGAATGGTGTCATCCCAAACAAAGCCTTTTAATCTGTAAAGACTCTTTCCTCCTCTCCTACCATGTGGTTGGAGCTCAGGGCCGGTGAAAGAGCGAGGGACATCCTCAGATCCTGGTCCTCTGAATCCTCCAGGCTGCTGTTCTCCAAATTCTCTTCCAATTCCTCCTCTTGATCCTCCTCATCCCCCTCCATCTTTCCCTTGAGTGCCAGACCGTCTCTGACATTCTTGGACACTGAGGCCACGTCTGGGTGGCCGAGGATGTCGTCCAGATGGTCCTGTGTATCCTCAGAGAGCCCATTCATGGTCTTGGCCTGCGTTGAGGACCATTCCCCCAGGGGTGCCTGGGACTCTGCCTCGGTCACATGCCTCCATATTGTCAGAGAGTCGAGATCAGAATGATCCGTCCGGGGCTTGGTGGCCTTTGGGGCTCCGTCGCCATCCAAGATGGTAGAAGGGGCTCTTTTGCGCCTGGACTTACTGGTGTGGTTGACCTGGAGGTGCATGGCCATCAGCTCTGCTGAGGACGTACGAAAAGGGCAGAACAAACACTGGCTCAGTTTGACCCCCATTGAAATATCCCCTACGCCATCCCCACCGCCGACACCTCCTCCCTCCCCTAAGCTCATGCCTCCATCCTCCTCCATGCCTCCAAGGCCAGGTGAGGGGCGGCGAGACAGATCCAGGGGTTCGAAACCCCCTTCTTGAGTTGAAGGCGCAGGCCCTTCCTTGTCACTCAGTGGTTGAACCATTCGGCTAGTAGTAAGGGGCTTGCGACGGGACACTTTAGGGGCCTTGGGTGGGGGAGACTCCCTGATCCAGCCTCCTTCCATTCCACCTTGGTAAAGGGCCCCCATCACCCCAGACAGATACCTGTACTGGGTCTCCAAGTCGACATCCCTTAGAGCGGCCAAGGCCTTCCGGTGCTCCCGCTGGTCTGGAAGCCCCAGGAGCCAGGACTGCTGGCTGGGCCGAGAGGTGGGGTCGTCGGTTGGGCCTCGGTTGGGAGGGCAGTGGTTTGGCTGGGATCGGCGCTGCTTGGCCAGCCCAGAGGTTCCAGAGGTCAGACTGTTGATGGTGGGGCTGAGACCACTGGAGGAGGAATTGGAGGAGGCTGACAAGGCGTTGCGTTGCTCCCTGTGATGCCGCTGGAGGTGGTACTTCAGCGAGCCCGACTGGGTACCCGCATAGTCACAGTGGGGACATTTGTAGGGTCTCTCGCCTAAAGAAAATGAGATGAACAAAACAAGATTGGGGAAACAGTATTGGAGTATTAACTAAAGTAGCAGCTAACCTAGGAGAGGCTAAAAGAGACCACTGATTTTGCATGTTTTAGCTCATTTACAACAAATCACATCCACTTTATATTAGTGCTAACTATTCTTTGTAAAAACAATATTTAATAATAATGTAATTATATATAAATATATACAGTGTGTATAACACACATGACAGGCAAGCTTGAAGAGCCTGCTAATTTAAATAATGTATACTTTTTCACATCATAGTGAATGAATAGCAGACATTAGCTGTCTGAAAAGTCAAAGAAAATCCAACACGAGAGCATTTATTAGAAATTGTCAGCAGTAACTTGCAAAATAACTGGCATCTTCCATTTAAACAGTGGGTGAGTGGGAGATGTAATTATGCATCTTAAAAGGGAGATGGCAGTATTTCATCACTGATTGAAAACGACACTGCTGGGAGAGATAAAGAGGAGGGGGCATCATGCTGGAGACAGATCAACAGCAGGAAATGCATTGCGTATGAAAAGCATAAATTATCTTATTCACATGAAAAAAAAAGGAACACACACAAAGAAAACGGCTCTATTGATGACTGCAGATGCACATGCAAAAGTATGAACAATTAGATTTTGTTGCTGGACCAAAAAACATGTCACAGGAGTCTCTTGGAGAAATAGCATCAAGAGAGTGTTATTACAATTCGATGCCTTCACTTAAATGACTGACCATGTGGTAATCACTTGATGGCACAGAGAAGCAACAGTGCATGATGAAAAGAGCTGTATGCTATCATGAATAATACAGCTGTGATGTGATGGGTCCTGTCAGCTATAGACAATTATTCATAATGGCAATATTAAATAGATTTGATTGAATGCATTTTTGGGCATCGTCTTGCTGGAAAGACTTGGATGTGCTCCAGTTCCCAGTTGCTGGGGATTGGTGGCATCTCAGAAACTGGAAGACGGGTCTTAATTTTGATCAAATACATCAAGCGAAGAAAGCAAATAATAAGAAAAAATGGCAATGACTCATGCTGATAAAGTCTTATGGATATGGATAATTAATTAAGAGCGTGAGTGAGTGCTGTGAGAGTTCCCAATTTTCATTAAAGTCACCAAAAATTCAATAGGAGTTCTTTTCATTTTGTTTTTGTTTGAAGTCTTGGAAAAACCTGTTGGAGTGTGTTGGATAGCCCTGTGTGTCTGTTCTCGAGTCAGAATTATTTAGAAATGATTCGATGTAATTACAGATTCACTTGCTTCAAAGACAAGGTCAGAGAATGTGCATCTCAGAAAGATTAAAGCCCAAATTGCTATTATGGAGAAATCTGTGAGCATATATTTTATGTTTTTATAGTTAATCTAAAAAATAACCGTGCCAAACCATTTCAATTTTGCACAAATTGGAATTCAAATCAACAAATGGAAAAAAGGTTTGTCTTATTGTCTTATTTATTTTTTTAAATAGATTAAATAAATACATTTCTTCCTTTCTTTGGTGAGAGAAGTGAGCTTTTTACAAAGATTTAACCTTATTTAATCCCTGGAGTGGCTTGATTTTTCCTCAAAAACTACCGTTAATATACCCTTGAGCAAGGCACCAGGAGTTGCTCCAGTGGGGGCTGCTCGGTTGCCTGCAGTAGAGGGCTATGATTAGCGCTGGCCAGCTCTCTGGGGTGAGTGTGTAAAAAAGAAAAAGGTAGCGCTGCTGAAGCGAGGATGCTCAATGAAACCTTTCCAGGGATTTATAAAGGCTAAAAAAGTAAATGTGGTTTGTTAAACTCACAGCAGTTTCTCACCTGTGTGAACTCTCAGGTGCACTTTGAGATGGTGTGAAGAGCGGAAGGCTTTACCACAGTAGGGGCAGTCTTTTATCCCTCTACCACGCACTCGCTCCCTGTTGGGAACTGAAGGTATGGAGGAGACTGCTGTCAAGCCATTTTCTCCTGCAAGTGGAGAAAAATGTAAAGATAACAGCGGGTGTGAAGGGCCCTACGAGAGCTTCTGTTTACTACAGAAAACAGAATGAAAATAAAACACTCTTTACATGGAAGCAAACAAACAAACCAAAAGACAAGACAGAGAAAAAGCACATGTGAGTGTACCTTTGAAGCTCGAGATGACGGAGTGAAACCCTGTAGCCGCCCCTGCTTGTTGTGATCCACCACCGTGCAGTTTTGATTCCTGTCTCACTTCTCCTGCTTGTTGGGATTCGCCACTGTGGAGCTGAGATTCCTGTCTCACTTCACCGCTGGCTCCTCTTCCAAGCCCCGCTCTTCTACGGCTCCCTTCCTCTTCGCCGCCGCCGCCGCCGCCACCTCCTTTCTGGGGCCTCTGAGTGTGAACGCGAGCATGAACCACCACCTGCTGCAGGCTGCGGAAAAGCTTTCCACAGTCTGGGCATTCCCATGGCCCTCCTGCTCCGCCAGACTCTTCTCTTGGATCCAGACCTCCGAGGTAGGCCCTGACCTGGTCGGCCTCTGTGATCACGGAGTTCCGACCTTGGCCTCGCTGGCTTTGCTGCTGGCCTCGCTGTTGGGGCCTCTGCTGCTGCTGCTGCTGCTGCTGAGCTACTGCCAGGCTGCGAGCCACCAGCTGCCACCAAGTGGCCTGGTCACCTCCTTCTGAAATTGATGCAGTAGTGTCACCTGTGCCCCCTCCTCTATTTGCTCCCCCTCCTCTTCCTTGGTCCCCTACTCCTGTGCTGCCAAAGCCACCACCATTTCCCATCTCTGCCACCTGAGCCACTGCTTGAAGTCTCTCCATGCAGCTAGCCCCACTGCCGTCACTGGGTAACCCGAGGTAGCCGAGGATGGCTGATTTGCTTGAACCCATCCCCATTCTGCCTCCAGTTTCTGATCTTCCTTGTCCACCTCTACCACCTCTTTGCTGGGCCAGAAGGAGGCTTGAGTAGAGAGCATTGAGAGAATGATTATTAGCAGAGCCTTTGCCTTGCTGCTCTGAACCTCCTGGTACCCCAAGGGTTCCCAGCCCGGCCTTCAGCCCAAGCTTGTTGAGATGTACTTTCATGTGGTTTTTGAGGAACCAAGGCTCTTTGAAGCCACGGCCGCATACCTGGCACTTATGGTCCAAGGAGTCCTTGTGCTTTCGCATGTGTCCCTTCAGGAACCAAGATTGGGTAAACCGCTGTCCACAAATATCACAGCGAAATGCTGGCAATGTGGGGGAGGCAGCCGCTGTAGCTGCTGCTGCTGTCACTTGTGGGGTACTTGGTGGGGCTGGGGTTGGGGCTGGGGTATGCGTTGGGGTGGGCACAGGAGTATCAGGGGTTGTAATGACCAGCCTGGAATTGAAGGCCGGTGGCAGAGCAGGTACCTCAGGGGAAGGGTGGAACTCTTGCAAGTGAGATGCCAGGCTCTCTTCTTGGCTGGCAGAGAAGGGACAAAGAGTGCATTTGTACGGGTTGTGGAGAATGCGGACATGGCGCGCCAACTCCGAAGCCGTGCGGAATTTTCCTTTGCAGGCATGGCAGCGAAACGTAGGCGCTATAGGAGTCGACACACCCTCCCCGATGGTAGAAGAATAGGGAGGAGTCACAGATACAGGATCCTCTGTAAGTGGAGGGGTCAATGGTGTACTGTCATCCAGTAAGAAGTTTGGGTTCTGGTCTGTCTGTAGGCCGTCATCAAGACCTTTGACCTCACCGTCAACATCCTCTTCTTCTGTAAGATGCTGGATGAGTGTCCCTGGCAGTATACGCTGGTTTGGGTGACTCCGGTGATTCTGGACTAAGTCTTTGTGGTTCTGCTGGATTTTGAGGTGCTGCTTTAGGGGTGCTGAAGGGAGTCCAGTCCGGTATAGGGCTGAAGCTCGGCGGTCTCGGTCCAGACTGTGAGCTCGGGCATGAAGAGACAAAATGCTTTGGAATCGGAATCTCTTTCCGCATACATGACAGGGGAACCTGAGCGCGGGCCCTGGTGAAGCCCCTCCCACTCCAGGTATTGCCCTGGTAACAGTATCTTTCTGGAACAGCTGTAGGTCTAGCTCATCGCTGCAGTTTCCACTCTGCCCTGATGAGAGGGCCAGCTCCAGGGCTCCAAACCCGAGGAGTGGCGCTGGTGGAGAGGAGTCCAAACAAGGGCTGCATCCAGCTTCTTGTCCCCCTCCTAAAGGGAACAGAGCCACTGCCGGGGTCGGGGACGGAGGAACTCCATCCAGCCCTTCCTCGTCATCTTCTTCATCAACATCGTGGTGATTGTTGTTATTGGCCTCCAGGAGGGGGAAGGGAGAGAGGGGGAAATAAGGCGTGGTGTCCGGGCTCTGAGGGGAAGGTTCGGGGCTGTGAATGGGCAGGACAGCGGGGCTGTCAGGTAGAGAGAGCTGAGTGTGAGGAGAAGACGCCTGGGGGCTGTGGTCCAGGGATGGCAGTGTTGGGGGAGACTGGGGATGCTCACAAGAAAGAGACACACACTCCGGCGGAGAATCCATGCTCTGTCAGTACTAAACACAGAAATAAAGAGAGAGACAGATAGTGAGTGGAACTGACGGCTTAAGAGTTACAACTTTAAAACGCAAGAGGAAAGGTTAAATTTGCATGTTGTGCATAATTATCTTCAACTGTAACAGGACCCTGACCAGATGTGGGAAATGGCGAAGAAATAGACATAATCAAATGCCATTAGTTTCACGTGTCTGCATGTGTGTGTGTGTGAGATCAGTAGAGAATTACCAGAAGTGTGTGTGATGTTATGCCATTCTTTAGTGTCTCGGCTGACGGGGGACACACTTCTGTGGCAGCCTTCTCCTTTAATTTTCTGGGGACAAAAGCAAGCAAAAAAAATGAGGAATGAGAAACTTAAACAGGAGTTATTTGCAATATAATCTTGAATTGAATTGCTTCCAGTTTAAAAAAAATACAGTTTAGTATATTACCGAAGATATTATCAAACTAAAGACTTTATTTTACTGAATTAGCAATATCAGTGTCGATGTAGGTGTAAATGCTTTTTGAAATATTGAGCGATGAACTGCAGGGAGCAGATTTTTGTCAAATAAGATTAAAAAAGACAACATTTACACAGAGACTTCTCCAAATGTATTCCAATATAAATTCTAATAGCAGAGAAAGAAAAGGCACGTCTCATTACAGCGCCGCTTTGCGTGCCTTTTACTGCACGTAAACATGAAGCACAAAGCAAATCTCCGTTTCATCTTCAGCTACTCTTCAGCGCTTGCGTAGGTGTGTGCGTGCGCTTGAATGTGGAACAGGTGTGCACCTGTTCTGCCTCCTGCAACTGTTCACAATGCTCTCCGGCATACTGACGGCACATATGGGATGATTAGCCGGAGTGTGAATGTGCATCGATGTGTATCTCTCTGGATATCTGTCTGTGTGTGTGTGTGTGTGTGTTTAGGAGTTAAGGGCACCACCACAGGACATGGACTGTCCCAAACAGGATGGGCGCGCGATGTTTTGACTTCCCCACACACCCTTCCTGTGCACTCATACAGTAGCAGCTTTCTGCTTAAATCAGGACTGTATACACACTTAAATCACAACACAATGTTTGTTAAATCTATAGCCTGGGTGTGGTGCCATGACCCATACACTGCTTAGTCATGGTGACTTGTTTAAGTAAGGCACAAATGTCAGCTTATCGTGTTGACTTGCACTGCAGCCGTCAGCCCGGATAACAGAGTCAGCTGAAATGTAAAGTGTGATGTACAGCATATTGAACAACACCAGCATTTTGGCGAGCACGCTCGCACAGCCAAATATTTCCAGTGCGCAGCACTTTGCATCAGTTCGACTGGATTTATGCACGTCGGCTGTTTTCGTCCATCATTTGGCGGAGTTGAGAAGCAGCGGAGGCGCCCACAACAAAACAAAAGGTCATCAATCATTGTGGGAAAACAATGGAACATCTGTGTTTGCAGGTGTGTCGCCCATAATTGTGTGGTCACATATGTGTTTATATGATCAGTTGGATTTCTGTGTGTGTGTGTGTGTGTACGTGTCACTAAGCCTGGATGACAAAGAGATTCTCATGTAGCCAGTTGACATTTTAGCTCAGCTATGACTCACAGGGATATCACACCATATCAATCACACAAACACACACTCACACACCCAACAACATACACAGTCCTTTTCTTAATCCACCATTATTGTTCTTTCTCACCCCGTCTTTCTTTCCCCTCTGTCTTTCTTTCCCCGATTCACACTCCTCCCATCCCCCTCTCATTCTCTCGCTCCCTCCCTCCGTCCATTATTCACTCATTTTCTTTCTTTCATTCTCTCTCTTTCTCTCTCTCCCTCTCTCTCTCTCCTGCTGTGTTGCCAGTTGGCAGAGTGCCAGGGAATGCTGATATCAGCTGGTAGATTGGGCCCTGCCAACATGGCGAAGAGCAAAAAAATGAGAAAGGAGGCAGACAGAGGGAAAGAAAGAGAGAGATGGAGAGACACATACAGTGCTGTTACAAACTGGGCAGCAGAAGAAGAAGGGGAAAAAAAAACATTGTCAGAAGCCATGTGAATGAAAATGATTTCATGCGATTGCCAGCGTGGTTGTTGAGGGGAAAGGGGGAAAGAAAAACAGGGTAAAGAGACAGACATGAGCAGAGAAGGGGAGAGAAATCAAGAGTGGTGGAGGGGCATAACATGAAGAGAGAACAACAGATTTAACTAAATCATTTGAACACACAAATATACATCCAGACAGACGGAGAGAGACACAGAAAGGGGAACGAGCCTCTCAACGTATCTGCGGCAGTGATGGCATTATCATATGAATATCACCATCACAATGCCTTGTTCGCACCGTGACGGTGGCTGTCGCCGACCACCGGCCCCTGTCATGCCAATAAAGACAATTTGGATAGATGGAGAGGAGGCGATAAGGTGGAGCAATGGATGCAGGGGGGAAAAGGGGGGGGGGGGGGGTTGGGGGCGACAAATGGGATCGGAATCAGGTGGAGCAGAATGAAACCCGGGTGTTAATGAACCAGGAAAAGCACGTGAAGAACCAGCCTCCGATGGTAGGAACCCACCGCGGACATTAGTCCACATTACCGGCGGATGCCATTCCTTCCCAATCTGCATATTTGAGCACTTCTGTACGCGATTGCGCACAAATTGATTGTGCAGGGTTTGTCGCATTTTGACGTACAAAGGGCCGATGCGTGCGTGTGGCAGTTTTTTTTTTGCAAGGGGAAAAAACTGCCCTTTTTGGTGTTAAAGTTGCTTTTTTTACTGAAACGATCATCGTGGAAATGTGATCCACCAACACCATACAGTCAGTGTTGATGTGAGATAAAGTATGGAGAAAGACAGAATGGAACTGGATTTAAACTGCTCTTTTCGTCTCTGACCCTGAAATATGCAGTGTACGTGCAGCATTGCAATTCACACGGTAATGACAGCTTAAAAGCATATCCTTGTTGTGTTGAGCATCGCCATGATGGTGTCATTACTGTAATTGCAGAGTAACTTTGTGGCCACTGAGATAACTGATGTAAAGTACTGAATTACCTTCAGTGGAAATTAGTTTTCACGACGGGGGTCAATGTTTAGCCCATCCAAGTGAACTCAGCGTTGTTGAAATGCCGATAACTACTCCTGCACTCGTGTCACAAGGTGTTAAGGATAAGATCGGGGGGGGGGGGGAGGTTGCTGAGTCATACATCACAGCCTCGATAAATAGTTTCAGAGGGAGTAGGAGCACAATATGTTCAGACAAGTTTATTTTGGGGGGGGTTTTGATGTCATTGTGTACATTGGCACAGCTTTTATCGTGAAGGCAGTTAGTGCATGCTCGGACACGCCAGAACGCCGCACACCACAATTGTGCATGCGAGGGTGTGAACACCTTTCACTTGGTGTTTTTAAACTGTGTGTGTGTGTGGGCAGGAAGTACGATATCTGCTCTGCTTTACATTAAACAGCATGGCCTCATGTGCTGTGTTTTAAGAGGGCGTGTGGATGGAGTCCACTGCCTGTTCCTTGTTGGCTTGTTTGCCTTTATAGCCCAGCGAAACGTACTCGCAGCGACTCGTCACAGTTTGCATAATGAAGTCTGTGGGCTCTTTAGAGGGTGATTTGCCCTGCTTAGGTTGTTTCATGTTAATGGTCTTCATAAGTGATGGAGGGCTGCAGCATATCACCAGAAAGAAAGAAAAGATCTGATGAGAGGCATCAATATCTGCATCATAAATATGCGTTTTATTCTTTCCAAGCTTGTTAATCATCTCAATTTTGTGACCCCTTAGGGAGGAAGGGGGGGCACTGAAGAGTAAAAAGGGTACGCACCATCTGCTTTTGTCTTCTTATCTGTGTGTGTGTGTGTGTTGCACACGTCCTCCTCCACAGCCCTAAAAATAGGCACCTCCAAGGTCTCCGGCCTGGGCCCGAGGGCGTAAAGTGAACGCTGTATCTGGAGGCTGCGTAGGTCCAGGTGTGTGTGTGTGTGTGTGTGTGTGTGTGCGCTTCAGTGAAATCCTCACAAGTGACAGCTCATCTTCCAGCTGGATTACTTGAACTCTCATGTGATGAAGCGTGTGCGAGCTGAGGCGTCCTTCGGGGGGATAAGTGGGTGTTTTGAGAGACTTGACCACAAGAACATGAAATAAAAAGCGCGTATGAGAGAGAGGCCGAGCGACAGAGCGAGGTGGAGCGAGGGGGAGTCCGCTCCCTGTGCGGTAAAGTGCCATATGTGGTCCTGCGGTTTTTATCGGGTGGTCACGTGGCGAACTTCCCCACAGACGGTATTCATTTCCTTTACTTCACCTTTCCCTGAACCCCCTCGCTTCAGTCCCTGCTTTGCTCCAACTCTGTCTGGCTGGTGCGCTCCCCCCTCTCCTCTCATCTCCAGCAGTGATCGGGAAGAAGGTCTCCCCCCCGTGCCTCTTTAACGATATCACTCGTGGACTGAAACTTTTTTTCTTTTGCGTATCCATTTGCTGTCGAAGGGTTTACTTCTGCTTCAAAACCAAACTGCAGGCGCCCGTGGTCCTTCAAATAGCGATATATTGATCTTTTTGATGGGAAACATTCAGGCCCCTGGACTCTCAATCTGTCCCTTGGCTCTTTCATATTTTTGCTCGATCCGTGGCGGCTCCTGCTCTACTTCTGTGAATTTAACGGCGTCCTACTGCTTTTGCTTCGGGTTTCCTCCTGCCTGAACCCCACCACCTCCTTTTTCTCCTCCTCTACCTTGCCCTCCACCTGTCTCCTCTCCCATCCCGAGCGACTTCCGAACGTCGGAAAACGTGACGGCGTCTCGGGGAGAGAAGCGTGGCTCCCACTCCGAGTCGATTCGGGCCGCGCTGCGTCTAAACCGATGTGTGTGTGTGTGTGTGGGGGGGGGGGGGGGGTGCTGACTGACTCGTCTCTTTCAGGATTACAGGATCGAGGCCTTTAAAAGAAGAATGGCTTTGGAGCATGCAAATGTCATAAGCAAATCACTGAATGTGTTCTCTCTAAAAGGCTTATCTGTGCACACTGAAGATCACCTGCAGGGGTTGAGAGGGGGGGGGGGGGGCAATCATGCAAACGCCAACACGTTGTTTTTTCATTTTCAATCAAAAATACAAATGTGCGTAGCGAAACTCGTCGGCTATAACCGCCCCCTTTCTTTGTCAAGTGCCCCTCGAGCAAAGCGCAGACTACCCACAAGCCCCGAGCTGACCCGGCACCGTGACCTCCTCGTGGAATATGTGTATCGTTTCTCAGACAGACCGATTCCAAACGCTAACACGAGTCGATTCTTTCCGAGCACGCATGCGGCGTGCTCGGAAAGTTTCGACAAGGAAGTCGGGAGCTCCCAACAGACACTGTTGGGAGCTCCGCCTCTCTAACTAACCTTCAGGCTCGCCGTCTCTTGATGATCGGACCACTGTGGGCCCACCCTCCCTTTCTACCCATGCCGTGACCCGCTTAGCTTAGCTTAGCTCGCTTTGCCGTACCTGTCCGATCTCTCTGGTTAAAAATCAAGTTTGGAACCGGTCTGAGAAAACTCAAGTGGCACAAAGTGACGTACTATTTAAGTAAGACCCCAGTGCTCTAAATACACCCTAATCCCGAGCAGGCAGCAGAACTCTCAACGGTCTGGAAATGTCACAATGCTTCTTCCTAACTGAGGGCAAGCAGGTGCCTCTCCCGCAGCGCAGTAATGACCCAATTATATCAATCAGAGGCCTTGATTGGTGCTACACTCCTCTCCCTCTTAGTCTCTCCGTCTCTTTCTCCCTCACATACAATCCCTTTACCCAAGAGCCACCTGGATGCGGTGTATGTGCCCCCCTCAAGCACAGTAGAGTACGTACAAAGGTGGGCAGGAGGAGGAGGAGGAGGAGGAGGAGGATACTACTTGAGCACAACAAGCAAAGAGAAGTCTGAATGAGGCAGAACCATCAGACTCTTTCTAACACGGGTGGGGGGGCCAGCGTCTCACGCTCGTTAGTACAGTGGGTTCGTGATGAGTACTCGCAGTAGATGTTCCTGTGGAGGGATACTTTCCCACCGGAGAGGTGACTCTTCTCAGGTTTAGTTTTTTTTTATATCACAGAGATGCTTGTCTTATTAGTTTCTGGAGAAGGCTGGACGAGGATAAGATTTCAGTAAAAAAAAAAAAAAAAAAAGTGACTCTGAGCAAATAAAAATCAGCAATTTCGACAATAATGCACTGATTATTTCATGCATAGATCATCTGCTTTCAAATCACAAGACATGTGTTCAGATAGAATGTGAAGGTGTGTTTGATTTACAGAATATGTGGAAAAATGAAATGTAAAAAGAGTTCAGCAACATCCCTGTTTGTAGGACGAGCCAGCAATGTCAACCTACGTCCACGATGCACACGCTCTCAGAAGTGTGACATTTAGGGTGGATTTAAAAAAAAAAAGAAAGAAATAAAGAAATAGGCCATTTCGGGATCACTAAACATATTCCATTGGATGTAGAATAAGAAGGCGACAGGAGTGTCTTCGGTCAAACCCAGATGACACGTCTGCGCCTTATCTCGTGAGGAATTTCCTCCTCGCCCCTGTGATGTGCGTCAATAACGTGCAACCATTTTCAGTCGCTCTTTCCCCTCTTCTCTCTCGCGGCCATCTCAATTAGAGGCACATTAATGAAATAAATAACCATCAACAAACAATGCGCTAATAAACACCCCCCCCCCCCACACACACACACACTAACAAAAAAAAACAGATTAACCCCGCGAGCAGATGGTGCCCGCGCACATACCTCGCTTCCAAGAATAACAAAAAAAAAATGCGATTAAAAATCCGAAACAGTGGGATGTAGTTTGGAGAAGTGGGGGGTGGCGCGTGTGAGTGTCATGTCAGCCTATCTATCGCGCGCTCCCCTGCTCCATTTTGTTCTTAAATTTTCGATACAAAAGATTAAGGGAGGGGAAAAGACGAGTGTGCGAGGACGAGAGGGAGAAAGTGCCATCATGGATTTCATCTCCAGTGCTCTGCCAATCGCCCAAATCCGACATCAGTCCCGAAAATACGCTCATTTTGTTCCGTGTTTTTGTGTTGTTGTTGTTTTTTTAAACCGGGGCTGAAAACGTGGTAACTTCTCTTTCCAGAATACAATCTGGCAACACGCGTTTTGCACACACACGCACGCACACGGTTACATGCCACACTTGCTAAGCTACTTTCAGAGCTCGTGGACGCTGGAGGTGATGTTAGGACAAGTATACGCGTCGTAGTAAACATCGTAGTAAAAAGGTATGGAGGGAGGGAGGGGGGGGGGGGGGGAGAAAGTATAACGTTTATAAAACACTGTTGCGGCCCGAGGATGCGTTTTGGGTTTTTTTTTTGCGCACATCCCAGATGAAAGTGACGGCGCTTATCTCGAAAACAATGCACTACACAATGCTTAATGTGTGCGTGTCCAACAAAAGAATGAGCCGAGCTAATTGCATCCACCCCACAAAATGATTGCAAATCAACTCGCTAGCATGCAACAAAAAAAAATCCACTTTTACGCCTGGACAATATGTCTGCGGCTTATCGAAACGCTCCGTTACGCACCGGGAACTTGTGCCTCTTTTTTTGTTTTTTGTAAAAACCTACTTTTTTTTTTTTAAAGGGGGGCAAACGTTGTTTTATTCCCTCCAGAGAGGTTAAAACGGGATAAAGGAGAAGAGGTCATAACGCTGCCGAATTTCACAACCGGTTCCCCTCGCGTGGATTTAAAAGAAGTGCTCGCCAAAGCAGAACTTGGTTTTAAAGTTCGGCGAATTTAAAGGATCGAATCCTGAACCACTCCGAGGGACTTTTGCTGCTCTTGCAACCATTTTAAAGTCGCGTTTAATTCCGCGTTGACTCGCCGAATCCACTTCTTCCAAATGTTGCACCGAGTGTTCGCCGAATGACGCCGAGAAAACAGCGCATTTCTAAATAAAAACGTGTATTGTCATGGCACTGGCTTATATCGGATGTGCTACATGCAATTTCGGCCGCGCGCGCACCATACTGCCGGCTTACATACATGACACACACGTAAAAGTGTTCCCGGACGGAGGGCGCGCGGTTCGCATGCATGCGTACATACATGCTTCATGCCAATCACTCACACGCGCGCGCGCGCGCACATAGCCTCCGCATCCAAACTGCAAATAAAACACAACAACTACATTGGCCATTATCGCGTGTGTTGCTCGTGGAGGGAGAGAAAGAAGAAGAAGAAAAGAGAGAGAGAGAGGCAACAACAGTCGCAATAAATTCAACACATTTTTTGGAAATGTTTCATCCCCGGTGTTCCGTGCCACCGCGCATAAAAGTGTACATGTCAACAGAGTGGTGGATAAAATCCCCGCTAGATGAAGGAAGATATCGGATATATGTTGAAAGTAAAGACTCAGTGTACTTACGGGAGAGGCGGCGAGGAGATTAATGACACGACACGTCATGATTACGTTTCACTTGAATTAAATACATTACGAGTTGGGAAAAAAAATGGAAATCAGGGTTGTATACAAGCATACACCGTTTCCCCCTCCCTCCTCCCTCCGTTTGGTCACCCTCTCTCTCTCTCTCCTCCTCCTCCTCCTCCTTCTCCCTTTCTTTTCCTTCTCCCTTTCTCTCCTTTCTTCTTGTATTTCGCCCCCCCCCCCCCCATTTATTGCACAGGAGTGGGTGAATAGGGAGAAAGCAGCGGAGGAGAAGTGGGAGGGAGAGTGATGTAGGTTGGGAAATGTTAATTATAATCTCGGCACGGGCACCATTTTACAGCGCTGTCATCTCTTCACATTTGTATCCTAAATATGGCATCTGGGGTGGCGGGTAGCTGACACTTTAGAGAGAAGTGGTTTTTTTTTTCTGGGAAGGAGGAGAAGAGGAAGGTTGGAAACAAAAAAAGTTTCACACCAATTGAAGTGTGTTAAAAAAGTGATGACAGGGACGAGATGTTGTGGCGAGCCACCCCGGAAGCACATGGCCACTTCCAGGAATGGTTGACAAGAAGTGCACATATTTGGATGAAGGGTTCCCAGCATAAGGTCCAGGGACCACCGGGAGTCCCCGAAGGGAAGGACTTCCAGGGGGGGGGGGGGGGGTCCCGGCCAAAATAGCAGCAGTGGGAAAGTATCACTTCCTCAAAGTAAAAGTGCACTCTGCACTAAAGCATCAAAAGTAAAAGCACTCATAGAAACGAATGGCTTCACATACAGTGTTCCACATTGTCCTGATCTTTAAAAGAAACACTCCCTTGCACATGGTTGCACCCACTTTTCTTTTTTTTTCACTTGCCAAAAGGTTTAGCAGGTGCACGCCTCCTCCAACCCACATAGCCGAATCAACATAGCACACACACAACACAGAGCCCCTGGTGTCCTCCTATTTGTCCCCTTATTAATGGGGCGTGGCCTGACCAAGCTGGCTGTGCTCAAAGTTGGAACATTTCTGAGAAAGCTACAAAGCTTTGTTCACCGATTTTGGGCCAGTATAAGGCAGAAGAAGGATCACCTTTTAAAGAATAGGAAGACGTCTTAAAGAGCAGACATGAAGTAACTTCATCGTCCCTTTGCAATGATGTTTCTGACCACCTGATGCATTGTAGCTCTTAAGATGACCTGTTAGACATTTGTCTTTCTTTACCAGCTAGTCGCTAACTTTGTCTGCCATTTGTTTTCTTTTAAAAGTGAAAGAAAAGAGGGCGACAGACAGTCGGGTGTTAATTCTCTGTGGGTTCAACACTTTGAGTGACCCCTTTCACATTAGTTGTAGTCCTCAGATTCAATGTTATTAGACTTTTGCTCGAACCTTGATCTCATGGGAAGGCGTATAAATATCACATCGACATTTTAGCAACATTGCGCGTGTTTTTGGCTTTTCAAGTGTCACTTTACGCCACGTTGTTACCGTGCAACGGTCAAAGTTCGGTTCAGGCAACGAAACCACCAGGAAAAGCATCATGGCTGGGCTAAACACGTTTAGTAAAACGCAAACGACGCAACATAAGTACCGAAAAAACACGTCACAGGCTACGCTAACGTAACTTAAAACGCTAACGTCTACGCTAACGTAACTTAAAACACTAACGTAACTTAAAACGCTAACGTATACGCTAACGTAACTTAAAACGCTAACGTCTAGGCTAACGTAACTTAAAACGCTAACGTATACGCCAACGTAACTTAAAACGCTAACGTCTACGCTAACGTAACTTAAAACGCTAACGTCTACGCTAACGTAACTTAAAAATAACGCCACACTTTGGGACACGAACACCCGGTCTCCTGGTTGAGAGTTGATCCAATTGGAATCCGGTTGAATGCAGATCCAGATGTTGGTCATTTTAAGTTGCATCCAGTTAATTTGACCTTTTTTAAGGATTTACAATCTACCTACACCATTTTATGATCTGCTCCGTCCACACAACAGCATTGTAACGTCTCGAGTGCTGCATTCAACACAGCAGAGCAAAGAGTGGAATCGACAGCACGTGGGCCTCGGACGCTTGGTGGAGCGGTGAGGCCCACGCGCCTCCTCCACCGCCTCGCTGCCTTTGATCAGAGTTACAGAGCGACGTACGGAACATACTGAAGAACAACAAAAAGCCTGAAATGTTGACCCTGACATGTTGTTTACTTCCCTCTCGCTCTGAGTTTCTTCTTTTTAATGACACAGTATTTACATGTAAGCTCTGCCTCCGCGCGTTCGCTTTTTTTATTTCCCCGAATTATGGGAGAGATACGAATTGTACGCGCCGGAGCGTTTCCCCGGCTAAAGGCCTTTGTTTTTAATATTTAAATGCTACGTGCCGAAACGCTGTGTGAAGGTAAACGTTGGCTGGGAAATTCAAATGTCTTTGCTGACGCAGAACATATCTCCTGGATCAGCCATTGTAAGCCTGCCATTGTGTATCTGAGAGTGACTGACTAAGTCTGTGGCACATGTGCAGTGCATGCTTGTCTCAGCGTGTGTACATAAATCAATGTGTGCCAAATGTGTGTGTGTGTGTGTGTGTGTGAGAGCACATTTTGGACATCAGCACCTTATATACAGAGGTGATGTATGGACTCTCTTTCTGTTAATGTGTCTCTGCAGCTGAACTTATGTGTCTCGGCCTTGTGTGTGTGTGTGTGTGTGTGTGTGTGTGTGTGTCTCCCACCCCACCCCCCCTCGCTATCTGTTTGTGTTTGTGCGTATGCTCACGGTACATATGTGTACGTGTTTGCGGCTGCCACAATGGCATCATCACCCGCCCCTGACGCTTTGATTGTTTTCTCTGCCGCAGCAGAAATGCACCAATTAATATGCAGAGAGTGAGTGAGACGGTGACACACACACACACACACACAAACACACAACACACACAAAAACAAAAAAAACCAGCCGTGAGGGAGGGAGGGAGGGAGGCGGGGTGGGAGGTGTGATGGAGAGAGGGAGTGAGGGGGGGGGGCAGAAGAGATGGCACAGAGGGAGAGAATAGGGGAGATGAAATGAAAGATGAGGAAAGTGTCTGTGTGTGTGTGTGTGTGTGAGACAGAGGGTGGAGGGGCGTAGATGGGGTGGGGGGTGAAATCTGATAGATGCTTGAGCACAAACAAGAGAGGGAGAGAAAAAAAGAGTGAGGGCTGAGGTGGGGTGAGGAGGAGTAGGAGGAGGAGGATCAATACGTACATATTCAGTGAGATACGGTGGGAAATCAATTGAAAGGAGGGGAGGGGGGAATTGATTTTGGGGGAGGCGGAGGCGCTGCGGGGGGTGGGTGGGGGGGGGTCTCAAGGAAAGAGGGAGGGAGGAAGGAGACGACGGAGGAGGAGGAGGAGTGCAGAGGTGGAGTGATATGTGGCTACGGCTGCTGTCCTTTTTGTCGCAGTGTCAGGGTATTGATACTGTAATACACTCCCCCTCCCCCCCCCCCCCCCCCCCTCACCCCCACAGACACACCATCAACCCCTACCCCATTCACAATGCTGCCGTGACAACGACTGTCGCGGCGACGCCTACTGGCACAATGCAGCCACAATACAGAGGGCACTGAAGCGTCACACACTCAGAGAGAGAGAGAGAGAGAGAGAGAGAGAGAGAGAGAGAGAGAGAGAGAGAGAGAAGGCCAGAGAGAAAGAAAGGAAGGAATGGAAGAAAAGGAGGAGGAGATGATGAGGGAGAGCTGGAGATCAGGAGGGTGGGAGGAAGATGGATGGATGGAAAGGGAGACGGGAAAGAGATGGAGAGGAAAGAGGGAGGGCAAGGGTTGGGGACGTGGATTGATGGAGAGACAGGAGTGAGGGAAGGAAGGAAGGAAGGAGGGAGGTGGAGGAGAGATGTGGTGGGATAATATTACATGTGTAAAATGCCGGAGGGTGTGTGCCCATAGAAACATGTTTAATGGCTTTTATTATTCCAGGGAAGGTTGTGTGAGGTGCGTTTATTTTTTTGATGCACGTGTGTGTGTGTGTGTGTGTGTGTGAGTGCAAACAACAAAGTGTTTGTTGTGTAACGTGGATCCATTTTGGAGGACAAATATGTGATGCTCGTACCTGTGTCTAGACATGTGTGGGGTTCATGATGCTGGTCTGTTATGTGGAGTTTGAGGACGTATCGGGTACAAATAACGATCCGTTTCTCGTGGCTATTATCACGACTGCTGTGTGTTTAGAGCATTTCGGTCGCCGCCCTGTGAAAAGACATCAATCTCTGAAATGTCAGCCCGGGTTTTTCGGCTTTGCGACAATGCATTAATCTGCTCATCCAATTGGCTTTTCAAGCGCTTTACGTAACTTAAGGAGTCGGGGATGAAGGAACAGTTTATCTGGAAACATTATAACGGTATTTTATCAGTTCTACATCACATCCGCTTCTTTTATCCAAGATCTGTTCAATCATCGTTGTTACCATTAAGTCTGACTGTATGTTGTGATGCCAAACAACATTTTTCGGGTTAAACCAAAGTGAAAAAAATACATATTGATGAATTTGTGACGGTAATCGTGCCGTAAAGCTGATATCAGTGTTCATGTTTAGGAGTCTGTTTCTGAGTGCTTTAAATCATTTGTCAACTTGTATTGAAAGCAGAAAACACACACACACACACACACACACACACACACACACTGCCTGCTCTGACCTCCCTTCCCCAAAATGTCTGTGCCGGGATATTACTGTATCTCCCTCCAACATGCACTCTCATTTACAAAGGAAACGCTTGGCTGGCTGCCTATAAGTCAGTTTATCCGCGTGAGATGACCAACGTCCCTCTTTTTCTCCCCCCCCCCGTCTCTCTCACTGTCTCATACAGTGTGTGTGTGTGTATGATCTATAGTTCCCTGCCTCCCCCCCCCCCCTCCCTGCATCACCCCCTCCCTCACCCTAACCCTTCTTAATATGATGTAAAAAGCTAATCGCATGCAAATGTCTGTTGTCCCGGTAACCGGGCCTGAAAAATCCCTTTGATGTTTCCCCCGACTCATTCTCTTCACGTTCTCTTTGTTCGCCAGTCTCGCTGCTTTGTCAACATCCCCCCTTTTACCCCGCTCGCTCTCTCTCTCCCTCCTTCATCCATTCTGCAGCTCTCTCTCTCTCTCTCGGCCCTCTTAGTTCTCGCCATTAGACAAAAAGAGAGAAAAGTTCCAACTCTACTTTGTGTCTCCCTCTTTTCTATAAGCCCCCCCCTCGCTATTCTTCCTCTCTTTTCCCCCCCTCGCTGCCTCCTCTCCCCCTCGTGCTCCTTTCCTCTCCCCTTGACTGTGCCTCTCTGTCTGTCTGCCCCTTCGCCCTCGCTCATTTCCCATCATTCCCACCTACTGTCTCCTGTCCTTCTCCTATGTCGCTCCCTTTCTCCCTCTCCCTCAGTTCTGCCCCTTCCTGTCCCCCCCCCCCCTCCACTTTACCCACCCTTTATCTCTCATTCCTCTCTATATCCCTCACATGCACAGATGGACACACACACACACTGTCAGACTGCCCTCCCTCCTTTAGAGAATTTGATCCCTCCAACTATTTGATAGGGAGCTGCACATGCAGTTATCTAATCATCATTTGAGGGTTGTTTTTGTGAGGTCTGGTGGAAGCACAGCTGGCTTTTTTTTTGCAGAAGAGAACGCCGTTCATTTTAAGGCTGCCCGGTTACAGGCCTCATTTTTAAGGTTGGACCTGCTACAAAGTCCCCCCCCCCCCTTAAAATCCCCTCAGAGACAGATTTGAAACTTGGATCCAGTTTTAATTCAACACAGAAAAGTAAAAAAAACAAAAAAAACAGTACAATTGTCAAGTAAGCATAACATGCATTTCCAACATTCCACGTTCCCCCCCCCCCCAAACAATGTAAACATCAGGCAGAGTGTGTCGTAGGAAGCGAGCGAGAGGAGAGTTTCTATACAGTAACACCGTCTCTGGGGGGGGGGGACACCGGGGGCGGGGGGGGTTCTGCATATGACAATCCATACTGCGGTAAGAATGAACGATGGTGTTCATTACATCGCTTCCAATGCAGCGCAATGTACCAAACAGCTAAAGGCTCCGAAGTGCGCTGGGGCCTTCTGCGAGCCAACAAATTACATATCGATTCAGAAACGGCTCAATAGCCATTTGCAATTTTTTTTTTATTATTTAAATGCAGATGTGAAACGTGCTAAATCTGATAACGGCAACGATCTGATGCCGGAGCCGTCTGCGGCGGCGAGCTTGACCCGCTACCCGATGGCTTCATATTGTACCTTTAAGCGTCATATGTTGTTTAATACTGATACACATGCTATCCCGTCATGGCTGATGATTGGTCTTACTCGCTGTATGTGCTTTCCCTTCATAAAATATGAACTACATCATTGTGTGAAATCTTGATCGCTTTTTGTTTTGGCTGCATCATAACACAAAACGATAGGTTCCAGATATGTTACAAGCATTACAGTGTCACATGTGTTTCTACTAACAGAGTAGGAAACGGTTCAGTTGGTGTTTTGCAAGTGGAAGTTATTTTTGTCACGTGTTTCGTTCGTTTTGAGATATGCCATCTTAAAGAAAACCCTACAACATTTCGGGAAATGCCCTCATTCACTTTCTTTGGAAGGGAAAGCTTGATACTGCTCTCTATTCTAATGTCAATATGTGGCTACCCCCAGCAGATGCTTAGCTTAGCTTAGCTTAGCACACACAGACTACAGGGGGAACAGTTAGCCTAGCTCGAACGAACCAATATCTGCCTTCCAGCGCCTCTTAAACTCGTCAAAAAACACGTTTTAACTTGTACAAAAAACAAATGTGAAGATGAGATGTAGTGTTTTCAGGGGGCACATAACTTGATTTGTTTTTCTCACAACCTCACGGTGACGATAAGACTCCAGGAAGTTACTGTGCCCACCCACAAGACGTCATTACTTCTACAGATAAAACAGCAGCACACCATGTGTTGATTGGTCTTCGTTAATTGGATCTTTGGAGGCACAGGCAGGTAGTTTCTGTCAGGCTAGCTGTATCCAATATTGATGCTAAGCTAAGCTATACTATCTTCTCATCTAACTCCTGGTAAAGACGGTGACAATATTTCCCAAAATGTCAAACTATTCCTTTACAAATCTAAGATAGAACAATCCCCCTGACATCGCAATCGGCTTTGAACACGTCACTCAGACGTCGTCAGTCATCTTGAAACCCCAACCCTGAAAAATCCACGCCAGAGGCTGAGACGAGACATTTCGGGAAGCGTTCTTTCTTTCTCTTTACGAATAATGTAGTTCATGTCTTCCGGCCGCAAACACAGAAACCAGTAAAACCAGAATAAGCACAACGAACGACGCGTCCACCTCTCGCCATTTTATGGAGATCGGGGGAAAGCTGTGACTAAATGTGACAACGCGTCTTTGTAGACACGTCAACATTGCACAGACACCCATTGTATACCTTTGGCACTTAGAATATGGAACTTATATCAAAAGGTATAGAATCAAAAAGCACCAGAAGCTTACATCGCGGACTTAAGTTACACTTTAAAGAAGACTAAATACCATTTCGCCCTTAAGTCCTTGCCACTGTTAATACCGCGGCATTAGCTTAAACAAACAGCCGTGATGACACCGTCAGCGCTTACTGTGTGTGATCAGATGTAACCT